>NC_139028.1:46918048-47307445 GCF_964662115.1 Mustela nivalis
GTTGAATTTTCATCTCTGCCATTGCGTGATCCTGCAAGTTACTTCTTAATGGACCTCAGATTCTTCATCTGTAACATCTGTCACAAACCCTAGCTCAAATCAGAATTAGGAGGTTTGAGTTACAAAATACAAAGGAGATGCCTGGTTAACTCGGTCATTAAGCGTCTGCCTTCAGCTCAGGTTATGATCCCAGGGTCCTGGGATCCAGTCCCACATCAGCCTTTGCTCCGTAGAGAGCCTGCTTATTCCTCTGCCTGCTGTTCTCCCTGCTTGTGCTTGTTCTCTTGTTCTCTTGCTCTCTCTGTCAAATAAATAAAATCTTTAAAACAACACAAAATACATAAAAAAGCACAACACAAGTGATGGTTGTTCTTGTCACCACTCTGAACTAACAGACAAGACTTGAGTTTGTCACCAATAAGTGTATATTGCTTTGAAGCATCTGATCCCTACCTACAAAGTCAGGACCCGATGCTGAAAATCAGATGAAAGGAAAGAAAACAATTTTAGGAGGTTCCCAAGCATAGGTTCAGTGCCCAAACACGTGCATTTTGATGCTAGACAGTTTGCTTTTTCTGTAGACCATTTATAGGCTTAACCAGGTATGTGCCTTTTTATATAATTCGATTTGCAAGTCTGCCACTTACTTAATTATTCTATTGACCAATATAGCACAGCAACTGAGAAGGAGAATGTGTCCATATGCAATACAGTTTCTAGCTCACTGTTGGTTCTCAATGAATGTTAATATTAGGTACTTAAAATAGAGTGACTTCTATAGTAAAGAGAAAAATTTTAACAAAAGTCAGCCATTCTCTCTTCTGGTTAACATACAGACACCATTATTAAAGAACTGCTATAGAAGAGAGTTCACTGCCTTGAATGTTCTCTGTGAAGAGAGAGTACACACCTTAAAATGTTGGATTGTGTACCCAGCACAGAGCTATGCTGACAGTGTTGAGGAACCAATTTCTACTCAGTTAATCAATGCATATTAAAAAACAAAACTAATAGGTACCCAGAATTCTCCTAGGAGCTTAAGGGCAAGCCTAGTAATTGATCTTCCATTGAGCATGTATCCAAGAATAGAGAACCAAACTGCATTTCATTATTATTATTTTTTTAAGCCAGTAAATGAGAGTGGAGTAGATCTTGGATAAATGTATCAGCCATTGTTTGGTACGTGATTTTTTTCCTAGGCTGTGCCTTCAGAATGTTCTTGCTATGCTCCTGATGGGTGAACACCAAGGATCTCTTTGCGCTTCTTTACATATTTCCACGTGTAGGGTCTTTCACTGATGAATAGGAGAGGGACAGGCAAATAATGATCAGAAGTATATCAAAGATGCTTCACTTACAGGAAATCAAGTGAATGGAGTTAGTTCTAACATTACAATGTCCCAAACAGATAATCTGGCAGATGAATTTGACAAAACACCAGTGATATATGTATATATGTCAGCTGTACTTTAGAAATCAAGAAGCCTACTTCTTAGTGATTATTTTGAAGACTCCAGGTCCAATCTAGGATATTCTGAGGGCTACCAGAGACAAATGAAATTTGCTCTAATAGGGAATATGACATTCATTCTTTCAGGCCTTCAGTCACAAGCATTTCTAAAATATCTGCTAGATACCATGTACTTGGGCTACAGACATGACGTTCTTCCTTTATAAAAGAATTCACAGCCTCTGGTTAACAAGCAAAAGAAATGGTTTCTATTCTCAAGGAAATTACAGTTCTCTTAAATTGTGGGGCAGATTACAAGTGGGAAAATATGAAAGAGGGAGAACTAAATGATATATTTTGAAGAGTGACTAGAAATTCAAACAAAAACTTTTTTTAACCTTTTAGATACAAAGATCTCTTTGAATCTCTAATAAAATATAAGGTTAATTACATCTACTAGAAAATAGCACATGAACATTTACACATATACATTTGCATACAGGAGCGACTGGGTGACTCAGTTGTTTATGCATTTGCTTTTGGCTTGGGTCATTATCCCAGGGTCTTGGGATGGAATTCTACATCAGGATCGCTGCTCAGTGGGGAGCCCGCTTCTCCGTCTGCCTCTGCCTGCCACTCACCCTACTTGTGTGCTCTCTCTGTGTCAAAAAAATAAATGAAATCTTAAAAAAAATTGAACGTACTTTCAGGTAAACTTTTAAATTCTTTGGTGACATCAAAATTAGGAGCTCATATAAGAGGTGATAGTATAAAATAGAATATATTATATATATATATGATGTATATAAATAATTCAAGGCAGACTCTGTGGGTGAATTAAGACTTGAATGAAGGGAAGGAGAGAAAGCACAAAATGAGATAATATGTATTCTCGGTGAAATTCTTCTTTTTTTTAATTTTTAAATTTATTTTCGGCCTAACAGTATTCATTATTTTTGCACGACACCCAGTGGTCCATGCAATCCGTGCCCTCTATAATACCCACCACCTGGTACCCCAACCTCCCACCCATCTGCCAATTCAAACCCCTCAGATTGTTTTTAAGAGTCCATAGTCTCTCATGGTTCACCTCCCCTTCCAATTCCCCCCAACTCCCTTCTTCTCTCTAACTCCCCATGTCCTCCATGCTATTTGTTATGCTCCACAAATAAATGAAACCATATGATAATTGACTCTCTCTGCTTGACTGATTTCACTCAGCATAATCTCTTCTAGTCCCATCCATGTTGTTACAAAAGTTGGGTATTTGTCCTTTCTGATGGAGGCATAATACTCCGTAGTGTATATGGACCACATCTTCCCTATCCATTCGTCCGTTGAAGGGCATCTTGGTTCTTTCCACAGTTTGGCGACCGTGGCCATTGCTGCTATAAACATTGGAGTTCAGATGGCCCTTCTTTTCATTACATCTGTATCTTTGGGGTAAATACAGATGTAATGAAAAGAAAAGGAGTGCAATGGCAGGGTCATAGGGAAGTTCTATTTTTAATTTCTTGAGGAATCTCCACACTGTTCTCCAAAGAGGCTGCACCAACTTGCATTCCCACCAACAGTGTAAGAGGGTTTCCCTTTCTCCACATCCCCTCCAACACATGTTGTTTCCTGTCTTGTTAATTTTGGCTGCTCTAACTGGTGTAAGGTGATATCTCTGTGGTTTTAATTTGAATCTCCCTGAGGGCTAGTAATGATGAACATTTTTTCATGTATCTGATAGCCATTTGTATGTCTTCATTAGAGAAGTGTCTGTTCATATCTTCTGCCCATTTTTTGATATGCTTGCCTGTTTTGTGTGTGTTGAGTTTGAGGAGATCATTATAGATCCTGGATATCAACCTTTTGTCTGTACTGTCATTTGCAAATATCTTCTCCTATTCCATGGGTTGCCTCTTTGTTTTGTTGACTGTTTACTTTGCTGTGCAGAAGCTTTTGATTTTAATGAAGTCCCAAAAGTTTATTTTCACTTTTGTTTCCTTTGCCTTTGGAGATATATATTGAAAGAATTTGCTGTGGCTGATATTGAAGAAATTACTGCCTATGTTCTCCTCTAGGATTCTGATGGATTCCTTTCTCACGTTGAGGTCTTTTACCCATTTTGAGTTTATCTTTGTGTACAGTATAAGAGAATGGTCGAGTTTCATTCTTCTACATATAGCTGTCCAGTTTTCCCAGCACCATTTATTGAAGAGACTGTCTTTTTTCCACTGTATATTTTTTCCTGCTTTGTCGAAGATTATTTGCCCATAGAGTTGAGGGTCCATATCTGGGCTCTCTGTTCCACTGGTCTATGTGTCTGTTTTTATGCCAGAACCATGCTGTCTTGGTTATCACAGCTTTGTAGTAAAGCTTGAAATCAGGTAGCGTGATGCCCCCAGTTTTATTTTTGTTTTTCAACATTTCCTTAGTGATTCAGGGTCTCTTCTGGTTTCATACAAATTTTTGGATTATTTGCTCCAGCTCTTTGAAGAATTCTTGGTGAAATTCTAATAGAAGTATTATATTATTAACAAAAGAAGATGATTTAATGGGGTGGAGGGTATGAAGATGGATTCTGGTGGATCAACCTGCTTAAACAAAAGCATAGATCGGGGGGATAGGCTTGGTGTGTGCGTACTAATTTCCTTTTTTCAATTGGAGGTTTATGCTGGGAAGTATTGAGGTGCAAGGTTAATGGGTAGTAAGAGATGAATTTGAGAGCCACTGGTGGTCTTTGAACAGGGACTCATTACAGAATTTTTAAAAACCCCAAAGCTGTAGGAGATATTTCAGCTGATTGGATCTAACCTCCTGGCATACCAGTACCTCTGGCAAATGGTCACTTCCTCTATGCTTGAGTGAACACATTAGTGAATCATAATGTAATATGCAAACTATTCCACTGTTGAATGGTTTTATCTGCTAAAAATTACTTTGTCATGTCAAGATTAGTATTTTTTCACATTTCACCTTCCCATTCCATGTGGATCACCATGATTTTGTTCTCTGGAAACATAAAATAAAACTAATCCTTTTCTCACCTGATAGTCCTTCAAGTGATTA
The DNA here is from genome assembly GCF_964662115.1 of Mustela nivalis. NCBI lineage: Eukaryota > Metazoa > Chordata > Mammalia > Carnivora > Mustelidae > Mustela > Mustela nivalis. Next base: position 46,922,556 of record NC_139028.1, read on the forward strand.
AAAATAACTATTATATCCACTTTAAATCTTTTCCTTAAGAGCTACACATCTTCAGACTCCAATCTGATAAATATGATATTTTAAGAAGATTAAACTGGCAAACATGGAGGATAAATTGGAGCAGGAGGAAAAAAACTAAAATTGGGGAGACTAGTTGCAATGGCATGTAATAATGATGGTTAGAAAGAACTAAAAAGAAAATGAAGAATAAAGTGAAGTTTTGGATGGAAGAATTATAGTACTGGATGACAAAGTATAGGGGATGAAGGAGAGTTGTGATCCCAAAGTATCTCAAAGAATTCTGGACTGGGACACTGGAGGAATAATTATTATAGCCAGCTGTTTTCAGGGGTTAAGTTTGGTGTCTTGTACTTAATGAAAGGTGTTGTGGTGCTGTGGTTAAAAACATGAGCTCTAGCAGCAGGATGAGTAGCAGGTTCCAGTTCTGGACTCATACATACATTATGTGACCGTGGGCAAATTACTGGACATATTTGTGTCTTGATTTCGTCATCTTTAAAATGTAAATATTATAATATATATCAAGATTTTAGCTTGACCAGAAGAAAAGCAACCCTAAATAACAATATGTTAATACTTTGTTGTTTTAATTGGAAATGGATGAAGTCTGAGTCAAGAATTTTATTTTTAACTTATTTTTACTTATTCATTTGAGAGAGAGAGAGAGAGTACAAGCAGGGTGGAGCAGTGGGGCAGAGCGACTGGCCACTGAGCTGGGAGCCCTAAGCAGACTGGCCACTGAGCTGGGAGCCCTAAGCAGAGCTTGATCACAGGACCCGGTGATCATGACCTCAGCCCAAGGCAGACGCTTAACCGACTGAGCCACCTAGGTGCCCCAAATCAAGAACTTTAAAACAAACTATCTGGGGAGGGAACAATGAGGACCTGTACTCAGGTCATCATGTTAGGGTAGGAATAAACAGCACTGACTGAACTGAGGTTAGAATACACAAAAGAGTGGAGTTGGCTTCAATGTCAGAACCACAGGAGGTCAGACTATGGAAATATAGGCAACTTGCCATTTTTTTAAGAAACAGGGCAGGTTTGAAAAGGCATTTCTCCAGCCCAGGCAAATAGTGCCTACAGTTTAAAGACTTATTTCCCTGTACACTGCTTTTCTTCACCCAAGCCTGGCTCATGGGTTAATCCTTATATATACAGATTACCTATTTCTCCCAGGTGAGGAGGCTAAGAAGGTCACCTGGTTGAGGATGTCAGACTCCAGGCAATGGGCAAACATGCAAGCAGAGGTGTTTTACGAGCAGTCAGAGCTCAGCTGGAGATGTAGCTGGTGGCAAATAAAGGTCAGTTTATAGGTGTTGGTGGATGCTTAGGAATGGTTGAGCTTACTATGTATTAATGTGTTCAGATATCGACATCTCTCAGGGATTCTCTTTGTGTCGGTGTCTGCCCATCCTGAAAAAATCTTTTTCCCATCCTTAGAAATTGTAAGATGATTGATTTATAACCGAAGTTGATAAAGTGCATGCAAGTTTTGACTAAAGCAATACAGATGGTTTTGATCAGGTGCAAATCAATTGCCTTTCTGAGCGTGTTTCTTCATTTGTCAAATGATTATTAATAATAACACTTACTTTGTACAGTTGTTGCAAGAACCACATGAGATGGCATTTATAGTTTCCTTGCATAGCACCTGACTTGGAGGTCACCAAATTAATGTTAGTTGAAGCTAATGATGACTGTCATCAGTTATTTATTGAAATCCTGTGAAAATACACGTCGAGCAATCTATGGCAGAGAAGCTATTTGCCGGATCAGGTTTATTTATTTATTTTAACATGATTTTTATTTAGTTCATCTAATTCTCACCTAAAAGTTTCTGGAAACCAGGCAAATGTCACCAGCACTTTTTTTTTTGTTTTTAAACTGCCCTTGGCTCCAAATGCTCAGCCAGAAAAATCATTCCATATGTTTATTCACCTTGAGAAGCTGAGTTTGCTGTATCCAGTTTCCCTGTTTACTCTTTCCGTGCTAATGTTGCTGAGCATGTACAAATATCATTCTTTATCATTCCAAGTAGGTCGTGGGCTTAATTATGGATTATGAGAAATGAGCTGAATGTTTGAGTACTCTGGAGCCTGGTGAGACCGATTTGTTCAGAATGGTTAAAGGCATTTCATTCCTTTGGAAAAAAAAAAAAAAAAAAAAAGAGCCTGGCGCAGCTCACTTGTGATTCATGAAGGATGAAGTGTGGCTGAAGTCAAATGATGGGTCCCAGACCTCGCTCACTCAAATTGATTCATTAGGACTTGTGTCAACTTGCCCCAAGAGCCACACATGTACTCAGAGGCTCAGCAGATCCAGAGGACATATCTGACCTCCCAGGAGCAGAAGTCAGCATGGAGCGCTGCCCTCCAAGTCAGCTGAGGGGTGATGAAGTTGTGTGAGTTGTTTAGCAGCCGTTTCCTGGCTTCGTCTTTCTGTGCCCCCCAGAGGTGGTGCTGGTTAGGAGCATCTCTGCCTTACAGGGGGATTAGGGCAGTGTGGGAAAGTTGCGCTTTGCCAATGATTAAAAATAAACTGGCTTAAGTTAATATCTAGCCCCCTTCTTGAATGGGGGAACTGAGGAAAGCCAAGAAGATAGGGAAAATATGTGCACATTAAAGAAAACCAAATTTACAAATTAATTGTAAGAGTGCCATATTTATAAAATAAGAGGTTACACATTGCAATGGGACAAATGGTAGTTCTATTAGAGCAAGTGAAGGTTCAAATTCATTCATTTGTTTATTTAGTCTTTCATGCATCAAGTATTCCTTGAGCTCTTTTCTGTACTAAGTAATGTGCTAGCCACAGAGGATTGTATGATGAACAAGACACAGACTTTACCAGGCTTCAAAAGGCTCATGGTCTAGTGTGAGAGGCAGACTGGTGGACAAAGGATTGCAACAAAAGGTGAAGGAGGCTGTGACAGAGGGGAGCACAGGGTCATGGAGTACTGGAGAGCAGAAGGGGGAAAGCTTAGCCATTTTTAGGAAGAGTCATGAGAAAGCCAGCTGAAGAAGGGACACGAAAGCAGGTGCAAAAGCAGGCTGGGTAAAGGCTCTGGGTGAAATGGGAAACTTCCAGAGAGGCAGCTCGAGGAGGCAGAGGCTAGTGGTTTTATTTGAAGTTTTTCTTGTTAAAGTCTTTGACCCAAGATGGTTTTCAGTCATGGTGTAAGTGACCCTCAGAATTTTTCTCCAAATCAGCTAAACCAAGCACAAGTCATACAAGAACCCTAAAACTTCTGTTTTCATCAGTGATGAATCCAGATAATCTAAAATCCCAAAGTTCTTTCTGTCTTAGTAATACATGTGTTACTAGATCAGAATCAATGTTTCATCTCCCTGTTTTATTCCCGTGCAGCCATCAGCAACCTTGCTCCTCGGTGATGATGCTTGGGAGATGATACAGAAGCCTGCTGAAACCAGGGATGATCAAAAGTCCTTGCTGAACCCAAGGATAACCTTGGTTGGAAACTAACGCTGATGCTTTGTACCTGCTTTTGGCTCTAGCTTCTGAGACATGTGGCCACATCAGCAATACAGCATAAATAGAAGCCGTGCTCAAGACCGAGGCACAGAGTATGGTTGCTTCCTGCTTCACTGCAGTCCACAGCATTGCTGCAGGGTCTGGGACATGCTTTAGAACAATTGTGAAAAACATCAGGTCCATGGACACTGGGGATTATTAGCTCAGGGAAATAGTGTATATCAGAGGGTGAAATCCAAAATTGACTTAAAAAGGACATTGGCAGATAGGCATATAGATAACTCTGCTACAGGCACATAGAGATAATTGAGATACTTAACTGTTCAGTTGACCATTCCAGGAATATCTGAGAGAGTGTCCTCTGGTTGGCCCTACCTGTTAGGAAGGTCACAAACTTGCGAATGGTCTGCCATGGATTAGGTGGGTCAAAGAGACCAAAGAAAGATAGTTATGATTCCTCAAAATGTGAGGTTTGTGAACCCTCAGCCTGTAAGAATTTCCAAAATATTTTTGGGGATTGATTTTCATGTTTGCTTTAGATCTACACTACTCAAAATTCACCAGCTTTGATGTATTTAGGATAAAATGTCATGAGGTTTGCTACTTAATTTAAATGGTTCAATTTAAATATATACTTCTGATCCTCATTATGCATGGATTCCATCCTTGAAAATTTGCCTACTGGTTAATTTCTTTGTAATCCTAAGACCAAAATTTACTGTGCTCTCATGGTCTTTTACAGACGTGTGCCAAATGATAAAAAATTTGTATCTCCTGAAATGTGTGTGCCCAGCTGAGGTCAACAAGTCATCTCTCTGCCATCTTGTTTCAGCTCTCCTATTGTAAATGAGTATCATTTTTATCATCTGTTTAGTGCCAGTTTTAATTCACTAATTTATTTTTGCTTGTTGTTGCTCCTCTTTAAAATGGCTCCCCATAATACTTAAGTCTGTCTAGTGTTCCTAAATGCAAGAAGGCTGTGATGTGAAGAAAATACCTATGTTAGATAAACTCCCTTCTGGCATGAGTTATAGAGCCACTGGCGCCAAGCTCACTGTTCCTGAATTTACAGTAATATTAAATAAGGTGACTCTAAATAGAAATACAAATGAAACAAGGTTATATATTGATTGGTTGATGAAAATATTATGACCAGAGTCTCAGAGGAACCTAATCTTGTATTTCCCCTTAGAGCAATGGCTCATTATAGACTAATTTATTGTTTGCAGTTACTTTATAGAACACATTAATATCAAGTATCATGAATTGACTGCACATGAACAAAAACTATGTTTGTACACACACACACACACACGTACACAAACTTACTCATATGCAAATACATAAAACCAAAGCCTAGTAAGCACAAATGTACTATTAGCAGCTAGTGGTTCTAGATACTGGATATGTGACTGTTCATTGCACTACGCTTACAAAAAAATTTTTGATTTAGTTTGGAAAACTTTAAAAAAAAAACTGAGGACAAAAGGTGTCATTTTAAGAGATTTTATGATGGATGCAAACTTTTAGAGATAAAAAATTTCACAGGTTCTCAGAAGTACAGGAATGGAGGTCTAATGAGACCTGAGTGATGTCTTAGTGATCTGGACCCAGCACTATCTTTATCTCTCTGTGTAATCTTGAGCAGGTCAGCTGACTCTTTAGGCCTTGATTTTCTCAAATATTATAGATAAAATTGCTTCTGGAATCTCCTCAAGCTCCACTATTCAGTCATTTTAAGTGAGCCCCAGACAGATTAAAATACCAGTATAATTTAGATATTTGGTAAAGAGTTAAGTCATAGGATCCAGTGTGCTGCTAATTATGTGATGCTAAAGTATGGGTTAAAAACAAAGTGCCTGTTAAAATGAAAGTACAGTAATGCGATTGGCAAATACTTAGAGAATGGAATTCCCCTGTACAAAGACAGGCATATTGAAGAAACAAAAACCTTCAAGTAACATGGGATGTATCTAGTGACAAGATTGCCTTGTCACTTGAATAGTTTCCATTTGCTTCCATTTCTGTTTAAGTCAAAAATGACATCCTATTATTCATTTGGAAAAAATTGTCTTGTATCTGTAGCCTTTTCTTTAAGTGTCTTGAAGGCACTATTGTGTAATAGAAAATAAGATTTGGAATATGTAAAACCTGAATTCAAATTCTCATTTCTCCAACTTCCTCTTTCTGTGATCTTGGCAGAATTATGTGTCTTCCTTGAGGAAGGAAGTTTCTTTATCTGCAAAAATACTGATAATATTTTCCTTACAAGAAGAAGTTTATATGAGATAATTTTACAAAAATGGCAATAAGAGGTATTCAAAACTATTTGTTTGCCTTTTTCTCAGCCCATAATTAACCATATTTTTTTTTCTAGAAAGACTTTTTGGGGGCACCTGTGTGGCTCGGTCACTTGAGCATCTGACTCTTGATTATGGCTCAGGTTTTGATCTCAGGGTCGTGAGATTGGGCCCCAAGTCAGACTCTGGCTCCACTCTCAGTGAGGAGTCTTTTTAGGGTTCTCTCTTCCTCTGCCTCTGTCCCTCTGTGCTCTCTTGCATGCTCAGATAAATAAATAAATTTAAAAAGATTAAGATTTATAATGTATTATTTAAGAGCACAGTCTTGGGACACCTGGGTGGCTCAGTCGGTTGAGCGTCTGACTCTTGGTTTCAGCTCAGGTCATGATCTCAGGGTCCTGAGTTCAAGCCCAGTGTTGGGCTCTGTGCTCAGTTGGGAGTCTGCCTGAAGCTTCTCTCCCTCAGCCCTTTCCCCCACTCTCTCTTCCTCTTTCTCTCAAATAAATAAATAAATAAATAAATAAATAAAGGCACTGTCTTTGGAGCCAGACTACCTGAGTTCAAGTCCTTGCTCTGCTGTTTATCAGATGGCTGCTTAGAGCAAGTTATCAAAACTCTTTGTGCCTCATTTTCTTTGTCTATAAAATAGGGGTAATAATAGTACTTACCTCATAGAGCTGCTACATGCATTGAATTAGTAATTATATAGTATTTAGAATGGGGAGAAGCATCTTAGTATCTCTTTCTATTACTTCTAAGAATGGTAAGAAATCCTGCCTATGCTAATAATAAAGGAAGAAAATTTTAGAGTAATAGAGTCCCAAATTGTATAAAACTATACATGAGACTAATGGTCAAGGTAATTGATTGTGTACTTTTAGACTGATAGGAGGAAGGAATAATCTTTAGTCACTGATGCTTAAATGAATTTTACTGTACTGAAATATAAAGATTGTATTTTAAAACTTTTGTCCTTAATTTCAGCTCTTGGAATGTATCCCTAGGTCTCCTTACATCTTCTCCTAGTGCAGTTGCTGAAATGTATACTTTTAAAAAATTACAATGGCTGCTTTTGTTGAGTGGTTCCTAGGTGTGAGGTCTGAGATTTAACTCTACTTGTCAGTCTGTTTTAATGGATGCTGGGAAGACACAAGGCTGTTGGATAAAAGACAAAGAACTGTTTGTCACTCATGCTACAGCAGTCTTCATGAACATGCAGTTCTCCTTCCCCTCCCCCTGTCCCTTGAGCCCCACCAGGACATGTGCAAAGCCCCACACGGATGCTGTGAATATACTCAGATTTCACTGTGGCCAAGGACCACCAAATTTGGTGAACTTACATTGTCTAGCTAAAAGTAAACAGCATGCTCTTCATCCCAGGGGGAGACATTTTTATCATCTTCCATGGTTGCTCACTGCAAAACAACTCTGAGAAACACTCGAGTAAAGAGCATTCAGATTTCACCTTCTTAGTACACCCAGCTCATGGCAGATTGCCTCTCTCAACATTGGGTTCTAGGACCAAAGCCAAACACCTTAATTGGGGCATTTTTACTGGTAGATCACTCTATAGCTAATATTCCATGTGCTTTTTTCCCTATGGCTTCTTAAGGTTTCATGGAGAATTTAGCACGGTTGCCTCTGGGCAGTATTACAAATTGGGTACATTTTGATTGTGCACCCCATATTCCTATGGAAATCGCTTTTCCTTAAGCAATCTCCCACATTCAGGGTTTACACTCTTAATGGTTCTAACCTGATCTTTAACTGCCTTCTTGGTTTGCTCCCATGCCATGTTCCAGCCCATTGCTTTCTGCTTCTTTGCTTTCAAGCAAGGCTTACCTAGTCTGCAGCCAATATCTTAGAGTCCTTCTGTCTCATAAGACTGAGACATAAAATTGACATTAAAATTTCCTAATAGAAGGGTGTAGAGGGGTGACTCATCAGAGAAAATAAAATTTTATTTGAAGAGAGACCTTTTGAAGACAAGCTGCTTTAACCTAAAGAATAACCTGAAGGGTGGGAATTTGGGATTTTAAGAAAATATATATACAGCTCTGTATGCTTCCTTTGTACATGGTCAGCCGTGGGTCTGAAGGATAAATTTAGTTTTGATTTTATATGAAGCATTGATTTTTGTGTTCTCTGAGCAGGAACAAGAATATTTCAAGGTATGGATTTAAATACCATTTTCTTTTCACTCCTTATCGTTCACAGGTTTATGAGATCTAGTGTTTGATCTTTGTGAACGCTAAGAGCAGTCATGACTAACAGTTTACAAGTCTATATAGTATCAGGAGTTGCTCTCCTAGTAATAAGCAAACCATTACCAAAGCCGTACTTTTTAGTGGAGGTGCTACCGAGGGACTTCCCATTAGAACATGGAAAATGAAGCTGTGCTTAGGCTGCAAAGCAGCCATTCCGTGACCTAACGCTTCTATTGGCACCTGCATTTTGGGTCTGTAATGTTTTCCTAACAGTGCTTTCAAGACCCAAGTGATTTAAAAAGAAATGACTGTGTTCATAAAAACGGGAAACTGTAAACCAGTATAAATGTCAGTTTTTATGTTGTTATTTACATATATCCCACAGAGAGACTGAATTGTTTTGTAATATGACTCAATATTTGGGGTCAAATATTTTGGTAACATTTACAGATCAATAAATTAGATACATTCTATCTTAAATGACCAGAAAGAGCTTAGTTTCCCAATGTGAAGCAAACTTAAATTTTCAGCAGGGAATGTTCCCTGCAGAATTGTTAATTGCACTGATGCTATAATAGTATTACATTTTAACTACAACTGTGTTAGATTTTCAAGCATCTCAGAGGTTATAAACTAGTCATTAAAATTCATTCCTGTTGGCAATTTGGTCTGCAGAGCCTTTACCCAGTAAAGCACACATCTAATATTTATGTGATTTCCATTTTAACACAACTATTTGAATTACTTGCAATACTATAGCCTTTGTAATGTGCTCCCTTTCTTATCCTTCTCACATGAGCTCTTACTGTATTAACCTGTTAAGGGTGAGATTCCCTACATTAGGAAACTGGTTTGCCCCCTGATTTCTCTTAGCTAGGGACCACCTGATGAAGGTATGTTGCCCAGCATGATAGCGGGGATGCCATTTTTAAACTGTTCATGTGAGGGAAACGGGTGAGGGAAAATATAAGCTGGGTGTACTTCCTCAAAAAATGCCTATCAAATAGAAATCTGGTACTGTGTAGTCCCTGCTCTCTAAAACATAACAGGTAAGTAGTCCACCAGGGTGTTGGCTTATAGAAAGTCATTTTGCCTTCCCAAGACATTAATTTGTCTCTCTCTTCTGATCCATCTTGGTTTTCTGTCCTCGAGTGTGACTTCTTATTTCTACCTGGTCTGACAGTTTTATCCTCACTCCCTTTAGAGTGAATGCAGCTAGCAGCAGGAGCCATACATGTGTTCTACTCCGCCTTCTTCCTAAGCATCTTGCTCAGCGCCTAGCAGTTAGCAGATGCATCATAATGTGTTGTGTGTTAAATTTAAGAATTTGGCTCTAGGCAGGCCTTGACACTTTAATTCTGGTCTATTTGATTAAGTTGGACCCAGAGGAAATAAATATTTATGGATTACCTATTGGGCAAAGATCTATTAAGTATCATAAAAGCTGGGAAAATGTGATGTGGCCTCATATTAAATTATGAAAAATAGGGAGGGAGATGAGAAAATTAAGAGAAATAAGATGTGCCACTTAAAAGTTACAAGCAAAACTAATGAATTTAAAAGGATCACACCCAAATTATACAACATGGTATGTATATTCATGGAAGGTTTGATTTATGACTTCTAAAATGAGGTGGGATACAGGAGAAATCACTTGGCCTAACTTTTGATAAAAAGGTTTTTGATCAGGAGAGTGATGTGATGACATGTTAGGAAGGCATGTTATGTTAGGGATGACATGGTAAGGAAGGTTTGTTAGTCTGGATGCCATGTAAGGATAGGTTTGAGGAAGGATGAATTAGAATGCAATATGGCTAGAAGAGAGAGGAGAAATTAGGAAGCTGCTGTTACAGTTTAAATGCAGATAGATGATGGTGTCCTAAACCTATTGCTGGCAATTAGAAGGCTTAGAATGGAAGGTCTTCTGAAGATATTGTGGAAGCAGAATTAGCAGGACTTGACATTGCCTCTGATATTGAGCCTCATGATGTAGAAAAAAGTCAGTGACATTAACAGGAATAGGGAAAGCAGGCTGATGAATGCCATAGGAAGGTAAGGGGAGAAAGAGGAGAAAGACAGTGACATTGGATGTGTTTTTTAGGTGTTTTGGACACTGAGATTTCTTGGGTCTGATAATTCAGGAGCTGTGATAACTTAGGGCAGATGTAACTAACCAAGAAGATGCTATTAGTCTGATAGACCAGGAATCCTGTTATTTGCCAGCCCTGTGACATAGGGCAGGTTATTATATGACTGTCTCTGATTTTCATTTTCCTTGCCAGTATAAAACAGGAAGGGCTTCATAAAAGAGAGCTTAACAAGTAGATGCAACCCAGCAACAGTGGCAGGTAGAAAGTGATTTGGAATCTGTAGAGAGATTTCTCATGGGCTAAGGGAGTTTGCCCTGGATTCTCTACTGACCTCAGATCAATGCTATCATGTCACTCTGGTTCCTCCCCAGGCTTGGAAATTTTCGGTCACAATGATCATAAAGGCTTTCCAAGCTGATGCTCATAAATGGCAATAGGGCCTTTGCTTCTGAGTCATGAATACACAGTACATGTGGTGAAAAGGAGGCCTCTATCAGATGCATGCTGGCCAGCTTTAAAAAAAAAAAAATGTACAAGTGACTTCATCACTTTTTATCCCCTTTCTACCTTCATATATATATGTGTGTGTGTGTGTGTGTGTGTGTGTGTGTGTGTGTGTGTGTATGTGTATATATGAGAAAAACCACAGATTATTTTTGCTGATTTTGTGAGAAGTTCCTCAGTATAGCAGTTCAATCTTCAGTTCCTCTTCTGAGCACCTACATCATAACCTAATAGGTCAGTTGCCAACATTCAGTTAACCTCAGAATACAGAGAGAAAATGGTAAAAATCTTGCTTAGCTGATTCCTGCCTCTGATGAAAAAATTTGACTTTCTGGTTGGAATATTTTCTTATATAGTTAGATATGTATAAGTTTTGTATTTGCAGCTGGGACTATTTCCCTGCTGATTTTCAGTTCATTTTGCTTCTCATTAACCTTTATAAATATTCTAGTCAGAAATTCCCTTTTATTTAGGATACAGTGCCTTCTTAGCCAAAGAATGAAATGATGCTTTAATGTTGCTGTTTTTTATCTCTATCACTGGTCCTGAGAGAACTACAGAGAAAAGCATGCTTGGAAAAGGAGTTTGGGGTAACGGATACTGGGAATTCCAGCTCTGTGATTTACTTCCTGTGCAACCAGAGGCAAATTATTATCCAGCCTTCCTTGGGTTTAGTTTCTTCATTGGTATGATGGCAATGTTTGTTGTTGAGAGTGTTGTCGGATTATTGAGCAAGATAATGGTGACATTTGTCTAAAGACCTGTAAGCTGAGGCATTCTAGATTTATGTTCTGTGGGTCCAAATCCAGTTTATATCCTGGTCAAGATATTTTACTTTCTAAATTCCTTTCCTCATCCATAATATAAGGATTATCATAGCTTCTTGTGATGATAAATGAGCAAGTCTGTGAAAAACAGAGTGACTGGATATTTTAAAATGTGCGGTAAATATTAGCTATTGCAATGACTACAGAGCTGGTGCTCAGTACATGGAAACTTTTTTCATTTTCCTCCTCCAGGTAGTCCTTATAGAACCTTTCAGGATTTCTCTTCCATATGTTAAGAAAAACAATTCTTAGAATATTGGAGAAAACAGTCCTTACACCTGTGCTGCTCACCTTCAAATACAGAGGACTGTTTGCTGAATTAGCCAGTTCCATATTTTGAACATGAAGCTTGATAACATCAAGCTCAAGGAGAGTCTCCTTTCTTTAGAGTGGTTGTAAATGGCACAGTCTTCTAGTTAATGAAATTACAAGCTACCCGGCCTGTTCCCTATCTATTTTTCCAGCTTCAGACACATTCCTGGAAAACCCTCTGGGTGCTATCTTTCTTCTTAGTTACTCTTTGCCTTACTTCTCTCTTTCTTATGAGGAAATTTCTCAGGTTTCTCAAGGCACTGATTTCTTTTTTCTTTTTTTTTTTTAATTTTTATTAACATATAATGTATTATTAGCCCCAGGGTTACAGGTCTGTGAATTGCCAGGTTTACACACTTCACAGCACTTGCCATAGCACATACCTTCCCCAATGTCCATAACATAACCAGCCTATTCCTACCCGCCTGTCCCCGGCAACCCTTAGTTTGTTTTGTGAGATTAAGAGTCTTTTATGGCTTGTCTCCCTCCTGTTCCCATCTTTTTTCATTTTTTCCTTCCCTACCCTCCAAAACCCCCACTTTCCTCTCAACTTCCTCATACAAGGGAGGTCATATAATAATTTTCTTTCTCTGATAGACTTATTTTGCTTAGGATAATACCCTCTAGTTCCATCCATGTCATCACAAATGGCAAGATTTCATTTCTTTTGATGGCTGCATAGTATTCCATTGTACATATATGCCACTTCTCTTTTATCCATTCATCTGTTGATGGACATCTAGGTTCTTTCTATAGTTTGGCTATTGTGGACATTGCTGCTATAAACATTGGGGTGCACGTGCCCCTTTGGATCACTACATTTGTATCTTTAGAGTAAATACCCAGTAGTGCAATTGCTGGATCATAGGGTACTTCTGTTTTCAATGTTTTGAGGAAACTCCATGCTGTTTCCCAGAGTGTCTGCACCAGCTTGCATTCCCACCAACAGTATAGGAGGGTTCCCCTTTCTCCACATCCTCGCCAGCATCTGTTATTTCCTGACTTGTTAATTTTAGCCATTCTGACTGATGTGAGGTGGTGTCTCACACTGGTTTTGATTTGTATTTCCCTGATGCCGAGTGATATGGAGCACTTTTTCATGTGTCTGTTGGCCATCTGGATGTCTTCTTTGCAGAAATGTCTGTTCATGTCCTCTGCCTGTTTCTTGATTGGATTATTGGTTCTTTGGTTGTTGAGTTTGATAAGCTCTTTATAGATTTTGGATACTAGCCCTTTATCTGATACATCTTTTGCAAATATCTTCTCCCATTCTGTCAGTTGTCTTTTGGTTTTGTTGACTATTTCCCTTGCTGTGCAAAAGCTTTTTATCTTGATGAAGTCCCAGTCATTCATTTTTGTCCTTGCTTCCCTTGCCTTTGGCAATGTTTCTAGGAAGAAGTTACTGCAGCTGAGGTTGAAGAGGTTGCTGCCTGTGTTCTCCTCAAGGACTTTGGTGGATTCCTTTCTCACATTGAGGTCTTTCATCCATTTTGAGTCTATTTTTCTGTGTGGTATAAGGAAATGGTCCAGTTTCATTTTTCTGCATGTGGCTGTCCAATTTTCTCAACATAATTTGTTGAAGAGACTGTCTTTTTTCCATTGGACATTCTTTCCTGCTTTGTCCAAGATTAGTTGAACATAGAGTTGAGGGTTTATTTCTGGGATCTCTATTCTGTTCCATTGGCCTGTGTGTCTGTTTTTGTGCCAGTACCATACTGTCTTGATGATGACAGCTTTGTAATAGAGCTCGAATTGTGATGCCACCAACTTTGGCTTTCATTTTCAACATTCCTCTGGCTATTCAAGGTCTTTTCTGGTTCCATAAAAATTTTAGGATTATTTGTTCCATTTCTTTGAAAAAAATGGATGTGATTTTGATAAGGATTGCATTAAACACGTAGATTCCTTTAGGTAGCATAGACCTTTTCACAATATTTGTTCTTCCAATCCATGAGCATGGAACATTTTTCCATTTCTCTGTGTCTTCCTCAATTTCTTTCATGAGTATTCTTTAGTTTTCTGAGCACACATTCTTTGGCTCTTTGGTTAGATTTATTCTTAGGTATCTTATGGTTTTGGGTACAATTATAAATGGAATTGACTCCTCAATTTCTCTTTCTTCTGTCTTGTTGTTGGAGTATAGAAATGCAACTGATTTCTGTGCATTGGTTTTATATCTTGACACTTTACTGAATTCCCGTATGAGTTGTAGCAGATTTGGAGTAGAGTCTTTTGGGTTTTCCACATAAAGTATCATATCATCTGCAAAGAGTGATAGTTTGACTTCTCCTTTGCCAATTTGGATGCCTTTAATTTCTTTTTGTTGTCTGATTGCTGAGGCTAGGTCTTCTAGTACTATGTTGAATAGCAGCAGTGATAATGGATATCCCTGCCATGTTCCTGATGTTAGCAGAAAAGCCCTCAGTTTTTCTCCATTGAGAATGATATTGGTGGTGGGTTTTTCATAGATGGTTTTGATGATATTGAGGTATGTACCCTCTATCCCTACACTTTGAAGAGTTTTGATCAAGAAAGGATGCTGTACTTTGTCAAATGTTTTTTCACCATCTATCGAGAGTATCACATGGTTCTTGTTCTTTCTTTTATTAATATATTGTATCACATTGATTGATTTGCGAATGTTGAACCAACCTTGCAGCCCTGGAATAAATCCCACTTGGTCGTGGTGAATAATCCTTTTAATGTACTGCTGGATCCTATTGGCTAGTATTTCAGTGAGGATTTTCCCATCTGTGCTCATCAATGATATTGGTCTGTAATTCTCTCTTTTCTTTTAAATTTTTTATTTTTTATAAACATATATTTTTATCCCCAGGGGTACAGGTCCGTGAATCGCCAGGTCCACACACCCCACAGCACTCACCAAAGCACACCCCCCTCAATGTCCATAACCCAACCCCCTTCTCCCAAGCCCCCTCCCCCCAACAAGCCTCAGTTTGTTTTGTGAGATTAAGAGTCACTTATGGTTTGTCTCCCTCCCAATCCCATCTTGTTTCATTGATTCTTCTCCTACCCACTTAAGCCCCCATGTTGCATCACCACTTCCTCATATCAGTGAGATCAATGTTGGGATTTCATCAAGATCAAAAGCTTTTGCACAGCAAAGGAAACAGTTAACAAAATCAAAAGACAACTGACAAAATGGGAGAAGATATTTGCAAACGACATATCAGATAAAGGACTAGTGACCTCAAATCTGTGGCCTCTATAATACCCACCACCTGGTACCCTGACCTCCCATCCCCCGCCCCTTCAACTAATCTTCGACAAAGCCGGAAAGAATGTCCAATGGAAAAAAGACAGCCTCTTCAATAAATGGTGCTGGGAAAATTAGACAGCCACATGCAGAAAAATGAAATTGGACCATTTGCTTACACCACACACAAAAATAGACTCAAAATGGATGAAGGACCTCAATGTGCGAAAGGAATCCATCAAAATCCTTGAGGAGAACACAGGCAGCAACCTCTTCAACCTCAGCCGCAGCAACATCTTCGTAGGAACAACGCCAAAGGCAAGGGGAGCAAGGGCAAAAATGAACTATTGGGATTTCATCAAGATCAAAAGCTTTTGCACAGCAAAGGAAACAGTTAACAAAATCAAAAGACAACTGACAAAATGGGAGAAGATATTTGCAAACGACATATCAGATAAAGGACTAGTGTCCAGAATCTATAAAGAACTTAGCAATCTCAACACCCAAAGAACAAATAATCCAATCAAGAAATGGGCAGAGGACATGAACAGACATTTCTGCAAAGAAGACATCCAGATGGCCAACAGACACATGAAAAAGTGCTCCATATCACTCGGCATCAGGGAAATACAAATCAAAACCACAATGAGATATCACCTCACACCAGTCAGAATGGCTAAAATCAACAAGTCAGGATATGACAGATGTTGGCGAGGATGCGGAGAAAGGGGAACCCTCCTCCACTGTTGGTGGGAATGCAAGCTGGTGCAGCCACTCTGGAAAACAGCATGGAGGTTCCTCAAAATGTTGAAAATAGAACTGCCCTATGACTCAGCAATTGCACTACTGAGTATTTACCCTAAAGATACAAATGTAGTGATCTGAAGGGGCACGTGCACCCAAATGTTTATAGCAGCAATGTCCACAATAGCCAAACTATGGAAAGAACCTAGATGTCCATCAACAGATGAATGGATCAAGAAGATGTGGTCTATATACACAATGGAATACTATGCAGCCATCAAAAGAAATGAAATCTTGCCATTTGCGACGACGATGTGGATGGAACTAGAGCGTATCATGTAATTCTCTTTTTTGATGGGGTCTTTGTCTGGTTTTGGAATAAAGGTAATGCTGGCTTCAGAAAATGAGTTTGGAAGTTTTCCTTCCATTTCTATTTTTTTGGAACAGTTTCAGGAGAATAGGAATTAATTCTTTAAATGTTTGGAAGAGTTCCCTGGGGAAGCCATCTGGCCCTGGTCTCTTGTTTGTTGGGAGATTTTTTTTTTAATTTTTTAAAATTTATTTTCAGCATAACAGTATTCATTTTTTTGTACCACACCCAGTGCTCCATGAAATCTGTGGCCTCTATAATACCCACTACCTGGTACCCCGACCTCCCATCCCCCGCCCCTTCAAAACCCTCAGATTGTTTTTCAGAGTCCATAGTCTCTCATGGTTCACCTCCCCTTCCAATTTCCCCCAACTCCCTTCTCCTCTCAATCTCCCCATGTCCTCCATGCTATTTGTTACACTCTACAATAAGTAAAACCATATGATAATTGACTCTCTCTGCTTCACTTATTTTACTCAGCATAATCTCTTCCAGTCCCGTCAATGTTGCTACAAAAGTTGGGTATTCGTCCTTTCTGATGGAGGCATAATACTCCATAGCGTATATGGACCACATTGTTGGGACATTTTTGATAACTGTTTCAATCTCCTTACTGATTATGGGTCTGTTCAGTTTTTCTATTTTATCCTGGTTCAGTTGTGGTAGTTTATATGTCTCTAGGAATGCATCCCTTTGTTCTAGATTGTCAAATTTGCTGGTGTATAGTTCACAGCTCATAACATGTTCTCATAATTGTTTGTATTTCTTTGGTGTTGGTTGTGATCATTCCTCTTTCATTCATGACTTTATTTATTTGGGTTCTTTCTCTTTTCTTTTTGATAAGTCTGGACGGGGGTTAATCAATGTTATTATTTCTTTCAAAGAACCAGTTCCTAGTTTTGTTGATTTCTTCTATTGGGATTTTTGTTTGTTTGTTTGTTTCTATTTCATTGATTTCTGCTCTGATTTTTATTATTTCTCTTCTCCTGTTGAGTTTAGGCTTTCTTTGTTGTTCTTTCTACAGCTCCTCTAGGTATAGTATTAGGTAGTGTATTTGAGGTCTTTCTTGTTTCTTGAGAAAGGCTTGTATTGCAATATATTTTCCTCTCAGGACTGCCTTTGCTGTGTCCCACAGATACTGAACAGTTGTGTTTTCATTATCATTTGTTTCCATGAATTTTTTCAATTCTCCTTTAATTTCCTGGTTGACCCATTCATTCTTTAGTAGGATGCTATTTAGTCTCCATGTATTTGGTTTCTTTCCAAATTTCCTCCTGTGATTGAGTTCTAGCTTCAGAGCATTGTCTTCTGAAAATAAGGGCACTGATTTCTTTTATGACAACTTTGAAACTTGTAGATTTCTGTAGAACACATTTCACTGGATTAAAAAGCACACTGGTAATAGCAGAGGATTTAAAGTCAAATAAATAAAGAACCAGTTTTCCAGTTTCTTAAAATCTCCCTAAATAAGATATGATATTGATTAGGTAGGAAATAATGAATTGATTTACAGTTTTCCAGATTTCAGATCATAGAGGAATGATCACAGGCCCTAGCACAGCTCAGATAGAGCTATTCCACATTTATCTATTCATTTGCTCAGTCTCTCACAGTACAGTTAGTGAATGCCTAATTGAGGCAGGTTATTATTAGAGCAGTAATAATATAACAGCAACAGTAATTGTTATGGGCTGAATTATGTCCCCCCCCCCCAAATTCATATGTTGAAGCCCTAACCCTCGTGTTTCAGAATGTGACTGTATTTGGAAATGTAGCCTTTAAAGAGATAATTAAGTTAAAATGAGGCTGTTAGCATGGGCCCTAATCCAATCTGACGGGTGTCCTTATAACGAGAGAAAAATTGGACATGAAGAGACATGGAGGGGTACATAGGCACAGAGAAAAGACCGCATGAGGACACAGTGAGAAGGTGGCAACCTGCAAGCAAAAGAAAGAGGCTGCAGCAAAAACTGTACTTACAGAGTAACTTGAACCTGTATTTCTAGCTTCCAAAACAATGATAAAATAAATCTCTGTTGTTTAGGCCTCCTAGTCTGTAGTACTTTGTTATGGCAGTCCAAGCAAACGAATACAGTACTATTTCATATTTATATTTATACTTCTAGAAACGTCTGTTATTTTCACATACATACCATAGCATATTGGCCAAACACATTGGCTCTGAAGCCAGACCTCCCAGGTTTTAATCTACCACCTACATGACCTTAGGCAAGCTACCTAACCTCCTTATTGAGGTTTCTTCGCCTATAGAATCATTACAGTATCTACACCACAGGACTGATATCTATAAATGAGTTAGTGTTTGTAAATCATTTTAACGGTGCTGGGCACATAGTAAGCTCTAAAAAGGTATTCCTTAAATTAATGAAGTAAAATGTTATGTCATAGCTCATTTTATTCCTCTTAAATCTTATGAGCTAAAGAGAGAGAAGAAAAGGGATAACATTTGTTGAGCCTTTATTATGCAGTAGACAGTGCTGTGACAATTCCACTCACGTTTGCGCATGTGAGATTAAATTACTGGCTATGTTTATATACTTCGAAGACATTGGGACATTAGCAGAGTGTTAAGGAATTGGCTTGGGACATTCTTCCATTTTGAATCTAAATCTATTTTTCTTTTTCTATTCAGTATTGCACTTGTGTACCTGGAACAGTGGTGGTATCCAAATAAAATGAAGAGGATAGACATTAAATTGGGTATTGTATCAGTCAGGGTTCAGAACCAGTAGTGCGTACGTGCGTGTGCGCACGTGTGCACACACACACACACACACATGCATGATCTATCCCTCTTTGTATATTTTGTATATAAATACATAGTGAATCTGTATCCAACTACCTAACTCATATTATGCAATTAATTTGGGGGAAATTTGAAGTCCATAAGGCAGTCAGAAAGGGAAGATCGTGAAGAGACTGGAACTCCATAAACACAAGCTGGAGCTTGTTGTCCACAGGTAGAGGTGTCTGTCTATCTGTTTCTCTCTCAGAAAGCAAAGCAGTCTCCAAAACGGCTTCCAACTGATTGAGGCCCTCCAAGATAATCTAATTTAAAGCCAACTGATTAGAGACTTTAATTACAGCAGTAAAACATTTTCACAGCAGACCTAGAATCTGATTAAGTCATCGGGGGAAGATGTATGTGTGTCACAAAAATGGCTGCTACTTTCTGTTCTTTGATTCTCCTGAAAAATTATCTCTTGTAGCTCACCCTCTCTGGAAACATACTGGAAAGGGGATTCTGGGAACACAGGTTAGCTTGGTCAACTTAATACACTGCAAAGCCATTGCTGTTAATTAAAGAAAAGAGACTATAATTTACTGTGTGTCTAACAGTGGAGTATTTTTAAATGATTTTTTAAAAATTCTCACAAAACTGTTGAAATATTATGACCATTTTCTGAATAAGAAAACAAAGGCTCTGATGGTTTAAATAACTAACCCAAGTCAGACAGCAAGTCGGTGACTAAAATTAGAAGTCAGAGCTGACTCTGAACACTATTGTATTTAAGGACAATGAAAGATAGCCTCAAACTACCTTAAGTTCTGAGGGAACTTTAGGGTAGAAGAAAAATCAGTGCTGGTTGGGCCATGTCAGCTGAGTTGTATTTTAAGCAGGTAAGAGACATGAGTTAGCAGAGTAGAATCTACAATTTTTAGTCCCCTTCATGAAGATCTAATGGTAGACTCTTAAGATTTTCTTTTAGGGATAGATGTCCACTTACAGGAAATTAGGAATCACTCTCTGCAGGTGTGTGTGTGTGTGTGTGTGTGTGTGTGTGTATGCACATTTGTGTATGATATACTGCTTGAAGAGAAAGATCTCTTAGTTTTATATACTGGATAATTTCTCCATGAGTTAGATATTACCTTTCAGAGTTCTGTGACAGATCGTGTGATACTTGAAGTGATGTTATTTATGAAATAAAATGTGCATATTTAAATATTTGTTGATGACTGGGCCACTTGTAAATTGGTAAGTAGACTCACTGCCTTTATAATAATTTTTATTATTCTGTATTTTACAACGTGCCAAGAACTCTGTGTAGAGCCTTCATATACCATGCCTCAGTTAAACCTCATAACAGCCCTCTGAAGTTTGCTGCATCCCCATCTACATAATGAAGAAATAAAGGCTTAAAAGGAATCAATGGCCTGTTCCAGGTTTACTACCTTGTGTGTGGAGTTGCTATCAAGTGTATAGTGAACTAGCTCCAGCTATGTCTAAAGTCCAGATGCCTAGTAACTAATAAAGCAAAATCCCCGCACAATGTTTAAGTGACACTTAGTTTATTAAAGTTATAATGTTGTCTAGCTCTTTTAAAAACATGATGCAAGGATTTAAAAAGACAATTTTTGTAAAGTTATTATATTGATTTCAAGTCAGTCACTTCAAGTAAAATTTTACAAATGAATGATCCTTCGTCTTTTGCAATATTCTTTCAAAGTCCTGAATAACCTATTTGCGAATTTTGCTTTCACTGTTTGGTGAGAATAGTTCTGAAGTCACAAAGCCAACCATGTTGGAACTCTGCCACAGATTCTGGTCCCCTTTTCTTTTTCTTTCCTTTTTTTTTTTTTTTTAAATTCAAATAGTTATGTTTAATAGGCGCAAGGTACAGTGTTTTACATACATTTTCGATTTCATTAAATTCTCAGTTTTGATTTATTTGTCACAATATTTCTGTCAGGAATTATCATGACATACATTTTATTTATTTTTTAAAGATTTTATTTAATTTTTATTTTAGTATAATTAATATACAGTGTTATAAAGAAGATGTGGTATACACAGTGGAATATTTTTCAGCCATAAAAAGGAATGAAATCTTGCCATTTGCAATGACATGGATGGAGGTAGAAAGTATAAAGCTAAGCAAAATAAGTCAGTGAGAGAAAGACATATACCATATGATTTCACTCATATGTGGAATTCAGGAAACAACAAAAAAATGAGCAAAGGAAAAGAGAGAGAGAGAAACCAAGAAACAGACTCTTAACTATTAAAAGAACAAACTGACGGTTACCAGAGGGGAGCTGTGTAGGGAGATGGGTAAAATAGGTAATGGGGATTAAGGAGTGAACTTGGTGTGATGAGCTCTTGTCCCATTTTCTACTTATCACTCATGATTGATTCTAATTCTGGAAGAATCTCTTCAAGTACCCATTTGTTGACACGCAGAAAAATGATTTGGGAGAATATTCCAAAGGCATAACGTCATTTGATTGTAAGTCCAAATACCAGTTAACTTTGATAGTAACAATCTGACTTCCTTAGTCAGTGTCTACAAACACATTTTGTTTGAACACATTTGTTATAGTCTTGTTTTATTTCTATACTTAAAAAGTAACCATTTGTCAAATTTGTTATAATGCTATGCTTTCATAATGGCTGTATAATAATATATGAAAATACTAAGGGAGGCTGGCCTTCTTTGAGAAAATTAGGGCTGAACAATTTGTATGTGCTTATGGAATTCCAGCATATCACATCTCAATGATAAGCTATAATGACTATAATAAGCCTTGGAAAATTCAGTCCAAATTTCAAAATGGGGTTCTAGTTAACAATAGAAGTTTAAAGGTTACTCTAATTAACGAATGTGCTTGCAGTATTTTAAGTGTATTCATTTAAATTTAGTCATATATTATGAAGCATTTAAATCATTTTAAACATGCACTCAGAAACCACATCCGTTGTACTTAATAGCTAAAGACTATATTTTTACATGGAGAGTACAATTCATATCAGAACTGCCTGTTGTGGAGTTCACCATGAGTCCTTTGGATATTAATAGTTTGAGCACATAGTTCTAAAAACCCAATTCCCTTGGAGAAAAAGCATAATTTGGTTTTAGTGAGAATAAGGTCACTTTGAAAGGAAGGAAGGAAGAAAGACAGAGAAAGAGGACAGAAAGAGAAAGATCAGGGAGAAAGAGAAAGAGAGAGGGAGGGAAGGACAGACAGGAGGAAGGAAAAGAAAGAAAACATAATGGGCGCCTGGTGGCTCAGTGGGTTAAGCCTCTGCCTTTGGCTCAGGTCATGATCTCAGGGTCCTGGGATAGAGTCCCGCATCAGGCTCTCTGCTCGGCGGGGAGCCTGCTTCCTCCTCTCTCTGCCTGCCTCGTTGCCTACTTGTGATCTCTGTCTGTCAAATAAATAAATAAAATATTTAAGAAATATATTTAAACAAAAAAAAAGAAAGAAAACGTAAGTATGTCAATCAGTAAGAAATAATACTGATGCTGGACAAATCAGACCAGTCTCTAGACTTGTATTTTCATGGAAATGTGCTTTTTTTTCTTTATCAGTATGTTTCCATCCACACAAAGTAATGTAAATCAAAGGTCTCTCTCACAGTGTATCTTTCCTCCTTTTTAAGAAAAGGCATGCATTTAAGTGTTACCTTCTAAAGTAAGAAAGAATGAAAAGGTGAACAGTTGCACTCTCTCTGTAAGTAAGCTTATAAACAAAATGGATGCCCACTTTGGTGCAGTCACCAAGGAACACACACACACCCCTCAAGAGATTGTCCCTATGTTTAGGCTCCGATGTTACTTTTCTATAAAGGGAATGCAGTTAAAGTGTTTATTAGTTCTTCAGAAAGTCTTTACTCGTGTAAACAAATTGACAGGAAAAGCCCAAAGCAAGCACCCTGAATGAGATGGTTTTACTGTCAGCAATGAGGCATGAAACCATGTCTGTGCTACTTCTGGGAGAAGGAAAGAGGGGGAGGAGCGAAGGGAGGAGGAGGAGAGAAGAAGGGTCCCACACCTTGGCTTAAATTGCGGTCTACCTCTTAAAATAGAATGCGACGCCATCCTCAAGGAAGTATCCTGAGAATATCGGGGAATCTGGCTTTAATTAATGGGCTCAGATACAGCTGAACTGAGTAAAAGCAACTGCTTTTGTGAGCTGTTTATGACCTAGGCTGTGCTGCACTGAAAGGAGAGTGGTCAGAAAGAAAGGGCCCAGTCAGCGATACCCAGGCTGCCAGAGTCCACCTTTCCCTCTGAATATTCAAATGAAATGTGCGGGAAGGAGTATCAAGATGACCCTCATGCCTATAATACACGATCCATTTATGACGCATAATATTCTCCGCGAAGCACTCACACCATTTGTAACAAGGAAAATGAAACAAAGCAGATGAGAAAATGTGTCTCAATGTGGGGCATCATTCTGGAATCCAGTTTTATGACAGTCCATTTACTTTTTAATCTTGTATTTGCTTGTTTGATATTCACAGAAGGAAGGAGGGAAGTAGAGCAAGCAGTAGGACTGGCTCCATGAAAACACATTCCCCCATCTTCGTCCACTTGCAGCATGAACTGATCTCATTTTCAGAAGCACTAAAATACATTGAGGGTCTCTCACTGGCACGGCAGTGTGCCCCCTGAGTGACATGTAGGCAACTGACACATAAGTAGGCTGTGCACAGAGCACTGGGTACGAAATCAGGCCCCGAATTTGAGTTCTGGGTTCTGTGCCTAACATAACTCAGAGTGACTTCCTTGATTTCCTTGAACCTCAATTTCCTCCTCCGTAAAACACAGTTATAATAATATTTGACACTTACATCATCTCTGACATTGTCATAATTTCTTATAGAATATTAAGTATCCTGAAAGCAAATTTATGTAAAAAGAGTTTATAGACTTAAAAGAGCTACCTAAGGTTACTCATCATCACTGGTATTTTATTTTTCTTCATGTCTTTGAGAGAGAGAGAAAGCATGAGCAGAGGGAGGGGCAGAGGGAGAAGGAGAAGCAGGATCCCTGCTGAGCAGGGAGCCCCACTCGGGGCTGGATGCCAGGACCCCGGAATCATGACCTGAACCGAAGGCAAACTCATAACTGACTGAGCCACCTGGTGTCCCGTCATCATTGGTATTTTATTTTATTTTTTTAAAGATCTTATTTATTTATTTGACCGAGAGATCACCGGTAGGCAGAGAGGCAGGCAGAGAGAGAGAGGGAAGCAGTCTCCCTGCTGAGCAGAGAGCCCGATGCGGGGCTCAATCCCAGAACCCTGAGATCATGACCCGAGCCGGAGGCAGAAGCTTAATCCACTGAGCCACCCAGGCGCCCCATCACTGGTATTTTAAAATCACATTTGTTTCCTCTCATGTGTTGTTGACGAGTTGCTCCTCTGTCACTCAGCCCCTGCTGGTCTTCTCAGGTCTATAGACAAAAGGTAGTGAGCTAGGAATGAAAAACTTAGAAATTATTCTTTCTAGAGGTCTCACTAACCTGCTAGATAATTCTCTCTCTTATTTAGGACGATCTTACAGTGCTTATGATGATTATCACTTCGTGCTGCTTTTGGTCTAAATAAGAAAAAAAAAATTTGGTGATTAAAAAGAACCCTCCTATTGGCAGCTGAATCTCAACATGTAAGTCTAGTCTAATTTAATGTATGGTATTGGAATAATGACTTCCTCAGATAGCAGTCCCATAGTGACTGTGGAGAAAGAAGGTTATTGAGTAACCCAGCACATAATATAGACCATATGAATTTTATGTTGGCTATATTAAGTACTTATTTTCTTTTCACAGTAGTTAATAAGCTAGTAAAAACCATAGGCAATCTTTTGAAACCCTGAACACTCTGCCTAAAAGTCTAAATTTCCTGGTATGAGAGACCCTTAGGCCAATAGCTGAACTGATAAGCATCTGTTCTGGCAGAGTTACTTTGGTCATTTAACAAAAATAGGGTGTTGCATAATGGTTAAGGAACTGGACTTTGGAACCAGACAAATCTGGGTTCAAGGCCAATTCAGGCACTTCATAGCTATGCAATTACTTTTAGCCTTAATTTGCAATAATAGTACTTTTAAGACTTTGTGGGAGGATAAAATGTAATAATGCATAAAAAGGCATTGGCAAAATCAATCATCAATTCTAAAATTATATGTTAGTTACCTATTGCTGTTAACAAATTATCTCAAAATTTAATGGCTTAAAGCAACAAACATTTAAATCAGAAATTCAGGAATAGCTTGCCTGGGTGGTTCTGGCTTGGGTTTCTAATGAGGTTGAAGTTATGATGTTGGCCAGTGTTGCAGGTGTCTCAAGGCTTGATTGGGCTAGAAAATACAATTCCAAGATGGCTCATTCACATGGGTATTGGCATAAGACCTTAGTTCTTTACTGGCTATTGGCATAAGGACTGAGTTCTTTCCTGCCTCTAGGCAGAAGGCCTCAGTTCTTTGCTGCATAGACCTCCCTATAGGGCTGCTTGAGTGTCCTCACAATGTGGCAAATGGCTTCTTCCAGAGCAAGTGATCCTGAAGAGAACATATGTTAACCACAGTGTCTTTTATGACATGACCTCGCTTTGAAATTCATACTCTGCCATTTCCATGAGATCCTATGAGGTATAAAAATCAGCCCCACTCTCTGTGGGGAAGAGGGCTATGTAAGACTGAGAATGCTTGAGGCAGGGATCATTGGAGCCATCTTTGAGACAGGCTACCCCATTTGGGGAAAGTGAGAACCTATCTTGTGTTGTGTACTCATTATATTTCTGAAGAAGAATGTCCCTTCACTCAAAATGCTGAAAGGGAGTCTGAGAGCTAATGTGTGTGACAATGATAGAGACTCAAAGAGAAATGCAGGGGGGAGAAACACACTTCTCATAAGTACTAATGGAGTTAGGCTTTTATAATTCTTTGATTCTGAATTTCACGCTTAGTTAAAAGTTTCTAGTTCTCGCTGGGTATCTGAGGTCATGACCTCAGGCTCTCCTGACCTAAAAAACAACAGTTCTTAAAAGATTCCAAAATCTGATAATTTTTTGAGAAACTCCTTTCAACCTGGAAAAAGGGAGAATTACTGCCTTTAATCAAATATTCTTATCAGTGGAGTAGTTCATGCTCTCTTGATGCTGAATCATACATGCTAAGGTCTAAGGCTTGTCCATAAGCCTCTTTCAACTGGAGGTGTCCCAAGTTATCTTCCTTATCAACTCTGCTATGACTTTTCTCTCTTATAGAATTATAATGAGTCTTTATTGTATTTTATTTTAGATGATGGTGGATGGCAAAGATTAGCAAGAGAGCCAGGGGCCTCACACAGGTCCACTGTGACCAGTATGGAAAAATCAAATGTACCGTAAATGGTGTTGCTCTCGTTTCATCAGTGCAGTGACCAAGTGCTCAGCGATCCAGTGTTCCAAGGATTGACGATGGCAGTAAGCCTGGGGAAGCCTCAACTCACTCACCATTTTCCACCTTTGGGATCTTGAGCAAATTACTAACCTCTTTGTACTTCATTTTTCTCATCTTCACAGTGTAAATAATAATAGTATCTATCTCTTAGGGTTTTGTAAGGTTTAAGTAAGTTCAGATAGGGAAAGCATTTAGAACAGTGCCTGGCAAATCCTGATTATCATGCATTAATTATTATTACTGTTATCTGACTAGAAAACATATAACATATATATTTATTTATATTCATACCTCTCTTTCTTTCTCCCTTTCTCTCTGTGAATATTTTTTTAAAGATTTTATTTATTTATTTGACAGAGAGAGATCACAAGTAGGCAGAGAGGCAGGCAGAGAGAGAGAGAGAGGAGGAAGCAGGCTCCCCGCGGAGCAGAGATCCCAATGTGGGACTCGATCCCAGGACCCTGAGATCACGACCTGAGCCGAAGGCAGCGGCTTAACCCACTGAGCCACCCAGGCGCCCCCCTGTGAATATTTTTTTAATGTGTACTTGAGATGAAATTTTTGGTCTTTCTGCCAATTCCTTAGGCAAGATTTATATTTTAATCTTAATAAGGATCAATAGGAAGAAAATTTCATTCATTCATTCTCTGCTTACTTAGCAAATCTACTTTAAGTCTCTGCTATGGACTACAAATTGTGAATGGGAAGGTCCTGGGATGAAATCATATACACACATAGACACATACACACCCAGATTTGGAAATTTACATTAAGGAGGTTAAAATCCGGTAAAAGAGATAGGCATACTTATACATAACTCTAAACCAGTATACATACCAGTGTGACATGTGTAATAAAGAAGCTTACAGAAAATTCAGTGGTTGTGTGAAATAGAAAGCAGTTGTTTCCCAAATGGGATGTTTGGGATA
Organism: Mustela nivalis; assembly: GCF_964662115.1. NCBI lineage: Eukaryota > Metazoa > Chordata > Mammalia > Carnivora > Mustelidae > Mustela > Mustela nivalis. Next base: position 46,949,767 of record NC_139028.1, read on the forward strand.
GGCACCATAGAGAAGGATGAATTTATTTATTTATTATTATTATTTTTTAAATTTATTTATTTGACAGAGAGAGATCAGAAGTAGGCAGAGGCAGGCAGAGAGAGAGGAGGAAGCAGGCTCCCTGCTGAGCAGAGAGCCCGATGTGGGACTCGATCTCAGGACCCTGAGATCATACCTGAGCCGAAGGCAGAGGCTTTAACCCACTGAGCCACCCAGGTGCCCGAGAAGGATGAATTTAAACTGGGCCTTAAAAATGGGTTGGTTCTAAAAAGGGAGAAAAGCACTCCTGATAAAGGGCAAGAAAAACTTATGGCAGAAACAGCCCACTATTTGAAATGAGTGGGGATATGTCCGCATTCCTGGAACATGGGCTTGAAGACCAAGAGTCAGTCCTAAGTCAGAATGAATGCTGAGAACTCTGGACATTAGTTGTAGACATCCAGAGCTATACAAAATTTCTTGCCAATGTTTGAATGTGTATTAGCTCCTTTTTTCTTTGAATCATTAACCTACATGTTTGAGAAATTTGCTAGTTCTGGAAAACTCTTTGTGAAAAGCTACAAAAACCTGTGAAACCAGTATGACCATCTCTTTGGAAAGGGCTTTAGAACCACATTGCACAAAGTAGATTTGTGTCTTCTTTTGGGATTTGAGTTTATCAGAATTGATGCCATAGGACTCAGAGGACTCATGTATGCAAGAATGATAGGCTTATTTGGAGTGGGAGGCTGCTAGCCCCAGGCACAATGTTCTCAAACAGGAAGTGCCAGAGTCCACAGAAGGACAAAGGAAGGGAGTACATGAAACACTTAGAAGCACAGGCTTTAGAGATGTGGGTCTTATTTAGAGATTTAGGGTCTTATTATGTAGTAGCTCTGCCATTTGCTATCTGTGTAATTTAATTAATTTTTTTTATTTTTCATTTTTTTGTGCATGTTAAGCCTGTATTTTCCAACTTACTAAACATCTACTTCTAAGCTTACTCATTTTTTTCTTTTAATTTTTTGTATTTAAATTCAATTAGGCAACACCTAGTACATTATTATTTTTGATATAATGTGTACCCATTCATTAGTTGCATACAACATCCAGTGCTCATCACATCACCCAGTTACCCCTTCCTCCCACCCTCCTACCTATCCACAACCCTCAGTTTGTTTCCCAGAGTCAAGAGTCTCTCATGGTTTGTCTCCCTCTCTAATTTCTTCCCATTCAGTTTTCCCTTCCTTCCCCTATTGTCCTCTGCACTATTTCTTATATTCCACATGTAGGTAGAAACCATATGATAATTGTCTTTCTCTGATTGACCTATTTCACTTAGCGTAATACTCTCCAGTACCATCCATGTTGATGTAACTCGTAGGTATTCATCCTTTCTAATGGCTGAGTAATATTCTGTGCAGTTTTAAACAGAATATTTATTCTCTTCTTTAGGATTATTCATCAATAAAGACCTCTTTATTGTACTATTCTGAGGATTTATAGATATCATTGCTGTAAAGTGCTTGGTATTTGGCACAAGAAAGTGCTCAGTAGCTGAGGAATGTAAATTTTTTTTAAAGATTTTATTTATTTATTTGACAGAGGGAGAGAGATCACAAGTAGGCAGAGAGGCAGGCAGAGAGAGAGGAGGAAGCAGGCTCCCTGCCGAGCAGAGAGCCCGATGTGGGGCTCGATCCCAGGACCCTAGGATCAAGACCTGAGCCGAAAGCAGAGGCTTCAACCCACTGAGCCACCCAGGCGCCCCAGGAATGTAATTATTGGTGCTGTTGTTGACGCAGCATTGTTGTCGTCACTCTCAAATGTTCCGGATGGAGAGAGAGCTATGTCCCACAATGAAAGCACTGGTTGAGAGTGAGGTATTTGAACTGTTACCATGTAGGATATTGTTCTATTGAAAGTCGGCCTCCCCCATTTTTCTATAATTGGACAATGAGGACTAATCTGGAGGGCCTACCAGGTCATCCACCTTCGTGCTATAAGAATAGCCTTTTTGTCTAAGGGAAGATTATTTCTTTGAGAGTATGGCTGTGGGGATGCTAACTTACTGTGAATGAGGAGGGAGGAGTCTCTATCCAGCCAATCGGAAGAGCTGAGGAACCCTGGTGCTTCATGGAATGAGAGATGCCGTTCAAATTCTGTTGCTTGTATTTGTCTTCTTAGAGCTTCTGAGGGAAACCCAGGAATGAGTTAATGTACCTCCTCTGTGCTTCTGGAGAGCTCCTAGTAATATCAGGTACTATGTAAGAACAAAGGCTCTGATGTTAGACCTTTCTGGGCCTCAGTTTTCCCACCTACAAAATGCTGAATTTTTGTATAGTTTCACAGAACTAATATATATAAAGCTGTTCTGACAGTGCCTGGAACACTGGCCCAGGTGTGGTAGCTGTTGTGCTAATGATCATCACGATGTATAGTGATTGTGGGCTTGATTGTTTATATCCATTGTTGGACTCTAAGCTGATGCATTTTGAAGAGTGTATCAACGATATGAACTTACATTCCTAGGGAAATTGTAGGAAAATAGAAACTCATGAAGTAGGAGAGAAGGCCCATATCCCTCCAAAAGGAGAAGCATTTCCTATCCTGAAAGTGGCCTGTAGCAACCAAAGAGAGATAGAGCCTGCCATGCATTAACACCAGTCATGCCCAAGGCCTGATGTTAGCCCTTGAGTTCCCGGGTCTATGCCAGCAACATCAGGGGTGACCAAGCCCGAGCCAGTTGGAGCAGGAAGACCATACTGGTTAAGTCCCTTTGGGCTCCTGGCAAGGAAAAGTGGAACTGGGCAGAGAATGTAGGAGAAAGCTCGGGAAATTAGGGTGCAGCGAAGGGAAGTAGAACACTGAACACATTTCAGCCACCTCTCTTGTTTCCCATCCAGCCAGTTCATAACCGTAGCAACAGATGTGTGATGCCTTCAGGTACCACACTTTATAAGCCAGAGAGGTGTTCGAAAATTATTTTTGGCATAATGGCTATAAGTATTCTAGATTCCAGGAAGTCTGAGTCAAAGTAGCTCCTGAGAACTGCAGGGTTTGGAAATGTTATATCTTCTGGGAAAGGTTTCATTATTTAGTGTCAGCCCCATTATTAGGTCCAGGGTCATTGCAAAACTGCATTTCAATTTTGCCCTTTTAATCCTCAGAGCTGACACTTAAACAAGGTCACTATAGCCACTCGGGCACTATTAAGTTGGATTTAAACTTGGACCTTTTTTCTTACATTTTGACATGTGATTAGAAAGCTAAGGGGTAATACATTCTGCGTTGTATCTGAAAGTATTCATATCAAACCCTTATTTTTTAACTCTGTCTTCCTATTACTCACATTATTTGTAACCATTGGATTTTTATTTGTTTCTACTCTAACTCCATGGTAGTAAATTTGGGAAATTTAAAACTCAATCACAATTCAGTACACAAAGATAAATAAATAAATACCACTTCTTTTATTTCTAGTTTTTTTTTTTTTTTCCTGTTACAAATTATGCGGCTAAAAATATTCTTGGACCTGTCCTCAGGTGCAAGAAGTTCTCCAGGGTAGAGCAAGAAATTCTATGGAGCAGTCTGAAGAATTGAAGGTGTTTTGATAGATCTTAGGATGTTCAGAAATTTAGTAGATAATTCTGAATTCCATTGTGGCTGAAATTACTTCTACTTCTATGAGCTATTAGTTCTGTCACTCCTAAACTTCAACAATATGTGGCTTTTCAGACTTAACAATTTTTTTTCTTACAATATGACAGATATTATTTAAAATATTTGCTTTTAAAAATTATCGGGGAGCTTGGGGTGCTTGGGTGACTAAATTGATTAAGCATCCCGCTCTTGATTTCAGCTCGGGTCATGATCTCAAGATAGTGAGGTCGAGCCTGGCATCACGCTGGGCATAGCAGTCGGCTTAGGAATTCTCTCCCTCCTTCTTCCACTGCTCCTCCCTCCTGCTCTTTCTCTCTCTCACTTTCTCAAAAAAAAAAAAAAAAATTTATTAGCTATTTTTTGTGTTTAATTATTTTGTATATTACACTTTATGATTGGAAACTTTATAGCCTTTGTGAATTTGGGTTTTTTGTTTGTTTGTTTGTTTGTTTTGTTTGTTTGTTTTTGGAGAGGTGGAGGGTTACCCAGCCTCTAAGATGAGCTCCAGTTATCTCCGCCTCCCAATTTCATGCCTTTACATCATCTCCATGTGCACTGTTTCAGGATTTTTCCTGTGTGATTGATAGACTGTAGCCAAAGTGATTATATATGATCTTCAAGGCTAGATCATAAAATACAATTTTATGCCTTTCTTTCTATCTAAGATCCCTCTCTTCAGGGAAAGCTAGCTGTCATGTTCTGAGAATAATCAAGCAGCCCTGCAAAAAAGGCTCACAGGGTAAGGCACAGAGTCCTTCTATCAGGAGTTATGTGGATAAGCCACCTTGGAAGTCAATCCTCAGACCCAGTGAAGGCTTCATAGACTAGAGCCCTAACCCACATCTTGACTGCAACCTCCAGAGAAACCTTGAGCTAAAACCACCTGGCTAGCTACTCTTGGATTCCTGCCCCACAGAGACTGTGAAATAATAAATACTTGTTGCTTAAGCTATTCAGTTTGGAATAATTAATTGGCAATAGATAACTAAAACAATAGGATTTAGAAAAGCATATTATACAAATGACATATAAAAGTAATAAAAGCTTATTAATCATATATGGTATAAAATTTTCTTTCCTAATTTGAATTGTGCTCCTTATTTATACAAAATATCTTTTGTCTTTTGAACTGAATTTTCTCTGGAATTTCACCAGAGCTGACTTTTGCTATATTAAACCACAATTTTTTCTTTTGTTTTTCTAATATGTCTTCACTAGACCTTATAATCATAAGTTTATGATTTAAACATAAGTTTAAATGAGTTTAAACATAAAATCATTTGTTGATTTTTGTTATTGCTGTTAGCAGCACATGAGCAGGTCATTTGAACCTAATTTCAGATTATTTGTTTTATCGTTTGGGCATTTAACTTATTTTCATCTATTTTGAACAAATGTGTTTTGTTTGATTTTTACATTTTGATTTATGCTTTCCATTTATGCTTCCTTGTTGACTCATTTCTTTTACTGAAATATATCCTACACAGCCTTATAAAAAATTCTACTTCAGAGATGTGTTTATAAAGTCACACAAGTGTAAAGAACTACTTGAATTATCAAAATCGGTCAGATTTATGTTCTTCAAAATGTGCATCATAACATAATATTGGGACATAAAACCAATTTAGTGCAATGCATTTCAAATCTTTTTAGCCATGGCCCACATTAAGAACTCATTTTATCTTACAATCAAATATATATGTACATTAAGATGTTGGACAAGAAAGATGCATATATTTGTGTTGGAGAGTAATGGAAAATGCATACAATACTGTGGGTTAGAGGCAGAACAATTTGAAAAATGTTGGTCTGGTCTATTTAACTTTTCTCTATAAAAAATGAGGGAAGTAACATGCCTTAGTCTTGTCACCACTCCCCTACACACTTCCTAATTTTTATTACTACTAACATCGATTTTATATATATAATATAAATAAATATTTATAGATATTATATATTTTATATATATTATACAATATATTTATATATAGAGACTGAGAGACTATATATGTATGTATATATATATAGACTATATGTGTGTGTGTGTATATATATGTATATATATACACACAATATAGACAGTTTTCCCTTTGTGTATCTCTTATTCCCTTGATTTATCCATTCCACAGCTAAAAGGCTGAAGGTGGACTTCCTGCCCTTCTTCACCCATTTTGCCCTTCTCCACCATGCCCCGCTCCCTCTCCCTGCTGTGGCAACTACCAGTTTGTTTTCTGTATTTATGGGTCTGTTTCTGGTTTTTTGTTCATTTATTTATTTTGTTTCTAGACTCCACATATAAGTGAAATGAAATGTATTTGTCTTTCTCTGTCTGACTTTCTCTGTCTGACTCATTTCACTTAGCATAATACCCTCCATTCATGTTTTTGCAAATGGCAAGATCTCTTTCTTTTTCATAACTGAGTAATATTACGTGTGTGTGTGTGTGTGTGTGTGTGTCTGTGATGTCTTCTTTATCCATTCATAATAGAAGAACATTTAGGTTGCTTCCATATCTTGGCTATTATAAACAATGCTGCAGTCAGTATAAGGATGTATATATCTTTTGTAATTAGTATTTTTGTTTTCTTTGGTAAATATCCAGTAGTGGAATTACTGAATCATATTTTATATATATATAAAATATGTGTATATTTTACACACATATATATGAAACTCCATATTGTTTTCACAGTGGCTGTACCAATTTACATTTACACCAACAGTGCACAGAGTTCCTTTTTGTCTACATTCTCACCAATACTTATTCTTGTCCTTCTGACAGGTATAAGGTGATATCTCATTGTGGTTTTGATTTGCATTTCAATGTTGATTAGCGACATTGAACATCTTTTCATGTGTCTGTTAGCCATTTGTATGGTTTCTTTGGCAAAATGTGTATTCAGATCCTCTGCCCAGTTTTAGCCAGATTATTTGTGTGGTTCTTGTGGTGTTGATTGTATAAGTTCTTTATATATATTGGATAATAACCCTTTATCAGATAAATCATTTGTGAATATCTTCTACCATTCAGTACATTGCCTTTTCACTTTATTGATGGTTATTTTCATTCTCCAAAAGCTTTTTATATTGGTATAGTCCCAATAGTTTATTTTTGCTTTTGTTTCCCTTGTGTGATGAGACATGTCTAGAAAAATGTTACTAAGACTGATTGATGTCAAGGAGATTATCGCCTTTGTTTTCTCTAGGATTTTTATAGTTTCAGGTCTTATATTTAGGTCTTAAATTCGTTTTGTATTTATTTTTATGTATAACATGGGATTTTAGATACAGTGATTATTACTAATGCATTATTTATATGTGATACATCTTTCAGTTTTTTCATCTATATTCTATTTATAGCAATATTTATATCAATATATATTCTTGTTATATTTAATTTGTTTACATATTCACCATCAGTTTTACCCATAATAACTCAGTTATTGAATTTTTAAGTTATATTCTTCTTTAGTTTTGCTATAGAACTTCTCTGAGTAACTTATCAAGGAAGGTATTATTTTAATATGATGAGAACTGGGAACTAGAATAGTATGATTTGAGCAAGAAGAAACAGCCCCTAATACCTTGGTTTTTACTAGCATAGTTTTCAAAAATGTGTCATTATTTTGAATAGATTAAAATGCATTTTTAAAACAACTCTTGCTCAACAAATATTTTAGGAATACCAAATTATTTACCAGACATTTTTGTAGGCAAAAAGAATATAACATCTAATTGAGTGGCTCACAAAAAACATACGGGATGAACTCCATGTGCAGAATTTAATACAATAATGATGAAGAAGATGCTGATATCAACTAAGTCTCATTAACATTCACTGTGTGTTCTTGGTGCTAAGCATATGAAAATCGTATAATGCTAAGAAAACTCTAAAATGTAGGTGCTATTATTATCCCTATTTAAAATTTGATGAAATGGAGGCACAGATAGTCAAATTTAGTCAAGTTGAGTAGACAAGTAGAAGCAGAGCTGGCATTCAGTGTCAGGTAGTCTAGCTTCAGAACCTATATTTTTAGTTGATTCTTAATCCAATATGTTAAGGTTGAGGTTTTAAGTTCTTTTAGGGTTTATTTCTACTAATTTTTTATGAATAATAAGAAAAAGCCACTTTACATGATATCTTTTAATTCCAATATGGTGGATTGGGCTAACAGAGACTCCCTTACTACAAATATATAGAAATGGTACATACAGCATGATCAAAAAAAAAAAAAAAAGTATCTGAGCTTAAAAGAAAGAAGTGGAAATTCTCACATGCTAGAAGCAAAGAGGGAATTTAAAACCAGGCAAATGCTCAAGCTGAACGTGTAGAGACCCTGGGGGAGTCTTGTATAGGCAGAGTTGAGGTGCTGGGAAGGCTGCCCTTATATGAAAAGATGACGAGAAAAACACCTTCCACCAGCCAAAGTAAAGCTGTTGAAAGTGTGACATTTTGGCTCTGAATGGGGAAAAAAGCAGTAGTTACCCATGAGCAATCTTAAATTCAAGGCTCCCTCATATGCAGATGCAGATTTCAATTCTTGCAGTACTGGGTTTGTGAGATTAATGTTAAGTCTGATACTGAACCAGAGAAAGCCTCAGAGCTCTTGGCAGTTGCACACACAAAGTCCCTTGTAGGGATGCTCCCAGGACACAGAACAAATGGACTCTACACAACAAAATACTCTGCAGGAAAGATAAGCTCACAACAAAAATCACTAAGCACGTGCTATACAATATTCAATGACCTGGAGGATTAGCAACCCAAGAAATTTCAGATAATTGGAAACTATGAAGGCCTATAAAAATTTGCATTTAAAATAATTTTAAAAAGAGGCAGAAGACTATAAATCATAATAAAAAGTAGGTTGCTATGAAAAATTCCAAATGGAGTGGAAAAATGACAAAAGTTGATCAAATAAAAATATATAGATAAATTTTATGGTATGGGGATTATATCTCAATAGAGCTATTATTAAAAGACTTTTAATTAGAAAACAATGCTGAATGTTAAATCATTATATCTGAACAGCACAAACAGAAAAGGAAACAAATATGAAAGAGGGTTTAAAAGACATGGAGAACGCATGTGTTCATTTTGCAAACACTAGTAAGTTGAGCACCAGCTACATCTATGACAGTTTTCCAAATGCTCGAAGGGGGAGGATGGGGGAACTTGTCCTCAGTGGGAGTATGTGTTTTATGGGGAAAATGAGAGAGTTGGCAAATAACTTTGGTAACCAAATCCAGAGCATTTCAGATAGTGATAACTGTCTTGGAGTAGGGCACGATATACAGGAGCAAGTGTGGTTGAAGAGCCAGTGTGGTTGTGTGGTTTTGGTGGAGTAGTCAAAAAGATCTTCACTGAGAACTGACATGGGGGCAGACACCTGACCAGAGAAGTCAGTGATGCAGACACCTTGGGAAAGAGGTTTCTAGGCAAAGGGAAAGGGTTAGAAACACCCTTAGCATGATAGAGGAGCAAGAAGGAATTCCATGGGTTGGGGGTGGATTGGGGGACAGAGAGCAGAGGGGCAAGAAGCCCCAGAGGTAGACAGGACTGGGAGTGGGGAAGATCTTTTCAGACCCTGTGAGACTGACAAAAAAGACTTTGGCTTTTTTTTTTTTTTTTTTTTAAGATTTTATTTGACAGAAGTAGGTAGAGAGGCAGGCAGAGAGAGAGGGAGAAGCAGGCTCCCTGCTGAGAAGGGATCCAGTGGCAGGCACTGGATCCCAGGACCCTGAGATCATGACCTGAGCCAACAGCAGAGGCTTAACCCACTGAGCCGCCCAGGTGCCCTTGAAAAATGTTTTTACCAGGACTCTTCTTGCTACTGTTTTGAGAATAAACTATAGGAAGAGAATGGAGAAATAAATCAGTGAGGAAAGTTGCAAAAACGTAGGAAACATATCATGTTCATCATGACAAGGAAGTAGCAAAAGAAATAAAGATAAATAACGAGATTCTGGTTATATATTTGAGTAGAGCCAAAATTTCCTACAGATTTGATGTTGGTATTAGAGAAAGAGAAGCAGAATGTTTATGTCTAATGAAAAACTAACAGGAGTCCTAGAAGGAGGGAAGGGAGAGAATGAGGAAGAATTTTTTCTTAGAATTTTCCAGTGTGGATGACAGAAATATTAATCCTCAGGTTAACCATATAGATAGAAGTTCATGTGTTTTGTATGTGGTGCAGGAGAAACATTTGACCTATATGGAGCCAGAAGTCAGGCTGGAATCTTGCAGCTAAGACATGAAAGGAACTTGATCCAGATATGATAGGAATTCTACACATTTTGATGACATTACCATTGACAGGTGGTGGAGCTGTTTAAAAAAACAAGTTTTCTAATTAATAAGTAATAAAAACAAAATTTAATCAGCCATGCTAGAGGAATGGTAAAATTAGCACTGCATCATCACCATAAAAATGTTATAAAAGTATTATCACATAAATATGTGATTAAAGAGAGTGAAGCAGAAAATGAAGTTGAGATAAAAGATAAGCATATTATAGAAATGTGTGGTGAAGATATTTAAGAAAAATAATATGTTTTGTGGATTTTGTCATATCTTTGGTACTTGTTTTTTTTTTTCAAAATTTAAAATTATTCTGATTCCTTTCTGCATTCCAACTCATATTTAATAACATAAAATAAAGAAGTACTTACTCTGTGCCTAATTTTGGACTTGTAAAAAGCATTCAGTCTGGCACATTGAAAACACCGATGCTAATACTGATGGTGCTTTTGTAATATCGTCAGAAGCTGATTTCCCCAAATATAACAATCTGTGAAATGGAGTTTCTGTTACAATTCTTAAGGATTAGAAAAAAGAGGTTCCTGTTAAAAGGTGGACTTGACGACCTGTCCAGCTGCGTAGAAACTGCCTGATTACCTGGCAATAATACAGAAAGGATTTCAGTATCATGAAGAGGTTGGAGTAACTTATTTTTCACTTCACTTCCAAAGCTATGATGTCATGATGGACTTTACCACTGTACCTGCTACTCTTGGTCTGGAGAAATTATCACCAGAGTCAGGGTTCAAAGTCCCGAGGGCATTGGAAATAATGAGAGAAGTCATGTCTCCCCACAGGGACCTCTGTGTGCAGGGACCGAAGGCAGCTCTGGGGTGCGGTTAACCTGTGTTACAAGGGGAAGATGGAAAATGCCCGATTTAAGCTTTGTTTAAAATTCTGCCCAGTGCACACCTCAATTCTTACTCAATCAGGGATGGTTCGATTATTCCTCAAATCATACTCTGTGGCAATATTTAATTTTTTCAGCTAAGTACCCATCTAACAAATTATGAAGAAACTTTGGATATACAAATAAATCACAGAGAGAACTCTGGGATGTGCACAGGGAACTCACCGTGAACCTAAGTCTGTGGTTTTCATGGGACTGTTCTATTTTTCTTCCTCTCCCAGGTACATGCCACTGAGAGAAAGGCTTTTCTACATGATAATGAATTTCTGTCATTCTACAGGCAGTTAGTTTGATCAGAAATTAAAGTTAAATTTAGACTCAAAGCAGGGCCGGGAGTGGGGGAGAGAGCAGTGATATCTAACTTTGGAAGGATACATTTGCCTTCCAGCAGTCTGCAAAATGGTAAAGGAACATTGCCTCATTTCCTTTGCCGGGGACTTGCTCCTCAGAAGTAGGCTGGACCCTGCTTTGTTTTTATAAATTTGGGTAATGTGTTTTCTTCTTTTGGCCTCTGCCATGTTTCTTCTTTGATTGTTATGAATTCTCTACAGTTCCTATCTGAATACCTAGCTGTGATGTAGTGTGTGTGTGTGTGTGTCTGTGTGTGTGTGTGTTTGAAGTCTTTCGTACTAGAACCTCTGAGAGGCTAACATATATAGGAGAGAAAGTTGGAAATATCTCACCACAGAAGTGAAACTCCTGGCAGCTTAGACGTTATTTTCCATAAACTTTAGTGGAAATAGGGCCTTTTCATCCTCGCATGTATTTCTCACATCATAAAAAAAAAAAAAATTCCTCCTTTGTCAGGCTTACTTTATCACTGGCCGTCAGACTGGGTCCACTCAAATCTGGAACAACTCATTGATTCATATGTTTGCTGACCAAATCTGTCAAATTGCATTAAAAACTTCTGAATGGTGATTTGGCGGAAACCCGAATGGATAACTTTGCATAATGGGCAGCATTGTCGTTTGTTTTCATCTACTTCATCAGCTTCTCAGACTTGTTTTGCGAAAATAACATGTATTCGTTTATTGAGTTTCCTAAGCCATTCAGGTGTCCCAGCCACTGTGCGAAGCACTGTGGAAGATGGGTATATGAGACCTAATGCCTTCCCTCAGAAAATTCAGCTCAGTGAGACATATCTGGATAAGTTTTCTGTACGATGTGCTGGAGGCCAGTAGGCACGGGGTGCTGGGGGAGCTTACTTCAAACCAGCTAAGACACACCTTACAAGCTGTAAGAAAGTCATAGAGTAGGTATAGGTCTGGACCCACACCAGAAGTAGAACTTAACTTTTTCCTACAACCTGACAGTTTCTTTAATGTACCACTCTATTGGAGGGTGATAGAAAATTAGTTATCAGTCTGGGGGTTCAAACTCTAACATTTTCCCTGAATTTCTTTACATCCCAGGGAGTTCATTTCATAACACAGCATTATGAGACAGGGCCCATAGGGTTCTCTTTGTGATGTAATTATGCAGGCCTTCTCTAAGACCCGTGATGTCCCATGAGGGTTTGGTCAGAGGTACAAACACGAGATCTGTTTAAAGATTTTTTTTTTTTTTAAAGATTTTATTTATTTATTTGACAGACAGAGATCACAAGTAGGCAGAGAAGCAGGGAGAGAGAGAGGAAGAAGCAGGCTTCCTGCTAAGCACAGAGCCCAATGCAGGGCTTGATCCAAGGACCCTGGGATCATGACCTGAGCCAGAGGCAGAGGCTTTAACCCACTGAGCCACCCAGGCGCCCCTCTGTTTACTTTTAAATGGCACCTTACTTCTGGTCTGGCTACTAGCTTTACCACATCCAGCCACTCTTGGGGATGTGCATGTCATTCTTCTAGACCATGTTTGGTATATAGGTCAGTCTCTAAGTTTCTCTAAGTACTGTCTATGAGAACCTGTCTAGGTCCTTCCAAGATGTGGGGCTCAGTTCTCGTCGGAGAAGGCCCAGGCCAGCTAGCCCAGGCCAGCTACCAGAACTCATCTGGAGCTCCTCCCAGTGGGGCACACAAAATCATGACTGCCCTTTCCTTTCTGACTTCCTTTCCCTTCAGTATAGGGTATCCTTGAGAGTGAAGGCTAGGTCAGGCTGACTGGTTTATATATACAAAATATTGTATATCTCTCTATATTTTTTATATACATATTTATTTATTTATTATTTACGTATGTATACATATATTTATATATGTACCTTTCCAAATGCCTGAGCTTTTAATGCCTAAAAATCAATGGGGAGGGACACCTGGCTCAGTTGGTTAAGCGGCTGCCTTCAGCTCAGGTCCTGGGATCCAGTTCCACATCTGGCTTTTTGCTCAATGGGGAGCCTTCTTCTCTCTCTGCCTGTTGTTCCCCCCCCCGCTTGTGCCCCTGCCCCCCACCGCCTCAGGCAAAATAGATAAAATTTTTAAAAAATCAAAGGGGACCCTCCTTTCCCTTTCTCCCTCCCCTTCTTCTCTCTTCTTGGGACTGTCACAGTCATTTCCTAAGTCCTTGAAAACAGCTTGACTGCTGAAATAATAAAAAAGGACAAATTGGGGGAAAAAAAAAGAAGTAGAAAGCAAGAAAAATAGTTAATTTAAAAATTATTGTATTACCACAACATTTATTTTTAGTAGAAGATCATTTTAGACACATGGAATTGGAAATCCTTTCAAAAACCAATTATTATAGCCTTTTAACAAATGCTGGGATCATCTCCATGTACAAGTAATGGGCTGTGGCAGGAATTTACTGTGCTTTGCTTTCTTGACTGAGGTTTTAATATGTTGGAAATGAAGCTTTCCTATTTTTTGTTGGCTTAGTGCAGTCCTGCACACAGGGACCTGATAGAACTTCACGAGTCATCATATAATTCCTCTGCTTAAAAAATGCTCCTTGGGGGGGTGCCTGGGTGGCTCAGTGGGTTAAGGCCGCTGCCTTCAGCTCAGGTCATGATCCCGGGGTCCTGGGATCGAGCCCCACATCGGGCTCTCTGCTCAGCGGGGAGCCTGCTTCCTCCTCTCTCTCTGCCTGCCTCTCTGCCTACTTGTGATCTCTGTCTGTTAAGTAAATAAATAAAATCTTTAAAAAAAAAATGCTCCTTGGAACTCATATTTTTTCAGGATATCTTACCTGGGTAAGTAAGTACAAAAGTTTGAAAGTCGTCCTCTAGGTTTTTTTTTTAACCTTTTCTCCTTTAACCATTGTAAATTCTGCTCTTAGGTTAAGCTGTCTATTCCCTCTCTGGCATTCAAGTCTTCCCATGAAGGCCTCCATGGTTCAGCCCCTGTGCAGTAAAGGGTTAACTAAGCAGATCCAAGGTACTCAAACCCTGCACTTTCTAAAGAAAGAACTGGCCCTTGACAGTGTCTTGAAGATAACCCCTAAACCCTTAGATTATCCTGCCTGACTAGAGTGTTTTTGTATATCGGGAGCACTTGCACAGATAGTCTATGCTAACAGTGTGATTTATGGTGGGTACTTTGCTCTATGCTGTCTATCAGTTTGACCTTTGAAGAGGCTGCAGACTGGGTACTAGGGTCATCAGACAGGTCCAGGCCTGTGTGAGTGACCCCCAATAAGAAAACGTGGATATCAGGACTTGAGTGAGCTTCCCTGGTTGCCCATACTCCTTACCTGTTGTCACAGTTGGTTGCCAGCAGAATTAACTGCCGGCTCCCTAGGATTCCATTGGGAGAGGACAATTGGAAGCTTGCACCTTCTCTCTTCTGGACTCTGCCCCATGCATTGGCTAACATTTGAGGATTTTATTTATTTATTGGTTGTCATCAGATTTTATTTTATTTTATTTTTAATTTAATTTAATTTCTTCAGTGTTCCATGATTCATTATTTATGCACCACACCCAGTGCTGATTTTCATCTGTCTCCTTTTGACGTGATAAACTGAAATCTAGAGTACACCAACTTTTCTGAGCTGCTAGTGCTTCTAGCAAATCACTGAAACTGAAGGTGGATTGGGAATTCCTGACTCTCCCCACCTGTCTTTCTAGCCTTGACTCTCAGCCCTCACTCCAGGTACTCCACTTTCAGCCAAATGTAACAACTTACCTTTAGGTATGCTTCTTTGGGGCCCATGTATTTGTTTATCCTGTTTTGTTTTCCATAGAATCCACCGAATGCTTGCCATTTGATGATCTCACAGTGGTCTAGCTCAAATCCTGGTCTGCTTTCTGTTCTTAGACTTTACAGTTGTAGGAGAGTCTCTCACGGCCATGCTGGTATTCAGAAATCAGTTTAAATATTAATTTAAGGTGTCCTAGTCAAGCTCCCAAACCTCTATCAATTTCTCTTCAATGTTTTTGATTTCCACATCTCTTCTTACTTTCCTTTTGTACAGTTTATCCACCTGAATGAATGTGGATTCTGTTCAAGAACTTCAAGTTACTTCAGATTACCAAATCACATTCTTCTGATACCAAGAGGGAGTTTTGTCTTCCTCCTCTCAGGTCCATACATGTAACAACTATTTTTAAAGGCCAGAAGTTTTAGGTGATTAGAAGGAGTGGGATAAAGTCTCAAGCCTGGCAACCTCTCTGGCTATGCAAACCTGAAGTCTATATGTGCTATTCCCCCCACCCCCCGACAACAAAATGCAGGCATACATCTCTGAATAGATTTTTTTTTTCTTTCTTTCTGGTGAATAGAATCTTAAGTATTCCCTATACAACTGTGAATAATTGAGGGTTGAAAAATTTTATGCTTTATTAAAATGTATCTTCATAGGAAAGATATACAATTTTCTCTTACAGGAAATCCCAATTGTTGGTAGCAAGATACAATAACAACATATCAAAGGCAAACAAGTAAATAATTTACATTCCTAAGTAGCAGAGACTGAAAATATGCAGGTTTGCATTGGATATTCTTTAAAATCTTACATAAGGAAATTGCATAAATTACCTGTTTTGTAGACGCAGATGGGCTATGGCACTAGAACATTAAAGATAAAAGAGTGATTGGTTGTCCTCTACTGCTGAGGTCTGGGAGGGAATAGGGCTTCTCTCCTGTGACATCTGCATTTTGGTGACTGCTGTGAGCAGCTTTTCACTGTTCTCGAGCAAGTTTGATTATGGAATAGTCCCAGTTCAGGTAGAATTTGAAGCAACAAGGTGCAAATTCTGTTTTTAACTGGCACTGCAAGCTCAAACGTGGATCTCAGAGCTTGACCTTGGATTCATAATAAGAAGTTTCTTAGTCTTCTGTCTCCTGGAGGACCATTTCTATGATAGCCACTGTCCTTGCCTACTTACATTACTTAGGAAGGAGAATTTTTTTTAGAGAAATCTCATTTTCTTTCTCAAATCTTCCCTAAAGATTTGAAGCTTGCATGGTAGTTTCAGGTCTGGGAGTCAAGAGACCTAGTTCTAAAACTTGACTATACCATTTATAGCTATGTGACCTTCAGCAAGTAATTAAAATATTAATCCTCAGTGTCCTCATCTATAAAATGGGGGATAATAACTAAGCAGCCTGCTTCACGGAGCTATTGTGCATATCGACTGTAACAATGGGAATAGTCCCTGATATTAAGCCATACATAAATGCAAGCTTTGTCTTTTCTATTTTTTCTTTCTTTCTAAATATTATCGGTTGCTTTCTTTGCTACCCGATATGTTCAATGGTATCTCACGGGCCACAATATGAGGGTACTGTTAATATATCTGTGCTGTCTCTGTCCAGCCGCTAGCCTGCTGCTGTGCTGTGTTGCTCAGGGACAGGGACCACACTGCTCCTGGTGCTGGGCCAAGGCTGGCCAATGCCTGAGGAAGGTGGCCAAGAACTCCCAGAGGAATTCCAGCTCCAGGATTCAAATAGCATTTAACCAAGAGCTCTGCAAGCGCCGTTCTCAGGGAGCATTTTACTTTCATGGGCTCAACCTGATGGTTTTGTTTATTCTATTTTTAGATTCTTCTTTCAAATAACATTTATTTTGACAGATCAAAGTTGGAAGGAAACAGCAGCTCTGGGACCAAAGAAGAAGACCATATTTCTGAGGTAGCATATGTGTGAAGGAATATAAAGATGAAAAGATGGGGAATTTCCTCAAGGAGTTTATAGTCTAGTTATGAAACATATGCAGTTAAGCTAGGCAAAGATAATCACTACATAGAGACCATATGTACCACGTGTAGGGTAAGGATGGGGCTGGGGTGGGGATAGTTGGAAGAAATACAAAATGGGACTTGATGTGGGGTGAGGGAGGAGATACAGGAAAGGCTTTATGGGAGAGGAAGGTTGGAACAAAGACATAGAGATTCTTGCTCTGGAATTTTCAATAAAAATTGTAGAATTCCTTAAGAGGAAAAGCCCTGCTCTATTAAAAACTTGACAAAGCAACGGTAGTAGTGAATGAAGAGACTGAATGGAATTCCTCCCACCGATTGTGCAGAGAAAGCAAATAGGTAGGGGATCTCAAACCACAGGTTCTCTGGACTGGTAGAGATAGAGCTAGAGAGGAGTGGGGGTTGTACCATTCCTGGGACCACTGCCAAGGGAAAACTTCATTGTCTTATCCTTTTACAGAAATAGTCTCTGCTTTCTTCCAGTGATAACTCTCTTAATGCCTTGAGCTAGACATTGCTTTTTTTTTTTTTAACTTAAATTTATTTATTAATTTATTTGACAGAGTGAGAGAGATCACAAGTAGGCAGAGAGTCAGGCAGAGAGAGTGGGGGAGGCAGGCTCCCTGCTGAGCAGAGAGCCTGATGCAGGGCTCGATCCCAAGACCCTGAGATCATGACCTGAGCCGAAGGCAGAGACTTAACCCACTGAGCCACCCAGGTACCCCTACACTTGGCTTTATGTAGCACCGAGAGCGTCATATATATATCTGAAGAAAGAATGAGTGTGTGTGTGTATGTGTGTGTGCATGCACGTACACATGTGAACTTAGGGTGGCACTGGCTGTAGTGCTAGAAAACACCATTTGCAAAACAATTTGCTATTCAGTATTCAACAGATATTTATTAAGTACTAACTGTATACCAGGTATAGTGATAGTCGCTAAGGAATATAGAAATGTTCAAGGCAGGCATGATCTGTGTCTCCATTGAGTGTATAGTCGAGGTGGTAAACTCTAACAGGATTTCATGACACACTCAGCAATTGTCTGATGGGCTAAGCCAAAAGTTACATTTTCATAAAAAATCCCATTTCTTTGCACCGAGATGGAGCATTAAGAATTTAGGTTAAGTCATAAACATGATCAGCACAGCAAGCTGCACCGAGATGCATAGTAATTGAGGCCACAGGGAAGGCTTAAAATGCCATTGATTTATTGTGCACACAGGCGTCCTTAGACTCTGATATGATAAGAAGGCAAAGTGGAGGCAGGCTGTACGAAGATGAGGCTCGTCTCATTCCATGAGACAGGGGTCTAAACATGCACAGCTGCTTTGCGCCAGGCAGCTGGGTGAATTGTGGATTCAAGTAAGGACATTGATGAAGGTGAGAGGAATAAGGGTCCAGAGAGTCCTGAGAACTTGCTTTCCACCAGCAGTTGTATGACGGCCTGACAGAGTGGTTTTTCTAGCTCTGTGGTCAGATGAAGTGGTTATTTTTTTTTGGTGAAATTGTTCTATTAAAACATGGACTTATGTGATATCTAGGCTGGGAGGGAGAGAGATACTGACCTGATTTTATGTCGAATAGGGGAGACAGAGAGAGACAATAAAAACAAAAGACAGAGCCTCCTGGGTCTTTCCTTTATAGTCTCACAGGGATTCAGGCACCGTCAACCCATGTCTATGGCAGTTAGAACTGTAACTTGGATTTTTTTGTTTAAAGATTATTTATTTATTTATTTGAGAAAGTGAGAGAGCAAGAGCAAGCGTGAGTTGGGAGAAGGGCAGAGGGAGAGGGAGAAGCAGACTCCCACTGAGCAAGGAGTCTGATGTGGGGCTCGGTCCCAGAACCCCGGGATCATGACCTGAGCCGAAGGCAGATGGTTAACCCGCTGAGCCACCCAGACGCCCCAGAACTGTTTTATAACTTCCCTGTGCTAGTTATTTTGTATTATCTCCTGTATGCTTCCCCATAGTCACTGGCAGTAAAACTGCATTTGCCCAGAGGCAACAAAGATATTAAAAGACCCTCTGTAGCCATGGCTCCCCACCCCCCGACTGCCTTGAAGGGGAAACAAAGGAATAGAACAGGTAGTGACTACACGGAGAAGAAGGGAAATCTGGTTGTATTCTTGAGTCCTTTGCATGGAAGAATTTGAGTTGGACACTGGCTGGGTCTAGGCTGAGCCTGTCTAAAAACCCTAAATGTAGGTTATACTTGCTTCCAGATTATATTTTCTTTCTTCTTTAATAATCTATATGCTTATATGCTTTAATTGTCCTTTGCTCTACACTTTCAATGCACTCACATGCATCTTATGCTATTTATTTATTTATTTATTTATTTATTTATTTATTTATCCTGTTCTGCTCTCTGGGGAGACTAGCATTATCCCAGAGGCTCTTTGCTGTCTGCATTCCAGTTGGGTTTAGGTATGGGAGGCAGGAACTGGAGATCAACGTGTGAGAGGAGAGAGGGCAAAGCATGTATTCCCAGCTTTCATATCCTTTGTGCTCTGAGTCACATCTCATGGTGGTGACATGTCCCTCTGGGACTATACCTCCTCCTGGGTGACTCAGTTCCAAGGCTCCAGGTTTCACTGGACCTTATTAATATTATTTCCTCCCCTTGCCTTTTCAAATGTAGAGGTGGTGGTGTCTTCTCACTTTTGATACTTTCCATGTTCTCCACCCTCCTTGCTGGTTCTTTTCATTTTGCTTATTCCTCCATAGATAATTTCTTTATTAAAGTCTGAGTAGGATGCTGTTTCCTCCCAGGATCCTGAGAAATACAGTTTGGAAGCTACTTTAAGGCAGGCACTGTTATATAATCATTGTTTTGAGCCTTTATAAAAAATTATATATTTGGGGTTTAATCAAGTGCTGGACAATGAAGATATTAATAGATTCTTTTGTTTTCAACTTCTTATGATGTCTTATCCATGAGAAAGTCCAGTTAGTTCTATTCTAAAATGTATTTAAACCTATCACATTCTTTCTATCTCTAGTGCTATACCCCAGCTCAAATGATATTAATGCTAATCTGGGTTCTGTAGTAGCCATTCACTTCCACCTGGTCCCTCTGCTTCTTCTCTTGGACCATATAGTCTACTCTGTACACAGAAACCAGGGTGATCCTTAAACTTTCGAATCAGATCATGTTACTCTGCTCTGCCTTCCCATTGCATTAAAACAAAAATCCAAAGTCATTGTCTTGGGTGACGAAGCTCTGCCCATGCTCTGGCCCTCCACCTATACTTTCTCTTGTCACAAGGCTATCTTCCTTGAACACGACAAGCCTGTTTCCACCAGGCAGCATCTGCACATGGCATTTCTCTGCCCCAGACCCTCACATGCTTAGCTCCTTCTGGGCATTCAGATCTCAGCTCAGACTTCCTCAGAGCATTTATCTGGCTACTCTCATATGGCACCTGAGTCATTCTCTAGAACCTCATGTCATCTTATTTTTTTCTTGGAGCTATCTCCATTAGAAATTATAGTCTTTATTTACTCACTTCCTTGCTTAGAGTCTGACTAATGTCTTGTCTCCTCAGTGTGTGAGAGTGTACAGGAGTGGCTAGGCCAGGGTAAGTGCTCAATACACGCACACACACACACACACGTACACAGAGAAAGAGAGAAAGAGAGAGAGGATTTACTGATTTGATTAGCCGTCTTCTAAATTCTTTACATGGATTATTTAATTTAATCCTCACAACAACCTCATTCATCAAGAACTATTATTATTCTTGTTTTATAAATGGAGAAACTGAAACACAGTGAGGTTGGATAACTTGCCAAAGGACATACCCAATTAGGAAGTAGCAGAGACAGAATTTGAAATCTCGCCATCTGGCTCTTAGTCCCATGCTCTTAACTGCTAAACTATACAGCGTCCTAACATTTGTTCAATAAATTAATGAACACTTCCCGTCAACTTCTTCCGTTTCTCACTTGGACATTAGAAAGAAGGAAGCTATCTAATTTTTGAATGTGGGCGCCTGCCCAACCTCATGCTGAGGGGTTTTCTACCCTTGAGAAAGGATACTCTGAGCCCAGGACAGCAAGAGAAGCACAAATCTTTTTCTTGAATACAACTTCTTTGGGGAAAGTTCTCAAAGAGCCCCAGAAGTGCTGAGCTTGTGGACTGCCAGAAATGTGGGCTGGAACTTCCATGCAAGAATATATTTTTTTGGTCCCAGTTTTCCATCATTAGTTAACTCAGAAAGCAGTGAGTAAACATATCTATTGCACTAAACACTTGGATACAGAGATAAATGAGACAGGGTCCCAGCCCTGTGTGAGCTTCCAGGCTAATGAAACATCAACTGTATTTCTAGACATGCATTTTACTTGTTCAGCCATTTTTCTTGAATCTTAAAAAAAAAAAAAAATAAGAAAAGAGACTGGATGTTATTCGAGCTGACTAACTCTGTGCCTAGACTGATGATGGAACCTTGTCAGAATGTCAGAAGCTGGTCTCAAGTTCAGGTTTAGCCTCCAACGGCTGTTTTCACAGTCAAGTGTACACCATTGACAAGGCTTCTATTACAGCTTCCTTTGGACGACTGTGCCATGGTTACTGCCCATTTGAAAGTACTTGTCAACTTTTCAATACTGCCTTTTCTTCTCTGGGTCTTAGTCCCCTTTTGACAAGCAACACTCCAGCTGAGGCTTCTCCTCATTAGGTCCCACAGTGTTTCTGGGCTCATCTTCATCTTTACTCTCTCGACACCGGATGTGATTACCTGCATCAAACCCATCTCCTTTTCATAATTCAGTCTCTCCCATCTGTCGGTTGTTTCTGTTCCTGTCTTCCAAGGGCCCCTGTCTATTATCCGCATACCTGAAGCCAAGCTCATTCCACCATGTGGCAACTCCACGCAAGGATCACCTTGCAGCCATGTGTGGTCATGTGGCTTAAAATACAGCCAAGAAATGCACCCTGTTTTTTATTCTGCTCACTGCACCATAACCTTATGTTGAAGTGTCTAATATCACCTTCCTGTTCTTTTTTTCTTTTCTTCCCCTTCCCTTCTTTTTTCTTGCTGGTCTTGTGCTATCCAGGTTTCTTCCTGGAAATTTAAATAGCTGTGCCTCGGGTTCCTTTCCTCCAGCTGGATTAGCTTTCAGGTCTTCATGCTGAGGCTCATTCGGTAATTTCCTGCCCATATTTCTAAGCTCTGCAGCTCCTTTATGTTACTTGCCGGTCCTTAGTGGTTTTTCTATGCCTTTCTTTTGGCTTGATCTGCAAATTTAATTAGTGGGCCGCATGTCCTTCCATTTTAAAGAGTGCATAAGATAAAGGCAGTTTGCTGCAACAGCAGGTGGATAATAGAAACAAGGAAGGGGGGAGTCTGTACTGTAAACAGCTCTCTGCAAAATAAGGAGGTGGGGGAGGATGAAAGAAGAGGTGGAAGACATGCCAGAGCAGCTGGGAATGTGACCTTATTGTAGCAAATGCCCCCTGCATTTGCCAGGCTGTTTTGCACATACGGGGCGGCAGCACCTAACTGGTACAATTTCAAAAGCAAAAACGCAAAGAGCAGCTGAGGTGAAGGCGTGAGATCACAGTTCACGAAGGCGCCCAGGGAGACGCAGCCCTGTGTATGAATGATTTCTGCAATTTAATCTCTAGGAATAAACTCCACATCTGTCTGAGGTCAGGTTTCTGGGAAACAGACTCTGCGATGAAATTTTACTGGGGAGTGCTTTTAGAAACACCACCTGGGAGGGAGTGAAGGCAGCAGCCCCGGGCAGGAGGAGGAGCTGGACCGTCCGGCAGCTTCTTCAGAACCTCAGCTGATTCTTGTAATCTTCTCGCCATCTGGGTGCCCGTTCAGAAGAGCCGCTCAAGGGTCTCAGCCTTTAATATCCTCCTGGGGCCCAGTTATTATGGGGACTGAACTCGGGTGGGTCTGTTCTTTCCTGAGGAAGGTAATTCGCAGTAAAGGTTTCAGCGGAGAGTCACCAGGGCCAACTTTATCAGCAGCTGGGCACACAAGAGCTTCAATCCTGGAGAGGTCTTGATGGCGCCCGACATCGGCCATGACAGCCTCATGCGAGACGATGCCAACTCTTCCCTGACAGCATCACTGAGCTTTCCCGGTTCAGGAGCGCCTTCCGTGACTCACCTACCTTGCTTCTCTCAGTTGCTCCTTCTCAGTCTCTTTTCTAATTCTTTACCCTTTTTTCTCCTCCCATTTGCTTTTTAATATAGGCACATCCATTCATTCCAACAATGGATGTTCATTTTGTTTTAAATTTCCCCTGATGTATGGTTTTTAATTCCTGTTTCACCATTCTTTCTCCCTGGACTATCTTATCCACTCTGGTTTGGCCTTTTCCTTCCCCTCCTGTGATATCCTACTCTTTACAGCAAGCTTTCGTTTCACTTTTAGAATAGTCCAATTTCTAACTCTTGGCTGGGGTGCCTCACATGAAGAGTGCCCAGTAATGCAATCACATCTTCTCCCAATCCAAACATCGCTCATTCAGTGAAACATCATGGGACCAGCCTCACGAGGATAGTATACCTGGGGTGGTCCCAAATCTTGCCACTCAAAGTCTGGTGAGTGAACAAGCAGTGTGTTAGAAAGACAGAATCTTCATCCCCATCCAGACCTACTGAATGAGAATCTGCATTTCAACAAGACCAGTGATTCACAAACCTATCCAAGTTTGAGAGGCATAGATCTAAACCTCCCTTCTCCTTCAAGCTCCAATCTAGTGGATAACCAGTTCAATCTATTTTGTCTTTTGATCCCTCTTTAAGTGATATCATAGTGATCTCCTAAGTGATCTTATTTCCCTCAGTCTCACTCCTGTAACTGATCATTTGTACTGATGTAAACCTACCTCCTGAAACATAGCATGTCCTCTTGCACAAACTTTCAATGGCTTCTGTTGCCTAGAAGGTAAATTTCAAAGTTCTAATGTGGTGCTCCAGCCCTTCTCTTCTGTTCTTCCCTTCCACTGCCCCTTCTACATACCAGAGCTCCAGCTTCCCTGGTCTGCTCCTACCTGAATGCACATTCACAGCTTCCTGGCATCCTTCGTACTTTTCTTCTGAAACATCCTATTGCCTCCCACTATGCCTATCGAAATCTTACTTAGGCTTTAAGATACAGCTTAAACGCTCTGTTTTCCAAGAGTCCCTCAAGCTTCTTGCCTGAATGAATCTCATAACACATTGGTTATCTGTTTTGCCACACTTTCATTCTGTTTTGTGTGAAGTCTAGCTCTTAGTACCTACCGAAAGTCTTAGCACTGTGTGTATGTGTGTGTACGTACTTATGTATTTATATAGTTTCATCTAAAAAAATCCGTGAATGAAATAAATGAACATCTACCCTCAGCAATTTTTATACATACTGTAAACATTTGGAATATTTAGTTTTTCAGTGATTTGCCAACCACAATATCTAGATTTTTCAGAAACAATCCCATTGCAGTAAATTTTCTAATTTTCCTGTTAGTATATATTTTTATATTTGACTAACAACTTAAAAGTGTGGTCCTCCATGTCCTTGCCTCTAAACTGCATCACTTAGCCACCTCTGAACCAGGCTTTGAGGGTACGGCAGGGTTCCCTGTAGTGAGTGATGGATTACACGGAGTCTCCCAGGGCAGGTTCATCTGAGATGTCCTCATAGTTTTCCACAAGCCTGGCTGCTTTGCCTTAACATTTACACATCATGCCCTCTTCTCCTCTCTTTCCCTGCCTTCCCTGGTTCCCTACTGCCAGAGTGGAAGGAGAGAGATCTATTCCCCTTTGCTAACTCTGTCTGAAGTGACAGAATTGATCAATGAGTTTCTGTGCCCGTCCGGGAAAGCCATGTTGATTGTCCTCCCGTGGCTGGGCTGACAACATTCAACCTTTTATGAACTGAATAGTGAAGCACTCTTTGGAGCTCAGTTTCGCCTATTTATGGTGGATTCCAGCTGTATTTTTTATGTCTGCGGTTGTTATATTGTTGCCATTGGTATTAATCTCTGGCTAGTTTATTTGCTGTGGATTTATATGACTTTACATCATAAAAATAAAGAAAAAAAGAAAGAAAGCAATAGAATACACTTTAGATAGTGAGGACATCCAAATGAAAGGGGGAGGATACTGGAGGCTAATTAAGACCTACAGAGCTTCACAAGCCTGGCTCTGAGGCAGTTGTCCTCCTGGAAAGGGGACCTGTTTGGATCATCACACTTTCCATACTTGTTAAAGATGAAGTAAGTTTATTGCTGGAGCAGCAGAAAAGCTCATTCCTGGGATATGAATACTGCTATAGTAATCCTCACGTTAGAAGTAAAACAGGGAACAGCATGGAGTGAGAGGCCCTCTAAGGCTTGGTATGTATTTGATTTTTTTAATACCAGTAAATACCAAGCTAAAAGAGTCAAAACATTTCCATGAGGACCCACAAATTTCATCTTAGGACAGTGGCCATTTTCTTAAACTCTACATTGTATGATTTTCACAGCAAAGTGTGTACTCCAGATTCCTCCATGCTTGACAGACACTGTAATTTTCTTGGCACCTATGTTTTGTCTAAAAGTGAATGCATTTGTCAAAGCAAGAAGATACCTGTGATAGGTGCCATGAAAATAATTAGATAGCTAAACCCTTTTTGATAGGTGAGCCATTAAAAAAATTAAATTTTAAAATATATCCAGACTTCAACCTAATTAGCATATTTTATTGAAATACTTTAAAGTTATTGTATGAAAAATTATAATAGACAAATAAAACTTAATGGGGAGGAGATTTATTTTCTGTACTTCTATATTTGTCTTTTTCCTGATAAGCTTGCCCAGCTGTTAAGACCTTCATACGTGGAAAAGATTCTTCTACTTATAGGAGGGATTAAAAACAGGTTTGAGATCCTTAAGAACCTGAAGACAAGATTTAGACAGCCTGCAAACTCTTACAGTTTCTTTTAATTAAAGTATAATTGGCATATAATATTATATTAGTTTAAGGTGTACAACACAGTGATCCAACATTTATATACACTATGAAATGCTCACCATGATAAGTATAGTTACCATTTGTCACCATGCAAAGTTACAGTGTTGTTGTCTGTATCCCCTAGGCTGTACTTTGTACCTCTGGGACTTGTTTATTTTATAATTGGAAGTTTATACTTCTTAATCCCCTTCTATTTTTCCATCCATCTCTCTACCCTCTCCCTTCTGGAAACCACCAGTTTGTTCTCTATTTATAAGTCTGTTTCTGTTTTATTTTGTTTGTTCATTTTTTTTTTTTTTTTTTGGTTAGATTCCACATGTAAGTGAAATCATATGATATTTGTCTTTCTCTGACTCATTTCACTTAGTATAATATCCTCTAGGTCCATCCGTGTTGTTGTAAATGGCAAAGTCTCATTCCTTTTTATGGCTGAGTAATATTCCAGTGTGCATATATGTAGGCATGCCCCACATCTTCTTCATCTGCATAAATGTTGATGGACACTTAGGTTGCTTCCTATTAAGTCCTTAAGGCTCATTTTTGATTGTTTTGTTTTTTGGCAGTCCTCAGCAGAGCTGATTACTCTCTTTGTTATACTTTTGTCCCTTTTTGATTCCTTCTCTATGCTGCTTTCACAGTACAGCACAGTGTTCAGGTGTGTGTGTCATTCCCATGAGACTGTAAGCTGCATATGGTGGCACCATCCTCATCATCCAACTTGTCTCATCTTTATCACCACCTCACCATATAAGCTGCCATTGATTAAATGCTTCCTCTGAGCCAGTCATTATTCTAAGCAATTACATGAATCAACTTATTTCATCTTCACAGTAATTCTGTGAGATAGGTACTTTCTAAAATCCTTATTTTAAAGTGAGGAAACTGAGGCCCAGAGAGGTAGGGTGAGCTGATCATAGAGTGAAATGAGTGCAATGAGAAATGAATGAAATCATTCACCTTTATAACCTTATTGCCTAGCACTCTGCTGGCACAGAGCAGGCATTCAACATTTGTTGAATGAGCGTCTTCCTAATTTCTACCAGTTTATTGTTTAGATAGAAAATCATCTATAACATTGAACATAAAGACTATGACTGCAAAATTTCTCTCTTGTTTGCTTAATTCGAATTTAATTCTATAAATACATTTCATTTCCTTACTTGTTGATTCAGTTCTTGTTGATAAAGAAGGTCTAAAAGTTCCCTAGGGAGATGCACATGTGAAATGTTAAAGACTGTAAAGGAACTATCGGGGTAAACCCTCTCAGGACTTTGGGCTCAAGTGTGCATGTACTGTCCTGCCAATTTCTCCCAGCTACTTTTGTATTTGTGTCTGTGACTCTGATCAGTGACTGACTTATTTGTTCATTCAGTAAACCCTTGGTGAGCTTAGATATAGTGCTAGGGCCAAGGTACACAGAACAGCTGAAAAAATAGCTGCTCTCAAAATGCTGATAGTTTAGTGGAGACACGTAGATAAGGAGAGGATAGAGGTTGATACATACTACCAGAGAGGTTAACAAAAAAGCAAGAAGTGGTTACTTACCCTTGTGTCATAAGAGTTTGGAGAAGGCTCCCTTCTATATTAAATGGATGGAAAAATAAATGGACAGGAGGCAAAGAGAAGGTGGGAAGAGTATTCCAGAAATAGGCATGTGCAAAGATCTTGAGGAAGAATGTGTTTGGGTATATGCAAATAGTTCAGTATGACTTGAACATACAGTGTGATTACAGGTGAGTGTAATGAGTTCTACCAACCTAAAGGCAATGACGAGAAAATCAGCATATTGTAAGGAAAGAGTAAAGACCAGATTTTAATTTAGAATATGCTGTCTATAAGTAACACATAGAGACTTTTACTCTGTATGTACTTACTCAGCATTGACTATATAGCAAAACACAGTAGTATTTAAAATTTGGATGGGTTGGAAAGATACTGTTGTGGAGGTAGGAGGGTCAGTCGAGGAGGATGTTGGAATAAATATTAAGGAGGGAGAAATAAAAGAAGTAAGATTTACTTATAGTCAGACATTTTCCTGATAGTGTCTGCTGTTCCCCTTCGGCCCCATGACTCCATGACTGCCTAAAAAATATTATGGAGGTAAGAGTTTATTATTCAGCCTATACTTAGACTTACATTAGTTTAGGAGCTTTGTTCACTTTCCCTGGAAACCATGTTTGTTTATCTGAATGACACCTACTAACTAGTCTGGCAAATGGTTCAGTGGGAAGAGTAAATGCTTTGGAAACAGACAGAAATGGGTTCAAATTGCAGCTCTGCTACTTTTTAACTGAGTTGTGAGCACCTGTCTCATGTATGTTCTTAAAATATGCAATCCTATTCCTTTTATTTCCTCCCAGAAATCTCACATTGATGTGGCTCCTATTTCCTCTTCCACTGTAAAATGGCACCACCGAATGACTAATGCCATTGAAACAGGGTCAAGACTAGAGGACAAGAGCAAAGAATGGATTATAACTTGGGCTTTTAAAGTTTTGAAGGCTAGGATCCTTGGTCAAAAGTTTTGTCTTAGACTATACACCAAGTGTGAATCTGAAGGCTACCTCTTGGGTTGTATGGTAGATTATCGTGATAAGAATTTATCTCGTCCAATTTATCTAATCCAATCTAGTTTTTGTTGCTGTGTTCCAAGTAGTGTGTTAAGTACTTTGTCTAAGTAATTTCATTCAATTCTCACCATACAAACATGGGGGTGGTTTTTATGCTTTTATGTTATAGATGAGAAAGCAGAAGCTCAGGAAGGTGGAGGGATGTGCCCCAGAACTGCTAAGATAGCTGATCCCACCTCTAAGTTCTTAAAGTCCATGTTCACTCCAGGACACACTATGTCCTTTCTCTTGGAAGAAGCATTCAAGACTCTGAAAAAACACTGTGAAGAAAAGTGACATTCCTCCCCGCCCTAAGGAAACGCACAGCATAGTATAATACACAAATAGCTGGGATAACTAACAACATCTCTATAGGTGTGTTTATCTGATACAGACTGAGCATGTTGATCAGGGTATCAGTCTAACTTATCCTCATTCTTCCTTACTCCCAGGAACTTAGCACTGTGATCCCACCATTTACTCAGCTGGACTTTATAGAAGACAGTGGGGATTTTTAGTGTGCCAAATCATACACTGGTTGTCTCAACTGAGGAGTGAAACTGGTGCCATAATAGCCATTTGGGCAATGATATTCTCTGAAAGAGTTAACTGCTCAGCCTGAGCAGGATTCCATGTGCTGAGCCAGAGGGGCTAGACTGAGTTATGGCTCTGGATCAGCTTTCAGGCTATTGAAGTGAGTAGTCTCTGGGCAGTTCCTGCAGTGGCTCTGGTGGGAGGTTTGGCTAGCCTGGTTTGGTTGACCAAGTGATATAATTAGTCAGGAATGTCCAGAAGTAAACATTATTGAAAGGGAAATAAAACCATTACCCATGGCTACCCCCACCTCAGAAATGGCAGAAAGTGCTCCTGGAATGGCCAAGTAGACCAAAAAAAATGATAGGCCAGTCACTCTAGATGAGAATGTAAAGTTAGAAACAGATTCAGTTTCTGTCTGTAGGGTTGGCCACTGGTCAATTTGCCTCTTCCCAACCTCTGGTTTACATTAGAAGGGATTTTCCTTAAATACTTCTGGCTTCTCTCCACTCCCTTATTCACTCAGCACACTGGGGAGGGCCATTGCCTAATCTGATTAGGAAATATGTGAAGAATAAAGCACAGCTCATCAACTCCTCTTGGGGACAAGCGCCCATAGGGAACAGGGGGTTCTTCACTGTCCTTCCATTTTGCAAATCTTACCTGCATGGCCTGGGACTTGGAGGGGGCTGTAGAGAAGAGTGAGTCTGACTTCTTTGGAGGTGTGGTAGTGAGAAGCCTATTTAACTCTCATACTGGGTTACATCTCTGCTTCAGCCATTACTAATCATAAAGGGATATTTTGACCACCATCTTTCACTCATTTCTCAATTTGTTCAAAACTTAAGTTAGGGAAAAGAGTCATTAATTATTCTTCCCTGCTCAGAGATCTCAACAACCCCATGAAAACGAAACTGTCATCAATCAGATTATTAAGTTGATGTGGAAGAGGAAGGTGGAGGAGTCCAGGGGCACATGTGGTCTTTATTTCTACCTAGCATAGAAACTCTGGAAAGGGGCTGAGCCTGCAGCAAGCAAGTTTATCTCAGACATGTGGAGAAGCTCTCTGACTTCCTTGGTTACATGACCAGAAGAGATTGCCAAAGGATGTTGTGGAATCGTGTCCCCAGAGTTGCTCTTGAAAGTTCTTACATATGTGTGTGTGGGGGATTAAGTATGGGTAGTCATCATAATCATCAATAAAACTGGCTGAGGTGGTTAGTCACTCAGAAAGTCTGCACAGCATCTGGCGGCCCGTGTGCCAGTTGTACTAACTCCCTCAGGCCAACAGAGCACTTACTGTTTCAGAGATGACTTTAGTGTCTATGGTAAGGAAGTGAATCAGAGCTCTAGTGTTACAGGACCTCATGTTCATTTTATGCAAAGGATCCTAGACAGCAATCTGGAATTAATTTGATCTTATTATTTTCTTCTCTCCCCACCTCATTGTTTCCCTCATCCTTCTCACCTAGTTGATATCCGTGCTTCAGCTTACGAAAGTATTTTTTTTTTTAGTATATTGTAATAAAGAGCATGGAATATAAGGGTTTTGGAGACCTTGGTAGAGGTGAGAATAGAGGAAAGCAAGGTTGAGATCAGGTATTAATGACCACCCATGAGGCTTATTAGATTGTGGGGAAGGGCGAGCATGGCTGATGGAAAGGAGAGCTGTCGATACCTAGGATTAGTAGCCAGCATTCACAACAGCCACTCCAGGGGCCCCTAGTCCAGTTGCAGAATCAGTATGCAGGCAGATGTGGGGTTTAGGAGCTTGAGATCAAGCTGAATGTGGCTCCAGCTTCATGTAAGTCTTTGGGGTTTTTCTTGTTGCTTTGCTGCGTTTTATGGGACCATGTGCTCATGGGACAGTTTCACCCTGAGGCTCTTAAAAGTGCCATTGATGAAAAGAAAGTAATTATTTTATACATTATTTCTGTTATTCAACACATATCCTAGAAATATCTGCCAAGTGTCTTCAGTGGATGGGAGATGAAAGGAAAATTAGGAGAGTGCATGGTGGCCACAGAGGAGGGCACAATGCGTAACGTCCTTCCTACGTGGTTGTCACTTTATAAATACTGCTCCAGGGTTAACATACTGTGATTCAATGGATTAAATAAATTAAACTGACTGAATTCTCAACATGATGGGAGGATACATAGGAGTAATGGATGCCCTCATAGTTCATACAAAGAAAGACATCACATTATTTTATTGTTGAGAGTAATAAAAATTGCCCTAATTCTTCAGTGAGCAAATGATTCTTGAGAGAGGTGGTGGGGGCAGGCAGTAGTTTCAAGAAGAAGAGATTTGCAGGAATTCACTAATGAAGACATGAAAATGTCAAAACACAACTGAAGCATTAAAACATGTCCAAGGGCATGGATTTGTAGAAGTGCCTTCTTTAAGAAAATGCCACAGTATATGTATCTGGTAGAAATAATCATTATTGGAATATGAAAAATGGTAGTCCCTGGTTATAAATTCAAGGGTGACTGTTTATAATGGCAGTGAAGGGTCCTGTACATTTGTGAACTGGCCAAATTTTCCTTTAGAAATTTTATGAAGAATTGGCATAAAGAAGGAGAGATAGATGCACTCCTTCTCATTCCTGTAAAAAAAAAAAAAAAAGTCAATGTCAGAGTTTTTGTTAATGAAGGTCATTTAGCCGAGCTACCCATTTGAAAGGTATATATTCTAAGACATTCCAGATCGTAATTTATCAAGGATTCCACCAGCTCATATAACTTTTATAGGTGAATTAGGGTACCCTCTTCAGAGCAGGCATAACTTGGTATTTCTATAGTGGTTCAACATGTTCCTATGCCACAAAGCATGCCTTAGTAAGTAAGTGGAAGATGGGAATGTTAAGCTTTAGTCCCTATCTACCACTACCACTATGGGTGGACAGTCTTGTGCAGTGACCGTTCAACACAGCTGTACAGAAAGCCTGATAGAGGGTAAACCACACGCTAGCTTCTATATTGAAGTGCCAGGCAGAGAATCAGATTCATTGTAAGAGCTGACTGCAGTTCTGGGATCCTGTTAAGGTTAGATGGATAGATAGCTTTAATCACTGGGTTCTTTCTGCTTAGAATGTCTCTCCAGATAATATCTTCCCCTTCACTAGTTCCTGAAGGTCTCCACTATTCCTGCCAGTGATTCTTCTTAGCCTGACCCATTTCAGTTATCCTCATCAAAGCTTCAGGGAGGGCAGAGAGAGGCTCCAGGATGCCTCTCTGTAAGTTCAGAAGAGATTAAGCCATTCTTGGCCAATTCACTTCTTTCTTCAAGCTCTGGGTATTCTTGTCAGTAAAATGAAGAGTTTATGTCCATAGTTTTTAAGTCCTATTACAGCTCCAAAATCTGAGCTAAGCAAAGCCACATTTTCTATGATTGCTTACTTATATGAAAAATCCCAAATAAAATATAAACTGCCCAGGGAAACACTGGCACATTTGTTAGCAATGTTTTATTTATTGTGAAATGTGGCAAAGAGTTTTTTTTTTTCTCTTGTACATTTTTTTAAAGTAAACTCTAGCTTACTCTAAAAATACAATTTCTATTTTTGCTTTAATTTATAGGAATCCAGACTAAAAAGAAAAAGGCATAAATTATTTAATTTCCAGTCAATCCTTAGAAGAACCCACAGTTAACATAGCATGTATAAACATTTCTGTAGATTTTTGGGAGGTAATGTTCACGCTAGCCAAAAGTGAGTGAGTGGCAAGCCCTCAGCCTGTGAGTCATATGTTAGAAAGCTCTGAAATAATACGTACTGGTTTTAAATTGCAAGCTCATTCTTTCAGAGTGGTTATTTAGAAAAATAAAGAGTCCTTGCCATATCAAAATTCTGCAAAACATACATTTTAAAATTTCAGATTAACCACAGAAGATTGGTCAAATGAGTGGGAACTAATTTTAGAGTGAAGGGCCCCCCAAAAGGCAGCTTCCTGATAACAGTAATATAAAAAATGTATTTTTCTCTCATCCTAGAAAGTTCAATTTACTGTGCTCTGGGTAAAGTCCATAAGGCTTAAAAAACCTTGTCAAATGAGCACATTTTCAGAATAATACCCTGAGATGCTGAACTCCAATTTATGCTTGTCTAAGCACAAGTTGTGGGGTGATAAAGGTTTTCCAGAAATATGTGATGTTACAAATATTTCCCACTGTCTAAGAATACTAGCATGTATTTTTCACAAAAGTAAAACAATCTAGAGGAATTAATATCAAATATAATAAATTATTTACTTGAGGTTTTATTCCCTAGGTCCAATTTTGAATAAAAGTCTACAGTTTGCCTAGTAGGACCTGGAAAATGTCCCTAAGCAACCATGTTGAATTAATTATAGTCTTCCAGCCATAAAAAATTAAGGAAAAAGAGAAACTGAAGCAAAGGGAATTAAATTAGGAGAATACTTTTAGCTCAAAAAATCCAAACTATCTATTTATTTAGTTAGTTAGTTAGTTTCAAGTAGCATTTCTTGGAAAACTAAAAATAAAATTAAGGCTTAATGTGCAGGTAACAACATGGCAGCTATATGTGCAGATGAACCAGATCATCAGATCCTGGGAATCTTTGCTCTTCATAAACTTGGGAGTAGAGGATTTAGATCAGGCCGTGGAAGGGTTGGCCCTTCCATTAAGGAACACCTCTGTCCATTTCTACACTCTTCCTCTGTCTTCAGCTGCTTTTCTGACTCTCTATCTCCAATGTCCCTTTTCTTGCTTTTCTGCATGTCTGAACCCACTCTCCTTGGTTTTCAGATGGCTCTTCTCTGAATTTTGTATCCAAGGGATCCAGAAGGAAAAAAATCTGATTTGGATTATGGGTTACTAAAAATCTGTGTTTATCTAATTTTCTATCTTTCAATGTTCTTTGCTTCAAAGGAGAAATGTCAGCATCTCAAAGAGGACTTCTGAGTGCCACCTCCTCAGCCACCACCCCCCCAATCTGAAACAGCATCCCATTCCCCTTAGGGTCTAGTCCTAGAGACCAGCATACGGAGAGCTGAAGGGGGAGCACTGAGGTCCACTTCCCATCCAGTGGCCTTACAGGGAGGGTGTGGGAAGACATACACACACACACACACACACACACACATCATACTCCCTTATTGTAGTCTGCCATCTCGGGCCAGAACCTTTCCACTGGCAGAACCCAAACTAGAAGATACATGTGGAAAAGGGTTCAGAGCAGATCTGGAGAGGATGGAGAAGATCTTCCCATACCCACTTCGCTTCATTTTACTTTCTTTAGAATCTCTGCCATCATATTTAATGCTCGCTTTTGTTAGTTGATTATTTTTATGGTAGAAGGGAACTTGATGAAATACTTTATTTTGAATGCTCTCTAGTTTTCCAAAACTATATATGTATATATATATGTATATATATATATATATATGTATATATATATATTCATAACAGATATCTGGAAGATCCATTTTTTTCCCCTCTGGTGCTATGTAAGATGGTTTTAGGTAGTATGTGGATAACTGTTTTTTATTTACTTATTATGTAAATTAGATGTAGATTATTAGATGACTTTTTTCCCTCATGATGGGTCTTTAGAAGGTATTGAAATATTAGAAACTAAGTTACAGAAAAATATTAGGTATCTGTATTACAAGTAAGATAATACCATGTAAATAAATGAAATTTAGGAAAAAGGTAGAAGGAAATGTTCCTCTTAACTCCATGTTTTTATAAATAATAAGTTTCACCCTTTGTATCTATATAGTGTTTAAAGCCCTGCAAATATATTTCACACTTACTATGGGTTCTCATAACAACCCTATTCACCAGGGAGTTTAAAAGGCATTTCCAGGGTCCTGCATTGAGGTGATGATAGATTTGGGAACATGGCTTAGGCGTTCTGATGTGACACTAGTTCTATCACATTTTGCTTGTTCTACTTGGAACTCCAAAAGATGAGTAGTGGGTGAGCCCTGGCCATTTCTATAGGATGGGAGGGCTAATGCACAAGCTCTGAAGCCAGATCACCCAGGCTCAGTCCTGGCTGCACCTACCTTTAGAGGCGACCTTGGTAAATTACTAATCCTTTGTGCGCCTTGCTTTCTTTATCTGCAACATAGTATAATGATAGCTCTATTCCAGTTGGTTTATTGTTATGACCAAATAAATTAACATAAGCACCTAGAAAAGTGTCTGGGACATAGTAAGTGTAAGAATTCTAGTTTTCTAGAATTTTCTAGTCTAGGAATATTTCAAATCAGTTGGAAGTAGAGCCTACATCCTTCTATTCTTTTCTTCTCCCTGCTGTATGTTCAAAACATATCCATTTGAGTGCCTAACATTGATTTATAGCTACTGGAGTACTGACAAATACATTTTAATAATTGAACTCTGAGTGAGTGGACATTTCATAGCTGTGGGAGATGACAAGAGAATCTACTGAAATGATACAAAACGTGCATGTTGTGACTATCAGCTTTGGGATACTGTAGGAAAAAATTTTATTAATGTGAGGCAGAAAGTAATTCTATTAATAATAATGGGGTCTGCACTTCTACTTTCTCCACTGGAGACATGCACTTGAATTTATTTGCAATATGGAATATTCTCCCATGTGCCACACACCTGCTGTTGGCTGAGCTTGCCTAAACCTCGTGTTATATTACATGCAGTTAAGTCATTTTTATAAGTTTCTGTAAATTTACACACTGCCATATGTAATTTCTGAGCAGTGTTCCTACCTGCTAGAAATGGTATTTCCCTCCTCCCACTGTTTAATAAATACCTATTTATTTGCAATTCTTATTCCTGAACTTTAAGTTAACATTGAGATGAATGTACTGAATAAAGCCAATTAACAAACAGTCTTCCAGCTTTGAAATTTAGTGATCTTAATAATTCCCACATATTTTCACTATATATATATATATATTTAGATCAGACAGTGTGAGGAAGCAGGGGATTTTGATGGAGAGATGAGCACCTCTGCACACCTTCATATAATTAAGATAGTCTCACTTTTCATCCCTGATTCAAGGAGATGGATCCAGAATGAACGATGTCACTTCCGTTAGAAGGGAAAAAAAATGAGTGAAGACACAAGAAAGCAAACAAATGGAAGTTCGGTGTCAGTTAGGTTGTCCTGAATGATCGTAATGCTCAGTAAGGGCAGTCTTGGCCTGATGGGAGAGCAGGGCAGTGGTGTCTTCAAAGAAAGATGGTATCAGAAAGTTTGGACACCAACTATAATTCCTTTTGGGGGGGGCCTTAAAGGAAAAAGGCCCGAGTGGCCTCTAAATACTATAGATAATGTCTTTATTTTATTGATGACATTCTGCCTCTGTAAGAGATTCTGTTCTAATTTTTATTGGGACATTAATGTGAGAATCTACTGCATTTGGATGCTTTTGAAAAAGGAGAACTATATTAAACTT
Organism: Mustela nivalis; assembly: GCF_964662115.1. Lineage (NCBI taxonomy): Eukaryota > Metazoa > Chordata > Mammalia > Carnivora > Mustelidae > Mustela > Mustela nivalis. Next base: position 46,986,216 of record NC_139028.1, read on the forward strand.
AACCAGCTGATCATCTCTTGTTTGTTATATTTTTAATAGCAAGATTTTTCTAAACCTATGTAGTAAAAAATACCCTGATTTATCAGTATTCTTTTTTATTTCAGCCAGTACTTTTTAAAAATTACCCTAATAAGTCTCGAGCCTTAAGACATTCCTGCATATGAAGATGGGGAGAGTTAAGAAGATGCCAGCTGGGTAGACCAGCTTGGGCTTTGGGCTTGATTGAATTAGTTGGGTAAGGGATTTAGAGCACACATGACCTAGGCCATTTTAAGGCCAGCACTGGAATTCGCCCACTGTCTTGCTCTCAAATAAATAAATAAAATCTTTGGGAAAAAAAAAAAGAAATATAAAGCTCTTAGCAAAGTATATGTAACTCAGCAATAGCAGCTTTGCTTTTGTTTTTATAATAATAATAGTAATATGATAATTAATATTATTATGATTGAGACAGCACAGAGGAGGAAAAATCTTACAATGATGAAATATTCCAAGAAGGTTTTTGTTACTTATTCAAGAATCTTTCGTATATTTAACCTTGAATGTCTACGGTAGATTGGAGAAAATGGCAGAAGGATTTTTTTAAACGTTTATTTTCTCCAGTAGCACAGGTGAATTGGGAATAAAGGAGCAGGCGGGATAACAGATGAAGAAATTTCAGTGAGTCAGAAAAATACAGCTCTGATAGCTTCTCCAGTTTCATATTAATGCCTGCATTGTTTTCGAATTATTACTTTAGTCACAAGCAGTCCTTTCCAAATGGTCTCATTAAAAAAAGATGCTACTTGGCATATTCCCCTTAAAAAACATAAAGTGAATTAAGCTTAAAATCTGGTCTTTTGTTTTTTTTTGTCCATAAACAAGAGACAGTGACTGTTGTCCAAAACTAGGTATCTGTAGAATGATTGAAATAAGCATATCATTGCCAAAATGGGAAGCTTCCAGAAGCCAGCAGTCTCAAGTTGAATAAAACTTTGATGATGATATTAGTAGTGATTTCCACTGAAGAGACCTGATGTTATTGACTGTATTATGTCCTCGCAAATTTTTTTTTATGTAAAAGTCACAACTCTCAATATCCCAGAATGTCACCATATTTAGAGATAAGATCTTTAAAGAGGTGATTAAGGGGGCACCTGGGTGGCTCAGTTCATTGAGTTTCCAACTCTTGGTTTGGCTCAGATCATGATCTCAGGGTTGTGGGATTGAGACCAACATCGGGTTCCTTGCTTAGCACAGAGTCTGCTTGGTGTTCTCTCTCTCTCTCCCCCTTCCCCTGGCCCTCCTTCCCACTCATACTCTCCCTTTCCTTCTCTCTCAAATAAATAAATAAAATCTTAAAAATAAAGAGGTGATTGGTGGAGGAGTCAAGAAGTAGCAGGTGGAGAAGTAGCAGGCTGAGATGACATCAGATAGCAGGAGATTAGCTAGATAGCTTATCTAAACATCACGAATACCTACAATTCAATGGGAAATCCAAGAAAAGAGCAACAATTCTAGAAACAGAAAATCAATACTTTCTGAAAGGTAGGATCTGTGGAGAAGTGAGTCCGAATCGAGGGGAAGATGGATGGCGGGGTGAGGGGCTGGCTCCTGGCAAGCAGAGGAGCAACAGAGCACAAAATCAGGGCTTTTAAAAGTCTGCTCCACTGAGGGACATTGCTCCAGAGGCTAAATTGGGGTGAAACCTGAAACCTCAGGTCCTGCGGGGTCAGAGAAAAACTGGGGGTGTCTGAGTGTCACAGAGCTCACAGGTATTAGAGCGGGTAAGCCGGCTACAGAGACAGAGCCGAGAAGTGAACTCCCAACTTGGGGTTACCATGAACCGGGCACAGGCTGAGTGAGCCCGGAGCGCAGCTGGAGGCCACGACGGAAGCAACCGGGCGCTTTTCTCCAGGTGTGAGCGACTGAGCGCTTTTCTCCTAACGTGACCAGAGGCCAGGGAGATGAGAGCAATTGGGTGCTTTTCTCTGAGGGCAACTGAGGAATGGGACCCCAAGCTCTCGGCTTCTCTGGACTGGAGATCTGAAGGCTGCCATTATCATTTCCACCCTCTGGAACTCTACAGAGTGCATTCAGGGAACAAAAGCTCCCGAAAGCAGAGCGGATTACTTAGCCTAGCTCCAGATAAGGGCAGGGCAATTCCGCCTCAGGCATAAACCCCTCCCCCAAAAGATCAACAAGAAACCCAGCCAAGACAAACTTCACTTACCAAGGAGAACAGTGGAATTCTAGAGGAAGGGAAAGCAAAGCAAGGAATTCATGCCTTTCTCCCCATGATTCTTTAGTCTTGCAGTTACTATTTTTTTTCTTTTTTCTTCTGCTAAATTTTTTTTTTTAACTTTTACCCTTTCCTCTTTTAACTTTTTTTTCTAAACTAGTTTATCTTAACAATACCTTACCAAAAAATAATCATTATCATCATCATCATCATCTTTTTTTGAACCTTCATTATTATAGTCATATTTTATCCTCCATTGTATCTAACTATATTTTTTGTATACACATAGGGTTTCTTCTTCTTCTAAAAAATGTGGGGTACAACTTCTCCTAATAGATCAAAATATATCCTAAATCTAGTTCCGGCCTTGTTCTAGTCTCCAGCCCAAGGAAATTCTCTCCACTTTCTTTTTCTTTATTCTCCCAACCAACTTGTTTTATTAACTCATTTTTAAGAAATTTACAAAAAAAAAATTCTCATCTTTATAGGCCTATTCCATCTCTTCATTGTGCCTACCCTTATATATGTTTTTCATCCTTTAACATTTTGGGAGGTAGTTCCTACTAAGAGACCAAAATACTCCCAAAATTAAGTGAGTGACCTTGTTCTAGTCACCAGTCTAATATATATACACATATATTTTCTTTTTTTAATTTTTTTTCCTTATTTGTTTTCTTTTCTCTCTCTCTCTCTCTCTTTTTTCCTTGTTTATCCCCTTTCTCCATCCCACGATTTGGGATCTCTTCTGATTTGGTCAAAGCACATTTCCCTGGGGTCTCTGCCACCCTTTTAACATTTTATTTGCTCCTTTATATATTCCTATCTGGACAAAATAACAAGGCGGAAAAACTCACCACAAAAAGAAGAACAAGAGGCAATACCGAAGGCTAAGGACCTAATCAATATGGCCAATGGTAATATGACAGATCTAGAGCTCAGAATGACGATTTTCAAGGTTCTAGCTGGGCTCGAAAAAGGCATGGAAGATATTAGTGAAACCCTCTTCGGAGAGATAAAAGCCCTTTCTGTAGGAATAAAGGAATTAAAATCTAACCAAGTTGAAATAAAAAAAGCTTTTAATGAGGTGCATTAAAAAATGGAAGCTCTTACTGCTTAGATAAATGAGGCAGAAGAAAGAATTACTGACATAGAAGACCAAATGACAGAGAATAAAGAAGCTGAGCAAGAGAGACAAACAAATACTGGACAATATACCAATACTGAATTCGAGAGATAAGTGACACCATAAGATGACACAACATTAGAATAATTGAGATTCCAGAAGAAGAAGAAAGAGAGAGGGGAGCAGAAGGTATATTGGAGAGAATTATTGTAGAGAATTTCCCTAATATGGCAAAGGGAACAAACATCAAAATCCAGGCGATGCAAAGAACGCCCCTTAAAATCAATAAAAATAGGTCCACACCCTGTCACCGGATAGTAAAATTTACAAGTCTTAGCGTCAAAGAGAAAATCCTGGAAGCAGCCGGGGAAGAGAAGTCTGTAACATACAAGGGTAAAAACATTAGATTGGCCGCAGATTTATCCACAGAGACCTGGCAGGCCAGAAAGAACTGGCGTGATATATTCAGAGCACTAAACGAGAAAAACATGTAGCCAAGAATGCTATATCCAGCTAGGCTATCATTGAAAATAGAAGGAGAGATAAAAAGCTTCTAGGACAAACAAAAACTGAAAGAATTTGCAAACACCAAACCAGCTCTATAGGAAATATTGAAAGGGGTTCTCTAAGCAGATAGAGACTCTAAAAGTAGTAGAAAGGAACAGAGACAATATGCGGTAACAGTCACCTTACAGACAATACAATGGCAATAAATTCATATCCCTCAATAGTTACACTGAATGATAATGGGCTAAATGCCCTAATCAAAAGACACAGGGTATCAGATTGAATAAAAAACAAAAAACAAAAAACAACAAAAACCATCAATATGCTGCCTATAAGAAACTCATTTTAGACTGGAAGACATCTCCAGATTTAAAGTGAGGGGGTGGAAAACAATGTACCATGCTAATGGACATCAGAAGAAAGCTGGGGTAGGAATCCTTATATCAGATCAATTATATTTTAAGCCAAAGACTATAATAAGAGATGAGGAAGGACACTATATCATACTCAAAGGATCTGTCCAATAAGAAGACTTAACAATTTTAAATATCTATGCCCCTAACATAGGAGCAGCCAATTATATAAACCAATTAATAAAATCAAAGAAACACATTGACAATAATACACTAATATTATAGGACTTTAACACTCCCCTCACAGAAATGGACAGATCATCCAAGCAAAAGATTAACAAGGAAATAAAGGCCTTAAATGACATACTGGATTGGATGGACATCACAGATATATTCAGAACATTCCATCCCAAAGCAACAGAATACACATTCTTCTTTAGTGCACATGGAACATTCTCCAGAATAGATCACATCCTGGGTCATAAATCAGGTCTCAACCAGTATCAAAAGATTGGGATAATTCCCTGCATATTTTCAGACCACAAGGCTATGAAGCTAAAACTCAACACAAGAAGAAATTTGGAAAGAACCCAAATACATGGAGACTAAACAGCATCCTTCAAAAAAATGAATGGGTCAACCAGGAAATTAAAGAGGAATTGAAAAAATTCATGGAAACAAATGATAACGAAAACACAATGGTTCAAAATCTGTGGGACACAGCAAAGGCAGTCCTGAGAGGAAAATATTTACTGGTACAAGCCTTTCTCAAGAATCAAGAAAGTTCTCAAATACACAATTTAACCCTACACCTAAAGGAGATGGAGAAAGAATAAGAAAGAAATCCTAAACCAAGCAGGAGACGAGAAATAATAAAGATCAGAGCAGAAATCAATGAAATAGAAACCAAATAAATAATAGAACAAATCAACGAAACTAGGAGCTGGCTCTTTGAAAGGATTAATAAGATTGATAAACCCCTGGCCAGACTTATCAAAAAGAAAAGAGAAAGTACCCAATAAATAAAATCATGAATGAAAGAGGAGAGATTACAAACAACACCAAAGAAATACAAACAATTGTAAGAACATACTATGAGCAACTCTATGCCAACAAATTCGACAATCTGGAAGAAATGGATACATTTCAAGGAATCTATAAACTACCACAACTTGACCAGGAAGAAATAGAAAACCTGAACAGACCCATAAAGAGTAAGGAGATTGAAACAGTCATCAAAAATCTCCAAACAAACAGAAGCCCAGGGCCAGATGGCTTCCCAGGGGAATTCTACTAAACATTTAAAGAAGAATTAATTCCTATTCTCCTGAAACTGTTTCAAAAAATAGAAATGGAAGGAAAACTTCTAAACTCATTTTATGAGGCCAGCATCACCTTGATCCCAAAACCAGACAAGGATCCCACCAAAAAAGAGAATTACGAACCAATATCCTTGATGAACACAGATGTGAAAATTCTCACTGAAATACTAGCCAATAGGATCCAACAGTACATTAAAAGGATTATTCACCACGACCAAGTGGGATTTATTCCAGGGCTGCAAGGTTGGTTCAACATCTGCAAATCAATCAGTGTGATACAATAAATTAATAAAAGAAAGAACAAGAACCATTTGATACTCTCAATAGATGCTGATAAAGCATTTGACAAAGTACAGCATCCTTTCCTGATCAAAACTCTTCAAAGTGTAGAGATAGAGGGCATATACCTCAATATTATCAAAGCCATCTATGAGGGACGCCTGGGTGGCTCAGTTGGTTGGACGACTGCCTTCGGCTCAGGTCATGATCCTAGAGTCCCGGGATCAAGTCCCGCATCGGACTCCCAGCTCCATGGGGAGTCTGCTTCTCCCTCTGACCTTCTCCTCGTTCATGCTCTCTCTCACTGTCTCTCTCTCTCAAGTAAATAAATAAAATCTTTAAAAAAAAAAAGCCATCTATGAAAAACCCACCGCAAATATCATTCTCGATGGAGAAAAACTGAAAGCTTTTCTGCTAAGGTCAGGAACACGGCAGGCTGTCCATTATTACCACTGCTATTCAACATAGTACTAGAAGTCCTAGTCTCAGCAATCAGACAAAAAAATAAAATAAAGGCATATAAATCGGCAAAGAAGAAGTCAAACTATCACTCTTTGCAGATGATATGATACTATATGTGGAAACCCAAAAGACTCCACTCCAAAGCTGCTAAAACTTGTACAGGAATTCAGTGCAGTGTCAGGATATAAAGTCAATGCACAGAAATCAGTTGTATTTCTTTACACCACCACCAAGACAGTAGAAAGAGAAGTTAAGGAGTCAATCCCATTCACAATTGCTCCCAAAACCATAAGATACCTAGGAATAAACCTAACCAAAGAGGCAAAGAATCTATACTCAGAAAACTATAAAGTACTCATGAAAGAAATTGAGGAAGACACAAAATAAAAAAAATGTTCCATGTTCATGGATTAGAAGAACAAATATTGTGAAAATGTCTATTCTACCTAAAGCAATCTACACATTTCATGTAATCCCTATCAAAATCCCATCCATTTTTTTCAAAGAAATAGAACAAATAATCTTAAAATTTATATGGAACCAGAAAAGACCTCGAATAGCCAAAGGAATATTGAAAAAGAAAGCCAAAGTTGGTGGCATCACAATTCCGGACTCAAGATCTATTACAAAGCTGTCATCATCAAGACAGTATGGTCCTGGCACAAAAACAGACACATTACATTGATCAATGGAACAGAAAAGAGAGCCCGGAAATAGACCCTCAACTGTATGGTCAACTAATCTTCGACAAAGCAGGAAGGAATGTCCAATGGAAAAAAGACAGCCTCTTCAATAAATGGTGCTCGGAAAATTGGACAGCCACATGCAGAAAAATGAAATTGGACCATTTCCTTACACCACACATGAAAATAGACTCAAAATGGATGAAGGACCTCAATGTGAAAAAGGAATCCATCAAAATCCTTGAGGAGAACACAGGAAGCTGTGACCTCAGTCACAGCAACTTCTTCCTAGGAACATCGCCAAAAGCAACAGAAACAAGGACAAAAATGAACTATTGGGATTTCACCAAGATCAAAAGCTTTTGCACAGCAAAGGAAACAGTTAACAAAATCAAAAGACAACTGATAGAATGGGAGAAGATATTTGCAAAGGACATATCAGATAAAGGGCTAGTGTCCAAAATCTATACAGAACTTAGCAAACTCAACACCCAAAGAACAAATAATCCAATCAAGAAATGGGCAGAGGACATGAACAGACATTTCTGCAAAGAAGATGTCCAGATGGCCAACAGACACATGAAAAAATGCTCCACATCTCTCGGCATCAGGGTAATACAAATCAAAACCAAAAAAAAAAAAAAAAAAAAAAAAAAAAAACCACAATGAGGTACCTTACGCCAGTCAGAATGGCTAAAATTAACAAGTCAGGAAATGATAGATGCTGGCGAGGATATGGAGAAAGGGGAACCCTCCTACACTGCTAGTGGGAATGTAAGCTGGTGCAACCACTCTGGAAAACAGTGTGGAGGTTCCTCAAAAAACTGAAAATAGAGCTACCCTATCAGCGATTGCACTACTGGGTATATATCCTAAAGATACAAACGTAGTGCTCAGAAGGAGCATGTGAACCCGAATGTTTATAGCAGCAATGTCTATGGAAAGAACCTAGATATCCATCAACAGATGAATGGATAAAGAAGAGGTGGTATATATACACAATGGAATACTATGCAGTAATCAAAAGAAATGAAATCTTGCCATTTGCAATGACGTGGATGGAACTAGAGGATATTATGCTTAGTGAAATTAGTCAATCAAAGAAAGACAAGTATCATATGATCTCTCTGATATGAGGAAGTGGAGATGCAACATGGGGGTTTCGGGGGTAGGAAAAGAAAAATGAAAGAAGATGGGATCAGGAGGGAGATAAAACATAAAAGACTCAATCTCAAAAAACAGACTGAGGGTTGTTGGGGGGAGGGGGGTAGGGAGAGGGTGGCAGGGGTATGGACATCAGGGAGGATGAGTGCTGTGAAGTGTGTAAACCTGGCGACTCACAGACCTGTACCCCTGGGATAAAAATACATTATATGTTTATTAAAAATTTTAAAAGTTAAAAAAAAAAGAGGTGATTAAGATAAAATGAAGACTTTAGAGCAGACCCTATAATCCCATGTGCTTTATAAGAAGAGGTGAAGGCACCAGGGCTTCTCACACAGAGAATAGGCTGTGTGATGACACAGGACAAGGTGGCCACCTGCAAGGCGGGGAGAGAGCCTCAGGGGGAACCAAACCTATTAATATCTTGATCTTGGACTTCCAGCCTCCAGAACTATGAGAAAATAAATTTCTATGGTTGATGCCACCCAGTCTCTAGGATTGTGTCATGGTAGCCCTAGCAAATTAATACACCTGCCTTTCTCTAGAAACTTCAGCCTAATCTTTCACATTATATGGGACCTGACTATCAAGAAAGATGAAGAGGAGGGCTCAGATGCCACCTCCTTATTTAGGTTTTACAGTCACAAGTAAGTCAGGGCAGTGGGGTTGTGTGTGGGTAGTACGTGTCAGATGTCTGAGTGGCGCTCATGATTAGAGGCAGGCTGCGGCCACTGAAGTAGAGGATGCCACGGTGTAATTCCAACCCACAGAAATATGCTAGGGGAATCATGATACAGCCATTTGGAAAGGTCCTTGATTTGGATGCCTCTGTAAAGCTGTGTACATGTGCTGAGTGATGTACATGTGCTTATAGACTTGTACGCACAGGTGAGTACATAAAGATGTCCCCATTGTTAAGGAAAAGCAAAACCTTCCTGCAACATCCTGGAGTCATGAAGCATTATGATCTACCCAGAAACAGGAGGAGCATGAGAAAACCACTGAGAATATGTGCAATCAGTCTCCTCTGTGTGTTTTTCTTTATTTTTTCAATGGCCTAATGCTGTTATTGCTGGGCATACTACTGACAGATTTTACAACAGGCCTCAGATGCTTCTTAGAACTGCAGTCATATTCTTCTAAAGCCTTAGAAGTGATTTCGAGAAGCTTCCTGCACAGGCTAACATTAAGGGCGGGGCGGGGGGCTGCAGTCAGCAAGGCCAGGAATTCCAGTTGTTCTATCTTCCTGGAAAATCTACCCAATGGCTTGTGAAGCTTGGACTTATCTCTCTGCCCAGTCACCAGTATGGTCATGACCGTGATTGGGCCCCAGGCAGGCAGAGAGCTGCTGGCCATGTGACACTCGCTGTCAACAGGGGAGAGACAGTTGAGGATCATGAAGTCGCACGGATCTCTCCGTCCGCAGAGGCTGGCTAGAAGTGCAGCTGGTCATAGAAAGGAGCATGACACTTCATCATACGTTTCACTGCTATTAATGTGGTGAAAAACATCGTCAGCTCCTCTCTTAAATCACAGAAATCACAGGCAGCAGCAGTTAATAGGGAATCCACATGTCAGCTCGTCCAGGCTGTGTGCTAAGGGAAGCCAGAAACGGCCTCGCTTTTCGATGAGGTGACAGTGAGTTGGATCTGAATGGTGCACAAGTACTCCTTTCTTCCACCCCACACCCATCTGCCCTGCTTCTCTCATTAACATCAGCTTGCAATTAAGCCGAGGTGCTCTCCAGACACACGTGTTCCTTCAGGCAGGATGAGTCTGTGCCTTTTCCTCCCTTCAAGGAAGTGCGGCTGCCCATTTGAAAAATCCAGAAATAAAGCTGTCAGTTTTAGCACATTAAATCATGAAATGATGAAAACAAAGCCACTAACCGATCCTGAATCCCAATAACAAACCTCCAGAGGGACATTTTCCTGTCAGGGAAGCTCTTTCTGAAAGTGTCCACCTTTGAAAATATTTGGCACTCTTGAAAAAAAATGCATTAACTTTTATTAAGTCTAAATGAAGTTTATCTGACTTTTATGTGTTTTAATCTATATTTTAATGCAATGGGAGTTGTTATGGATGGACACATCTCAGTCCCTTTTGCATGTGAGCAAATGATGCAGCTTATTGAGCAGGCTTCTGATGCATTTTCTATTAAAATGTTGAAGGCATCCAAACTGTAAAACCATGCAGCAGATATTTATGAAGGAGAGGCTCTGTAGCCCAGAAGTCCATGCACAGTAGATCTATAGAGGGAGAAATTAAATCAAAAGAGATGAACAAGTGTCTGGTGAGGCTGAAATAAATGTACAAATGTACAATGAACACTAAAAGGTAGAGGAAGGATGGACAAATAAAAGATTACAAATTATAGCAGCTATGCAAGCAATCTTATTTTGTTTATAAAGAGTCTTGCTTCCAAGAAGTCTAGTCTGAATGTCTGATCAGCCGTTTATTTGATAAATATCTATAGTGCACCTACTAAGTGCCAGGCATGCACTAGGCACTTGGGATAAAATGCTATCCTCCCTGTCTCTGAAGACGTGATTACCAGGTGGTAGTGGGGGAGTGAGAGTCTGACTTCACGCTCAAAACTCTGTAAAGATGTGAAGAAGAGCACTCTGGGGGAAAACAAACAAACAAACAAACAAACAAAACAGGCCCTCATAAGGTTCACATTGGGCTGAGGTGGTAGAGATATTGGACGAATGCTTCCCAAATGGCTTCCCAATGAAATCTTAAGGAAAGAAGAACTTAAAGAAAAGGATGGGTTTGTGCGGGGGCAGAAGCATGGTTCCAGGTCAAGAGAAAGATTCCGACGGCTCTGAGGATGATGGAGCCCCTCACATGATGGGGGTGTGGAGAGGGAGGAGATGGAACCTTCAGGGTGGCACTGGGCTGGCCCAAGCTAAGGCATCAGTTGTGTATCTTACAGTCATGGGGAGCTCATTGGAGTTGTTAGACATAATCAGCTTTGTTCTCCTGCTGACCTGTTCCACTAAGCAATGTGGAGAGTGGGCCATAGCAGGGGAGTGGCACCAAATGGAAGATTTTACAATAGTTTGAACCAGCTTAACACCTTTCCTTTCTCTGTCCTCACCGAGCAACCGGGTCTGCAACTATGCACTCTCTAACCCCTCAGGAGATCATTCCAGATTCCTACCTTTAGTGTTGACCCTGCCTGCTTGCTCTGGTTGCTGCTTCATTGGTTTAACCTGTGTTTTTCCTCTCTGTCCTCAGGGCAGCAGCTCTGTAAGTGGAGAAGAGAAGAGGATTCGAGAGATATCTTTGACAAGTGCATTTATTAGTTCAGTCCACTTAGTCCACACACAGAGGATTGCTTTGGTAAATTGCTTTTATTTTTCTCTTTCCCTTTTCTCCCTGTCTCTGCCCAAGTTCCTGTAGTGTCCCCATCTGTTCTGATGTTAGGGACACTTCTTTTGTCTGGAAATTTTCAGATACATAAAGTTCAATCAGTTTGAGAATTCAAGCTTTCATTCCTTCTCCTTCCCCAACCCGTTCTCCCCCTCAGGTTCCTGTAATGACCACGTTGACGTGCTATTCCCCTACAGGTCTCTGGAGTGCAAAAGGAACAATATCCTATTACCCAGAGCTACAGTGAACTTCTCCCAGGCACTATTCTGAATGCTTACCATGAATTCACTCATTTAAGCTCACTGTACTTGGGACTTCTCTTCTGCCTTTAAAAGTGCACCTTATTATATAAGCATTATTGCTCTCATTTTACAGATTCAGAAATGGAGAGCCTTTGCAACTTCAAGCAGGTGAGAAAGATCTTGTATCATGAGAACTTCCTTTATATTCCTCAAATCCCTCTTCAGCCAGCAAATTTGTACTAGAATCACAGATCTGTAGAATTCTAGATTCTCAAAATGGGAGGAACTTTATAGGTCATTTTTTCAGCTTCACGTCCCCTCCCTCCCTATGTGTTCTGGGCCTTGATACATTGATTACTCGAGTTCTTCCTTCATTCACTCACTGTGGATGGACTGCTGACTCTGTCTAGATACTCACCAGAGTGAAGTATGCTCTGCCTTTATGGTCATCTGTCTGGGGTTGGCTTCAACACATTCAGGGATAGGGAATTCACCATCTCCTAAAACAGACCATTCTGTTATGTAGTTAGTTTGTGAGATTTCTTATTGTAAACCAAATCTGTTCCTCTCTAACTTCCAGTTGCTGGCCCCAATTTATTTCATGAGACCACCTAGAGCAAGTTTAAGCTTTCTTCCACATGCCAATCCTTTGATTATTTGAAGACTTTATTACTCTTTTTTTTTTTTTTTTTTTTAAATAATTTCCATCCCCTCTACCAGGTCTTCTCTTCCCTGGCTGTACTTCCATGGTTCTTCATGTGGCCAGTTTCATATCTCTTTAGGACCTCAGTGACTCTCCTCAAGTTGTGTCTGTCTAAACTTACCCACTTCGTCTTCGTGAGCCTATGCCACGGGGCTCAATGCTCCATGTAAGCCTCCAAGCCTACTCTGTTTTAAGAAGGTTCCCTGAGTCCTTAAGCATCTGCCTTCAGCTCAGGTTATGATCCTGGTCCTGGGGTCGAGCCCCACATCGGGCTTCCTGCTTGGTGGGAAGCCTGCTTCTCCCTCTCTCACTCCCCCTGCTTGTGTTCCCTCTCTCACACTCTCTCTCTGTCAGATAAATAAATGAAATCTTAAAAACAAAAATAAAAACAAACAAAAGAAGGATAGAAAAGAGTTAATCTTACTTCCTTCTCGCCTTGTATTAACTCATTACATTTGCAATTATGTAATTGTGCTGGTGTCTTTACTTGCCTGCAAGACAAGAAGAGTGATAAAGTCCATGAAACATAGTGTTTTCTGGAGTATCCCCAGCAGAGTGTCTGGTGTGAGTAAGTATGCAATTAATGTTTGTGGAATGAATGATTAACTTAATGAATGTGTATACTGCTGTTAAAATACTGAACAAGAACATTCTGGTTTTACTAAATAGCACAGAATTAGACTCACTATTCCAAATCGGCCTATTTTCAGGAAAGAAAACAGACCAGAGAAGTTAATGATTTGCTTAAGGTCACACAGCAGAGCTAAGACTAGAACTCAGGCCCACTGATTCCCATTCCAGAGCTGGTGAGTGACAGGGCAAATCCAGATGTCAGGGATAGACATGGCAGTCGTGGTAGTCAATATGAGACAGCCGTTTTATAACCTCTGAACACCAGGCATCTAGGGCTCTTCTGGCCCTGGGCAAACCACAGGCGAGTAGCCTTTGCCATCCTGCCTCACTTCCAGGTCAGGAGCCTACTCAGTGGGACACGGCTGCATTCAAGGCAGCTTTGGGCCTCCGCTGTGTATTCAGGGCTTTTCCAGGGCCCACATAAAGCTCAAATATTGATTCGGCTTCTCTCCTCTAAGATCTCCTAAGCTGCACTGGGAGAGGACTGACAAATAAGAAACAGCCAAGGATGTGCCCAGAGAATTGTTCCAGGGAAATGAAATGAAGTGTTGGCAGTACAATGAAATAAATTCTGTTTTTGTTCTGCTCAAGCTCACTGAGAGGAAGGAAGGAAGCGGAGGCCATTACAGTTCCTAGAAAACAAAGCAAAACTGGATGTCAGTTACTGCTTGCTCCTGTGTGTGCTGTTCATAGATGTGTCTGGACTGATCACAGGAGAATTATGGCTCTCATACCATAAACAGCACTGATCCATATCCTCCCTCGGAGACTACGAGGGGGATTCTGCAATAGTATTTTATGGCTTGAAACAACGTATAATATAAGTCCCTAATAGGAAGGTAATGGTCTCCTCCGTCACCCTGTGATATAGAAGTGCCAGTAACAACATGAATAACGCTCACCATTGTAAACTCTGCTTTTGCATGATTTCCTTCATTCCTCACAATAGGTATCATCCCCATTTTATAGGTGAGGGAATCGCGGTGCAGAGAGGGCCAACTTTGAAACCAGGTCTGCCTCATGCTAAAGCCAGTTTTCTTAACCCTATGCTCAGCCCTTGTATAATGAGGTAGGAAAATTAATATTAATTCAGGTGTGGTTCTCCTGTTTTGGCAGAGACTTTCTCTTCAGGGACTTCACACATTGCTGTCTTCCTGCTTTAAATGTCCTTACAACACACCCCGAACGTCAACCAGTTTCTCCTCACCCTTCTGGATTCCATGCAAGTGCCTCCTCTTCCAAGAAGCCTTCTCTGCCTGCCCCCCACCACCTGGGTTTGCATAGCACCTGCTTTAGATTTCTTTCATTGCATTCATGATTCAGTCCTTGAATGTCTTGTTCTTCTAGGGTGGGAGCCCCTTGAGGTCAGAGGCCATCTCTTCCCCCATCTCTGACCACAGTTCCGGGGATAAACAGGTGCTCCTGAAGGGCTTCAGTTACTAAGTGGAAGACAGACCCTGGAGCACCTGATACCTAGTAGGGCCATGTTTTCTAATCACATGGTGGTGGGATCAGTTTAAACAACTAAGTTCCTCCAGGAAAGGAGGTTTTTACTTTGGCCAGTGTCCCCAGCTGAGCACTGGGCAGGAGAAAATATGCTATAATGTAAAACACCCAGAAGAATTCAACCAAAGAAATGCTAAACTAAACAAAAGACAAAGCTAGGAGGGGACAAAGCAAGGCTTTCAAGGTGGCAAAGCGCAGGAGGACTGAGCTGGGACTCTGTGGGGAGGGAGGCCTGGGTTCAGACCCCAGCTCTGTCCCTGCCTGGCACTTGATGTAGCAAGGGAATGATTGTCTCTGAAACTCAGTTTCTTCATCAGAAAACTCGGGATAATACAAATGCCAACATTATAGGCCCGCTGTGAGAATTATTGACAATCCTGTGTCTTAGCATAAAGCTCAGCGGAATATTAGCTCCAGCAAACGGCTGCACTCTTCATCCGGCTGCATGTTTCTCTCTTTGCCGACAGATGTGAAGGTCTTGAAAATACCCCTTTCCTTGAGAAATGCTTTGACACTGAGATATGTTCGGAATGTTGCGAATCCGACATGGAGGTAGAGGGGACTAGGTGTCTGTGGTTCCACATCGGTGGGATCTAAAGGCAGGACTCGCCTTCTCTGGTTGGAATGTAGGCGTATGTAGAATCTTGCCCACACGCCGCTCTCAGGCGGAATCAATCACTTGAACACAGTGCATTTTATAATTTATATTTTATGGTAATTTTTATGTTGCATTTTCTTTCTATACTGTGAGATACTTAGGGCAGAAATTGCTTCTAATGTACCTTTCTTTGGGCTTTGTATATAGCACGATGCCAGACATACAGTAGATAATTTTTATTTTTAGCACTTATCACCGTGTTCTTAAAAATTTTGTAAGGTATAATTACATTTAATATATGTCTCTCTTAAGAGGATGTGAGAATCAGAGTTAAGAGGGGAGAAACAGGAAGTAAAGATGAGAAAGAAGCTCATTTAATTTTATAGCTGCAAATACTGGGACCTCCACAAAAATAGGCCCCTCCCCCTTCCTTCCTTCCTTCCTTCCTTCCTTCCTTTCTCTCTCTCTCTCTCTCTTCTTTTGTTTTTCTTTCTTTCCATAAGACACTGGAGCCAACTATCTCCTCCATGTCCACCACTGCTCATATCTCCTGAAGAGCTGTTTCTAGGGTTTGGGTCATAGATACGACAGCAGGAGTCCCACATCTGTGCAGCTCACTCAGCATTATCTCTCCCGTGCCTACCACAGGGTCAGGTGTGTAGCAAATACTCAGAAATATGATCTCGAATGCTTTCTATCACCCGATAGGGAAAGGGAAGTCACGGGAAAGAATCCCGAACAGCCCGCGTTTCCCAGCCCTAAGTAGGTGTGCCACTGACCTTCCTTATAAGTGGTTCTCAGACTTCAGAGTGCGTAAGGATCACCTGGAAATGCTGTCAGGATGTGTCCGAAGGTGGTGGAGAGGATGGAGGGGACAGAGGACAGAGCAAAATCCTCGTCTGGCAGGAGAGCACGCAGGCTATGTGAAGGTAACAATTACAAGGCTGTAGACCCGGCAGGATGCTGAACCGGCGCATCTGGGGAGGCAGTGTCAGAATCCAGGCAGGGACAAAACCTTCGGGGTAGCCTGTTAATGTGGTGTGGGCACCCTAACCGTGGGATTGAATATGAGAGAAAGACTCGAGTCTCCAGGAGACGGGTGGACTGGAGCAAAGTAGGAACCCCATCCCGGGGGCACTAGGGTGTCAAGACCATGAGCGAGACAGAGTTCAGACCCAGCAAGTAGCACTTGGGATGGGGAATGATGAGCTGCAGGTGTTGTGTATGACACAGACACAGCTCCAGCATCTGCCCGTGGTAGCTGGCCTCTCTCACTGTAGTCAACCTGCTGCCATGTGTGGTCTGCATCTGTTCTGTCTCCTTCACTAAATGGTAGGCAACTCGAGAACATGGGCCCTGTGTTGTTATTATTAATTATTAGCACTACTATTATGTATGTATCTTCATGATTCCAGTACTTAGCTCAGAGCCTGGCGCATGATATCTCTTCCTTAAGCGTTTACTGAATGATGACATGAGTCGAGGGATGGGTGAACTTGTGAATGATTTCTTCTCCTTCCATCCTCTGACTGCACACTGGGAGAAAGGTGTTTAAATCCTCCTGGCAGGAAAGCAGGGCACTCCTAGGAGCTGGAGCAGGTCAGACTATGCATGTGGGAATTAAACGGTCTCAGTTGTGGGGAGAAGCAAACCAAAGAGGCACCGCCAGAGAAGGAAAAACTTTGAACAACTAGTTCAAAGATCTTGGTGTGGTTGAATCAATCATTCTCGTCTTGTCTTTTTTTTTTTTTCTTTTTTCTTTTCTTTCTTTTTCTTTTCCTATCAGAACAACTTACAGAAGAGTGGGGATGGGGGAACGGTGGGGGGATAGGTTGACATGGATCGTGTATTTTATGCTGTTACTTTATTCACATTTTCAAATTTAAACCTTGTAAGATTCTTATAATGCAAGATTTATTATTGCCCCTTGAAAGATGGAAACTGGATAATTTGCTTAAGGTCACAGTGCTGTTCCAGGGCAGTCTAGAACTGGAGGCACTCTCTAGTGAATGCTTACTTTAATTTAGGGCTATGAGGATGGAAGAAGAGTGTTATCAATGCATTGGATGCCAAGGGAGAGGGAAGACTCCTATTTCATTCCAGTAACCTTGACATATACAACAGGATCACCAAGACATGAAGACCACTTAGGAGAGATTTCATCAATCTTCACTTTGTTTTTGTATAGTTTTATGATGTCAATTAATCTATCAGCCAATGAAAGTGGTATTCATTTAGTTAATAAGGGGCATTTTGGGGGCACACATATTCTGTGGCACTTGGCATCAGGGACACAGGAATAATAAAAATACAGTTGTCCTTTGATGAGTAACAGGCACATTTCCTATGTGGCCCCCTAATTCCTCCTCACATGAACTCTAATAAGTAGATACCATCATCTCCAACTGACAGGTAAAGAAAAGGCTCGAAAGGAACTTAGCTCGACCACTTTCCAGTTCTGACCTTGGAGGATTCTTTCTGACTTTAACACCCGTATTCTTTTTTATGAGAGTGTGCATGTATCAGGGCTTCATAATCCATTCCGGGAGGCAGATTATAAATGTATAAGTAAGTATAATACATGACATAAGTGCTTTAATCGAAGTTACAGAGCACTGGTAGGGCTCATCCACTCTTTAACCAGAGAAGGCAGCAGTGTAGAGGTGGTATTCACATTGGGCCTTACATGAAGCAGAGTTTCATATCTGAAACTAAGTAACATTTTGTGTCAGGGATACGGCAATTAAAGAAAGGAGGAATAGAGGCATCTGGGCGGTTCCTTCGGTTAAGCTACTGACTCTTGACTTCAGTTTGGGCTGTGGTCTTGGTGCCATGAGCTTGAACCCTGTGTTGGGCTCCACACTGGGCAGGGAGTCGGCTCGGGACTCTCTCCCTCCCTGCTTTTGCCCCTGCCTCCTGCACGTGAGCATTCTGTCTCTCAAATAAATAATCTTAGGGGGAAAATGAGAAATAGTTTCTAAAGAAAGTACTAAAGTATTAACACAAGTAAATCCCTAGCAAATAACAGGAGGGCAGAAAAACAGATCCTGTGTATGCAGCTTCCTTTAGCTTGGGGCCCTCGCCTCCTCTGCTTCCCGGGGACTTGCCTTCTTTCAACACAGTACTGTTGGCTGCTACGCCTGGGTTCATTCTCATGGTTAAACTGATGGTCCATCTGTTCCCAATGAAAAGTACAAATATTCCGATGCAAACCTTGAATATGGAACTGTCACACAGTCAAGGTAAAGCTGTCAAGCATCTCTTCTGAGGGGCAGAGTACATTTTTAGGGATGTGTTCCTGTAACCACGTTCCTCATTCAGGACTGTGGTTCAAGCAAGAGTGTTATCGGAGATTTCCTACTGGTATGGCAGGAATCTGTGCATAGATCTAAGTAATAAATGGGCAGTCATTACACATATGAGAGGAGCATTCAGCATCCTACGGTGGGATTTATAATTGACTCTTCAGCCAGCACCATCATTGTTAAGTCTTACTTCCCCTTCCTTTCTGTTGTATCTTTTCAGTAATCTCTCTTCTTCTAAGTTACCAAAACATGTTTTCAAAAATATACTCTTTTTGCTTCCTTTCCTTGTTTTTTTTTCCCCCCTAAATATTGCCTCAGATAGTGTTTCACTTGTCTGTCCTGAGCTCCCCAAAGGTGGTCCATTGTAGGAGCTATGGGTTCCCGGAGCCCTAAAGCCTGGTTTGAATTATAGCTCCATGGCTTACCCCCACACAAACTCTTAAATGTAAATTCAGCCTTCCATAAGATGGGGTGATGATAGCGCTGAGTTCACTGAGCTGGTGTGCCAATAAGTGAGATGATGCTTGTAGAAGACATTTCCAGTACATAGGGAGATCCTCGCAAAGTGTTAGCTATTATGATGTCTCCTAGCACAGTGCTTGGTACATAGTAGATGCTGGAATATGTTTGTTAAATGACAAAAGAATACACAGGTCTTGGGGAAAAGGACTGACTTCTTTAAGGACCCAGAGTTCATGGCAGAGCTGAACCATGATCTGCCTCTTTTAAACCAATGGGATTTCTGTCTCTAGCAGGCTTTCTTCTTTTAAAAACAACCTGTCCAATTCTAACCTTTGAAATATTAGAAATTTTATTTCTAAATGCCTTTTACTTCCAAAAAAATGTTTTGTGAGAAGCAATACAATATAGTATTGACTGTCACTTGTCAGATATTTAAAAAATAAAAAGTAATCAAAAAACAAAGTGAGAGGGGATGGGGAATTAGAGCCAAGGCCATCCATTGAGGCCAGAGACAGAGGCTTGAACTCTGCATTTGGCTCTGTGTTTCCCAGCAGTCAGGTGCATGCCCGTGCCTGCCCAGAGAAGGTTCTGGAGTTGGAGCCCCTGAGGTCTATATGGAACTCCCCCTTATAATTCTAGTGAGTTCTCTGTTGCCAGTATGTACACCGTCTCTCTTGAAGTGTTTACCACACCTAAAAGATCAAATTCAAAGGCTGGGCAGTATGAGACAGTCTTTCGAGTACTGAGATCTTGGTAAGGAGCAATAGATACAGATCAGCATAGTTAGTGTTCACCTGAGATGCTTATGAGTGAAAGTGCAGCTGGTCCACAGCACTGTGAGCCCGTGTTCCTTCCAGCCGCTCAGGCAAAAGGTCAAGTTGGAGAGTAGCCTGCGTCTGATGTTCGAGCTGGACATATCATATCTTTAGACAGGTTGCAGATGGCCTGTGGTTTAGCCTGTCAGATCAATCACTGCTTGCACTTCACAAAATGATGGCCCAACCAAGGACACTTTATTACCATACATACTTCATAACTGCAATTTGCCCTCCAGGCTTCAACATGATCACAGATAATTAGAAGCTAGCTGGATAGCAGGCAGATCCTGTTATTCAGTTGTGTGTCATGCCGACTGCAAAGTGAACTTCCCAATTCTAAGCCAATGCCTAGAGTGTTGATGGGCATTGCCCAAGAAGGAAGGGAGTCACCAGCCACTGAGAAGAAGAACGTGCATTTTCCATTTTACATGACATGAAGAGACAGTGCTATATTGGTGAATTATCTCCTGTTCCAGATGATATGCAGAGGAAGTATTCAGAATCTAAAAATTGCAGCCTAATGTCAGAAAGCTGTTCTTTTTTTATTACATCTTCACAGAACCACTTTTTCAAATGTTGTGGTCAATATATTTGCTTCTGAATGCTTTTGAAACAACAGCACTTTGAAAAGCTGAAAACATCAATCATATGCACATCCATCTATCCAGTGATCCACTCATGCGACAAAGATTTACTTCCATCTACTATATGTGGAAGAGTTTGGTAGTCATCATAGGATATAGAGTGGAAACATCATGATCCCTAAAGTTAAGGAACTTACAGAAAATAAATATATACTCTTTAGGTTGAAAGGAAATTTAAATGTATTTAATCTAACTATCAAGAAGTCTGACCCTACAACCCAGCAATTGCACTACTGGGTATTTACCCTAAAAATACAAATGTAATGATCCAAAGGGTCATGTGCACCCGAAAGTTTATAGCAGCAATGTCCGCAATAACCAAACTATGGAAAGAGCCCAGATGTCCTTCAACAGATGAATGGATAAAGAAGATGTTATATATATTTATAAATACACACACACACACACACACACACACACACACACACAATATGGAGTACTATACAGCCATCAAAAACCCCCAAATCTTGCCATTTGCAACAACATGAATGGAACTAAAGGTATTATGCTAAGCGAAATAAGTAATTCAGAGAAAGACAATTATCACATGATCTCTCTGGTATGAGGAATCTGAGAGGCAGGGCGTGGGTTTGTGGTGGGAAGGGAGGGAAAAATGACACAAAATGGGAGCAGGAAGGGAGATAAAACATAAGAGATTCTTAATCTCAGGGAACAAATTGAGGGTTTCTGGGGTTGGGGGAGTAGGGATAGGGTGACTGTTATGCACACTGGGGAGGGTATATGCTATGGTGAGTGCTGTGAATTGTGTAAGACTGAGGATTCACAGACCTGTACCCCTGAAACAAATAATACATTATATGTTAATTAAAAAACAAAAAGTCTGATAGGGCAAACTTGATTTGTAGAGAAATAATTATTTTTAAAGTCTAAGGAATAATAAAGTGTTAAGAGTTGTAAAAGTAAATTCTATGGATTCTCAGGTTGTGGAAAGACTACTTTGAGCTGGAGGCTATCACGGAAGGCTTTGTGTGGGAACTGGCATTTATTTGGTTCTTCAGAGGTGGTCTAGGGAGCAAAATGGTGGACATGAAAGATGTATCCATGTGTGAATCTTGAGAACCTTTGCATATTACTTTATATGTTAAAAAATGTGATGAGGTGAAAGATTTTGAGAGAAGGAGGTTACCCTGGATTATCAAGGTTGGGCCTGTTCAATCCAATTACAATATCCTCATGAGAATGAGACAGAGGAAGATTTGACAGACAGAAGAGAAAGAGGCAGTGTGACCACAGAAGCAGAAACTGGAGTGATGTGGATACGAACCAAACAATGTGGAT
Source organism: Mustela nivalis (assembly GCF_964662115.1). Lineage (NCBI taxonomy): Eukaryota > Metazoa > Chordata > Mammalia > Carnivora > Mustelidae > Mustela > Mustela nivalis. The sequence continues at coordinate 47,007,918 of NC_139028.1, forward strand.
AGCCACCGGAGCTGGAGGAGGGTGGCTGGCAGGCTCCAGAAGGAATGAAGCCTGCTGACCCCTTGATTTTAGACTTCTGGCCTCAAACCTGTAACGGAATAAATTTCTATTGTTTCAAGGCACCATTATTTGTGCTAATTTGTTATGGCAACCATAGGAAACCAATACAGATGATTTTAACGTATGCCACCAGAGGAAAAGGGTGCTAGGGTAGAGGGAACAGGTATGAAAAAAATGCAGGGAGACATTGTGTTGGGGATGCACATTGGGGAAATCCCAGAAGTGGTTTGGAGTGGTCAGACAAATAGAGTGTCGGGCGCACGAGTAAATATAATAGATTAGCTGACATTTTTTTGAGCACCGTCTATATGCCAAACCCACGCCACATCCTCTCCATGGAGTTTCATTACTCCCCCACAGCCACTTCGTAAGACAGGCATTTTCTCATCCCCACTTTACAGATAAAGGAACGGAGGCACAGAGAGGTTGAATAATATGCCCTGGATCACAAAAGTGAAGTCTTTGAGCTGAAATTCCGATCTCGTCTATCTCCTGGTGCGCTAAGCCTCTATGCCACCCATACTATTTATTAACAAAAGGGTGTTTTTCCTCTGCTCCTGCTACACGTGTACTCAGCAATCAGAGCACTTACCACAGTGCCTTTTAATGTGGCTTCATTTCACTGTTTCTCCTATTAGACTATAAGGCCTATACGAGAAGAGACCATATCGTTCCTCATTGCTGATGATTCTCCAGGCCTGGCATGCAGTGAATTACAAGTATTGGCTGAACCGAAGGCAATTGTAAAGCTCTATTCTAGGATGTAGTGCACAGACCAGAAAGCTTTGCTCTGTGTGTCTTAATTAGAAAGGGGTCAGGAAATATTAAGGCCCTCTTGTTCTCCATTTCCATATTGCAACAGGATTTTCCACTCTTTAAAGAAAATATTTGATATGTGGGGACATCGGGTAGGTACAATCCAGTAGTCTCTATAGGAGAGAGTTACTTAACTAGGTCTTGGGTATTCAGTGAGCCTTTCGGCAGAGAATCTAAATTCCTTCTGCTGCTGTGTAGATCCCCATCAAAGAACACTCCATTGCAGTTCTGCTTAAAGAGGCTTCTGAGATATTGGGAGGAAATAAAAAAGCACCACATATGGCGTAGTTAGTTGTGTCGCCTCTTAGAAGGGCGATCCCTTAATGGGAGTTTTTGTTTGTTTGTTTGTTTGTTTTTGTTTTTTTGTTTGTTTTTAAAGAAACCAATCCCTTTTTACTTCAAAGCCAGGGTTTCCCAAGGAATTGATTCCTAGTTCTTTCCACTTCTTGTTAGGGCAGAACTATAAATATCACTTCTAACTGTGGAAGTCGGCTTTTCCTCTAGATGCCAGAGGTTGAGGCCTGTACTGGGAGTTCTGGTCTGTGGAGAGGGCTGTGGTCAGAAGCATGAGCAGTGGAGAGCTGGAGAGGATATACCAGCCTGTCCCTGACTGAGGACGTCATGTGGACCGCAAAGGCAGCCAGATCAGGAAGAATTGCAAACCACGTCGCATGAGGGTTTGAAGTGAAGCATTCATTAAAAAAGGTGAAGACAAGAAAGCGGACGAGGTCAAAGGAAACATCATGAGGATTTGTATGGAGGATCAATTCCCTAAAGGGATATTTGTATTATAAGCCTGATAACCCTCTATAATATGTGTATGCACACACACACACACACACAAGTGCATGCACATGCGCACACACACTCAAACTCACACCCACACAACCATGCACACACAATGGCATAGCAAGACATGAGAAGGTGAAAGAGAGATAAAGAGTGAAAAGGGCAATAGGCAAAGGATTTATAAAAATTAATAAAAAATTCAAAAGAATAAAAGGAAAAAGAAGAAATTAACCGGTTAAAGTGACTGGTCTGACTCTGATTTACCTCTTTTCATACCCAGAAACATCCAGTGTTTCTACCTTTTAAAAAGAATTTTAAACTCTCCATCCTCCAGACTTTCTGCAAGCCAACTCTTACAGGCATTCTGTGTGCCGCTCTTTACACCAGCCCATGCTGGGTGTGCAGCTTGCACACACACTGCTCAGACAGCCTCGGCACTGGCATTTTCCTACCTTAGTATCTATGCCCACCATCTCCTCAATGCGGATATTCCATTTTCTTCTTCTCAGGACTTTCCTCCCATCTCTACTCTTTAAAGCCAAACATAAGCCAACATCACTAATTCATGTGTTCATTCATTTATTTGACCAAGGCTTGTTGAGAACTTTTTTGTAAAACTCAACAAACGTTTACTTTCTATTCCTGTTATTTATCTGTTTGGCACAGCTGTCTTATGTGACAGTGGCAGCTTCAGTTTTGTAAGTCCAAAGTGCTTTGTGTATGCCAATTCTCACAGATTTTTAAAAAATTATTTTATTTAAATTCAATTTAGTTAACATATGCAGTATTATTAGTTTCAGGGGTAGAGTTTAGTGATTCATCAGTTACATACAACACCCAGTGTCCTCCTCAATGCCCGTCACACAATTATCGCTTCCTCTCACCCACCTCCCCTCCAGCAACCCTCAGTTCGTTTCCTATAGTTCAGCGTCTCTTATGGTTTGCCTCCTTCTCTATTTTCATCTTATTTTATGTTTCCTTCCCTTCTTCTCTGTTCATCTGTTTTGTTTCTTAAATTCCACATACGAGTGAAATCATGTGGTATTTGTCTTTCTCTGACTGACTTCACTTGGCATAATGTCCTCTAATTCAATCTACATTGTTGCATATGGCAAGATTTCATTCTTTTTGACGGCTGTATAATATTCATATATATATTTATATATATATATATATCCATTTGTCTGTTGATGGGCATCTGAGCTCTTTCCGTATTTTAGCTATTATGGATATTGCTGTATAAACATTGGGGTGCACATGCCCCTTTGAATCACGATGTTTATATCCTTTGGATAAATACCTAGTAGTACAATTGCTGGGCCATAGGGTAGTTCTACTTTTAACTTTTTGAGGAATCTCCAAACTGTTTTCCAGAGTTGTACCATTTTGCATTCCCACCAATAGTATAAGAGGGTTCCCCTTTCTCCAGATACTTACCAACATCTGAGGTTACCTGAGTTAATTGTAACCATTCTGTCTAGCGTGAGGTGGTATGCCATTCTGGTTTTATTTGTATTTCCCTGATGCTGAGTGATGTGGAGTATTTTTTCATGTGTCTGTTAGCCATTGGTATATCTTCTTTGTAGAAATGTCTGTTCATGTCTTCTGCCCATTTCTTAACTGGATTTTTTTGTTTTTTGGGGGTGTTGAGTTTGATAAGTTCTTTATAGATTTTGAGTACTAGTCCTTGTTCTGATAAGTCATTTGCAAAAATCATCTCCCATTCCATGAGATGCCTTTTAGTTTTGTTGACTGTTTGCTTTGAATAGCCAAAGCAATGTTGAAAAAGAAAACCAAAGCTAGGGCACATCACGATTCCAGACTTTAAGTTGTATTACAAAGCTGTAATCATCAAGACAGTATGGTACTGGTGCAAAAACAGACACATAGATTAATGGAACAGAATAGAGAACCCAGAAATGGACTCTCAATTCTATGGTCAACTAATCTTCGACAAAGTAGGAAAGAATATCCAAGGGAAAAAAGACAGTCCCTTCAACAAATGGTATTGGGAAAATTGGACAGACGTGCTCAGAAGAATGAAACTGGATCGTTTCCTTACACCACACACAAAAGTAAAGACAAAATAGACGAAAGACATAAATGTGAGACAGGAATCCATCAAAATCCTTGAGAAGAACACAAGCAGCAACCTCTTTGACCTCAGCCATAGCAACTTCTTGCTGGACACATCTCCAAAGGCAAGGGAAACAAAAGCAAAAATGGACTATTGGGACTTCATTGGGATAAAAAGTTCTCACAGATTTTTTTGAATAAATGATTCCCTAGCTACAGCCTATTTGTGTGAGGATGCCTTGCCAGTTAGAACAAAACTCACAGGGGTGCTTGGGTGGCTCAGTGGTTAAAACCTCTGCTTTCAGCTCTGTTCATGGCCTTGGGGTCCTGGGATCAAGCCCTGTGTCAGGCTTTCTGCTCAGCAGGGAGCCTGCTTCTTCCTCTTTCTCTGCCTGCCTCTCTGCCTACTTGTGATCTCTCTCTCTGTCAAATGGATAAATAAAATCTTTAAAAGAAAAAAAAAACGAAACTTGTGAAGTGTATTTGCAAGTAGTTAAAATATTTAACTTATCTGTTTGGTAAAATTTGCTAAGATTTATGCACAATGAAGAATTGATATACCCAGAAAGCCATTTTTATTCCAAGATCCTATTGCTACCTCTCCCTCATCTGGCTTTCTTCAGCCTCCTCCTAGCCATCTTGTTGCCCACAGCTTTGCTGCCTTGAATCCATTCTTCATCCTACATACACTGTGATCTAGTTACTAGAGCACGGATCAAATTGTGCTTGTCCCCTGCTTAAAGCACTATGGTGGCTTCCCTTTGTTCTTAGGATGAGTCCAAGCTACTGAGCCAGAAGCCCCTGATGTATCTTCTCATAGCTCAACTCTGTGGAGAAAATCCTCCTCATTTTCTTGTCACTCCACATATCTTTTCTGTTCCTTCTTTCCAGAATAATGGTCCTCCACCCTTACAGATAAATAACTCTTACTTATTGTTTATATGACTATCTCCCTACTCTCTGCTGAGGTCTGACATTTTGTTTATATATCATTCTACATATTCTCTATTGTAGCCTGGTTCACAATATTTTTTTGTTGTGTGCTAATTTTTATCTAAACCCCATGAAACTGAGGATTCATAAGGGTGATGATCATATCTGTCTTGTTCACAAATTAACAAAAAGGTCTGAGACAAGATAGTCCTCAATGGATAATGATTGACTTAAGTTTAGAGGACCCTCATTAATGAAACTAACAAGACACTTAACCTATTAAAAATATATATATATTCAGGGGCGCCTGGGTGGCTCAGTGGGTTAAGCCGCTGCCTTCGGCTCAGGTCATGATCTCAGGGTCCTGGGATCGAGTCCTGCATCGGGCTCTCTGTTCGGCAGCGAGCCTGCTTCCTTCTTCTCTCTGCCTGCCTCTCTGCCTACTTGTAATCTCTCTCTGTCAAATAAATAAATAAATCTTTAAAAAAATATATATATATATTCTTACCCAGCCAATTGTACTACTGGGTATTTACCCTAAAGATACAAATATAGTGATTCAAAGGAGCATGTGCACCCCAATGTTTATAGCAGCAATGTACACAATAGTCAAACTATGGAAAGAGTATAGAAGTCCATCAACAGATCAATGGATAAAGAAGATATGGTATATAAACAATAGAATATTATACAGCCATCAACCCCCTCCCCCAAATCTTGTCATTCGCAATGACGTGGAGGGAACTACAGGGTATTATGCAAGTGGAATAAGTCAGTCAGAGAAAGAATTATTATAAGAGCTCATTTATATGAGGAATTTGAAAAACATCATAGGGGATCATAGGGGAAGGGAGGAAAAAATGAAACAAGAAAAAACTAGAGAGGAAAACAAGTCATAAGAGACTCTTAGTCTCAGGAAACAAACTGAGGGTTGCTGGAAGGGTGGTGGGTGGAAGGGGGAGGGTGGTTGGGGGATGGACAATGAGGAAGGTGTGCTATGCTGAGTGCTGTGAATTGTGTAAGACTGATGATTCACAGACCTCTAGCCCTGAAACAAATAATACATTATATGTTAATTTAAAAGAAAATTCTTTTTTTTTTTTTAAAGATTTTATTTATTTATTTGACAGAGAGAGATCACAAGTAGGCAGAGAGGCAGGCAGAGAGAGAGAGGGAAGCAGGCTCCCTGCTGAGCAGAGAGCCCGATGTGGGACTCGATCCCAGGACCCTGAGATCATGACCTGAGCCGAAGGCAGCGGCTTAACCCACTGAGCCACCCAGGCGCCCTAAAAGAAAATTCTTGAGTAAGAACAGTACTTTCTCATTTCATAACACTAAACTGGTTACCTAGCGAAAATGGAATAACCTTTCTGGAGTCAGTTATATCTTCACCTAGTTGTCCAAGAAAAGAAGGGGAGATACCCCACACAAAGGAACACTCTCCTGTTTCCTGGGGCCACTCTCAGGCCAGAAGTGCCTTGCAAAAGCTGGAATCATACTGTATGGTGACTAACATAATTAAAAAAAAAAAGAAAGCTGGGATCATCTAGTTATGACCCTCAGTAAAACAGTTGTAATCTGTACTTGTTGAGTGCCTTTGATGTGACAGCGCTTCTAATATACATTTTTTAAGGCTCAGGACTACCTTATAAGGCAGTATCACCATCGTTCCTTTATATGAAGCAGCTGAACTCAGGGGGAAGTCACTCATCCAAGGTTTCCTATGTCCACAAGTCTTAGAGCCAGAATTCCGTCAGAGCTGTTTCTTATTCCAGAGCCTCTGCTCTTTGGATTTCAACACATTGTCTCTCTAAGGGCTTCCTCATACATCGAGGCTGGCAATGAGCTGGAGACTGGAAAGATCTGCCTGAGGGGACTCAGGGAATTGCGAGTCTCTCCTAATAACAGAATGCTGGGAAAATAAGACTATCCATCCTTATCATCCTTGTTCAAAAATATATCACTTTTGAGAGCCCACTGCCTAGGCGAGAATAAGAAAGAAGTGAGTTTTTGAAAAGTTTTAAAGGCAGATGAAAGTCTTCTCCTTCAAAACTTGCTTTCACCCACGTAGCCAACAACTTCAAAACCCAAGGAAGGGCCTGCCTGTTCAGCCAGCTGGCAGAGCTGCTGCAAACAACTGTTCATTATCACAGTGCCCTGGCATCATCCAGTGTCTGCGGTCTTACAGTAAGTCCTTGTCTCTCTGACCCATGACAGATCCCGTCATCCAAGACATGGCTCCTCAGATACATCTCAACAAGCTGCCTGAGAAGCCAGGGCTTCGTAGTTGAGCTGTTACTGAATGGGAAACTTCCTATTATTCCAAAGGATGTTATGTTAAATGACCAATCATTTTTTATTGATTCTCAGTGCTATTTGTCAGGAAGTCCTGAGTACATAATCCTCGCTGATCTTGTGGTCCTTGGAAATGACAGCTAAAGCCAGCAGCTGCCTTAGTGGAAGAGTGAGATGAAGATAGCAATGTCTCTTCTGCTGCATTATTCATGTAAGTAAGTCCATTCACTAATGGCCGTGCAGGACTCCTATTAACTCTTGGTGCTTAGGAACAAGAGTGGAGGATCAAAGTCTTAGCAAAAGTGCAAGTATGAGGTTATGCGAAAATGTCAATAATTTTTAGGTATTTTATCCCCATAGCTTAAGGCTTTAAATTCTGAGTTTCAGAAAGGTAGGCTTGATGTCCGTGACAATTTCATTTCCCCTGGCTGGTAAGAGTATGTAACACATGTCACCTCAAAAGTATCTGTGGTTTGGCTAAATGAGTGACTACACTAAACCACTCAACTCCTTTAACAAAACTTTCAGAAACTTACCACTCATGCTTTTGCATGTAATGCATGTGTGCATGTATATGTATATGTATGTACATTCCGTATACATATGCACGCACATATATGTGTATGAACATGCATGCACAACATATGCATATCTATGTATGCACATGTGCATATGTTTATATTTCTTTCTACCTATCAACTATCTTTCTATTTATCTTAAATTATTGACTGCCATCTCACATGATTGTGAAGGCTTGCGAGTCCAAAATGTGATGGCTTGGCCAGCAGACGAGATGCTGGGAAGAACTGCAGTTTGAATCCAAAGGCAGTCCACCGACAGTATTTTTTCTTGCTCTGAGAAGCTCAGTCTTTGTTCTATTAGGACCTTCAACTGACGGTTGAGGGCCTCTCACATTATGGAGAGCAGTCTGTTTTATTCAAAACCCAACAATTTAAACATTAATTTTGTCCAGTAACATCTTCAAAGAAACATCCAGAATAATGCTTGATCAAGTATCAGGGCACCATGGTCTATCTGTGTTAACACACATAATTACCAGCAGCCTGCCACCCGTCATTTTGCAATATCACTTTGCGTTCTCACCAATAATGTTGGAAAGCTCTAGTTGTTTTGCATCTTTGACAGCATGACCTATTTTTAATATTTTTATTTTTGCCATTCTAATAATGGCGGTATAGCAATTGAAACAGTAGTTTTAAGGGGTGTCTGGGTGGTTCAGTTAGTTGAGCATCCAACATTTGATCTCATAAAGGCCCCATGTTGGGCTCCATGTTGGGCATGGAGCCTACTTAAACATCAACAACAACAGCAGCAACAACAACAAAAAAGAAACAGTGGCTTTTAATGTGCATTGTCCTAACGGCTAATGATGTTGAACTTTTTGAGCTCTTATTTGCCATTCTTATATTCTCTTTTGTGAAGGTCAGGACCTTTGCCCATTTTTGATGAGGTTGTTTGTTTTCTTACTATTGAGCTTTAAAAACTCTTTATGTATTCTAGGTAAAGTCCATTTTGGATGTGTAATTTGCAAATATTTTCACCCAGCGTGTATCTTGCCAATCTTTTGTTAAGTATCTTTGGCAGACTAAAAGCTTTAGATTTGGGTGAAGCTCAGTTTATCTGTGTTTTTTTTTTTTTTTTTTCTGTGTCATTTTTAAGAATTCTTTACTTAGGAGCGCCTGGGTGGCTCAGTGGGTCAAAGCCTCTGCCTTCGGCTCAGGTCATGATCTCAGGGTCCTTGGATTGAGCCTAGAGTTGGGCTCTCTGCTCAGCAGGGAGCCTGCTTCCTCTTCTCTCTCTCTGCCTGCCTCTCTGCCTACTTGTAATCTCTCTCTGTCAAATGAATAAATAAAATCTTAAAAAAAAAAAAAGAATTCTTTGCCTAATTCCATGTCTCAAAGATTTTCTCCTATCTTTTTTCTAAATGTCCTATAACATTATGTTATACATTTAGAATTATGATTTGAGTTCAACTTTCTGAAATGTATGAGGTTTAGGTCAAACTTCATTTTTTATATATGGACAACCATTTGTTCCAACACCATTTATTGAAAAGATTATCCTTTTACAATTGAATTACTTTTGTACTTTCATCCAGGTTCAAATGGCCACATTTGTATAGGTGTATTTCTGGACTCTGAATTTTCTCCTGTTGATCTATTAGCAAAGCTTTACCGTCTTATCTTGATTTAATTATTGTAGCCTTATTGTAAGTCTTCAAATCATGTAGTTTTATTTTTCTCATTTAGTTTTTCTTTTTCAGAATAGCCATTCTATTTTTTCCCCCCTCCATATAAACTTACAGCTGCTCTCCACTACATGTTCTATATTAGGCTAATCCTTGTTTTAAGATAATATCATGTTTTCTTCTGCTTCTAGGTCTTTGTTCACGGCATCTTCTCTACTTGGAATGTCCTTTCCTGTTCTCAAAGTCCCACCTATGTTATGCAAAACAGATAAAATCCTGTGCAGTTTTTGTCTTGTGTTTATAAAACACTGGGTGAATTGGGTGATGTGAATCATAGTCCAGTACAGAGCAGACGAGAGAACTGGCGAACCCACTGTTCTCCTGGACTTTCTGCCTGGGCTTTTCAGAGCTGAAGCGAAGCCTTGCCTTTGCTAAATTCTAGCCAGTGACCTCTCACAAATCCATTATGGATCAAAAAGATGGATGGATGGATGGATGGATGGATGGATGGTTGAGAACGCCTTCACAGATGTGTTTTCATTCTGAGGTCAACAAATACTCAGAATTGACAGTGGAGGTGAAAGGTGGCATTTTAGGACAATATTTCTTTAAAGCATGCTGTCCAGACAGGTGACAGTTTACGCTATGGAAGAGTTGGCATTCCCATGGCACTGTATCCACTCAGACCTCTTGCCATACCCTATGGTGAAGATCAAGGTCAAATTTTTATTATTTTCCCCAAGAATGAAGCAGAGACAAAAAGTTGAAATTGCTTCTTCTACCTGTCAAAAAAGGAAAGGGAAGGAAATTAGCATATCCCAGGCATTCATTAGTTCAATTCCTGTACCAGGTATTTCACATACTACAGTTATTATCACAATAGTCCTTTCACTCTGCCCTTACCATCAAGATGGTGTTGTTCTCTGTACTTCATAGGTGAGGAAACTGCAGTTAGGAGACTTGACTAGGATTAGCTGTTTGGTAGAAATAGAGCCTCAGTACACACGGGTACTCATACACACACACACACACACACACACACACACACACACATACACACACACACATCGAAGTGGAAGTATGAGTGGGAGACATGATGCATGGACTGTAAGATGGATACCATGGGCGGGTATTGAACTCAGAGCATGCACTGTAAACTGTTAAAGAGCTTTTTCGTGTTTATAAACACCTCTGAGTTATCTAATGATGTAATTTCTATTTGGGTTAATTTTGCTCAGTTCATTTCTGAAATGCACATTTTGTCAACTACCACCATTTCCTTGAAGGCACCTCGGAATAGACACGGAAAGTTAGTTCTCTGCAGTAGAGAAGCTGGTTTAGAAGGAATGTGGCTGGGAAGGATGTAGGTAACAGAGAGAGGAGGCCAAAGGGGGCTACAGCTGATCATAGCTGGCTGAGATATCATTGTTCCCAATGAGTGATAAGGACATTTATTTATTTATAATTTTCCTCTACTTGGATTTAAAACTTTTCACAGATGAGATTAAGTTAGAAGATACAGGACAATATTTACTAAGGAGGCTAATGTCTATCAATTGAAAGGAATAGAAAAATCTTAATCTCCTCTAGTTCTGTTTATTCATTAAAGCACAGTTAATATGGCCTACATGATAGGGACCCTGCTTGTGTCCCTCATCTCCTCTCTTGTCCCTCTGCACTGTACATGCTATGCTCTTATTGTACTGATGTACAGGCACCCCAAAATGATTCCTCTGTTCAGAATATTCCTCCAATATCTACCATCTTCCCTTCACAAGACTAATTCCAATAATGATAGTGGCAATTTTATGAATTAGAAATTAGTCTTATTAATTAGTAATTAAGCAAGTCAATAATCTCATTTGGCAAGAGAGGAACCAACTTTGCAGAGTTTAACACAAACTTTTTTCCAGCCTCGACTCATTGAGGATCTACAGAAACGACCCAGCGTTACTGGTGATAGAAGTAGGAATTGCTGAGAAACTTAGTTATGTTAAAGAATGGAGAGTAACTTGAGACACATGCACATAGAAGCAATGGAGAGTCTGATGTTGAAGGGAGATTTTATAGCTCCCTGCTGAGTAGGGAGCCAGAAATGGGACTTAATCTCAGGACCCTGGGATCATGACCTGAGCGGAAGGCAGATGCTTAGCTGACTGAGCCACCCAGATGACTCTATTTTTTTTTTTTTTTTAAGTTTATATAACTTCGTAGTTACTACAAGTTTGCAGAATTGGGAAGGAGAGCAAAGTGTATTTTGAGATGTGTGCTGTGCATAATGTTAACGTTCTTTGTGAGATATAAGTAAAGATTAGAATTCATTTTTAATTTTTGTTGATGGGCTGTACTATGTAAAATTTCTGATTTTAAAGAAACTGGGCCATGTCACGTTACAACTTGTGTTCAGATTATACTTCTACTCATTCTTCATGTTTCAGCTACATCGCATCCTCTGGATCCATCTTTCTTTACCTCTGAGTCTCCAGTAGGTTCATCTCCTGTACCTTATGCTTCCTATCATAGCATTTATGAAGTTATACTGTAAATGCACATTTGTCTCTTTCCTCCCACATGCTATAATATCTATACAGGCTAGGCCCATATCTATTTTGTTAATCACTGTATTCCAGCACTTAGTATTGGCACAAAATACCTATTCTAAATATTCAGAGAAGGGAAAAAAAGGGAAAGAAAATGACAGTATGATGATTAAGTCATATAGTAATTATTGGGCACTGGGAGTCTTTCTTTTTGGCTGCCTTATAGGTGATCATTTAGTAAATATCTGTTGAGGTTTTGCTATGTGCAAGAGCTGTTCTGAGCATGGGATACGAGAGAGATGGAAACTGATCATATCCTTGTCCTAAAGAAGCATGCACTCTGCACACTGAGTGAGATAGAGTTAAAAGTTCATTGAATTCCTGTTTTGTTGATCAGAGTAAACAATTTTTCATGAACTACTTATAACATTATAAGATACTACTCTTTTCAAAATATCTGTAATATTTGATGAAAAAAAAATGTCTGCACCATCCAAGAGAAGCCCCTCCAATGTCTTGATGGCAACCCTCAGGCCAAGGAAGGATCCAGAAAGAAAATTAAAAGCTTCTCTAGGATGCACTCTGAAAGCTAACTTCTTAACCATGATGGGGCTCTTAACCATGATGGGTATAAAGAAGAATTTGTAAGAGCATGCATATATATGAATGACATCATGATATATGGATAATTTGGAAGTGACCCCAGAGAAGGTAAGGACAATAGGAATTGTGCAGTGCTTCAAAGAAGCTGAACATCTCACATGAAGAAATTTACTTAAAATCATATCTCGGTTATGGATTTATTAATTCACAGGAAGTATGCATCCTCAGTCTTATACTGTAATCAACTCAAGTTCATAACTCATGCAGGTAGGGGCTGCAACCCATTCATTTCCCTGTCCACCATGCTTTATACCTGGTAGTCACCCTAATGTCTGGGCTCATAGAGAAATCTATAAAGCAGATAATTCAAAACAAGAATAAGCAGAGGATTATTTGATTTTTTTTTTTTTTGCCTTTGATGTTTTGCCTTCTTTTTAATATTTTTCTTGAAGCACTATTCAGATAGCTTTCTATTGCCATAAATGCAGCTTGGTGTTGTGAAAAATTGAACTCCTATTTCTTGACTCCATCCTACGTGGCAGTGAATTTATATACCTTACCTTAGCTAATCTTCACATCAGTTTTCTGTAATAAATCTTATGTGTTAGCCCCATTTTGTAGATAAAGAAACTCAACCTCAGGGAGGAAGACTAACTTGCCCAAAGACACAAGGTTGACAGGATCCAGAGTCTAGAGTCACACCGAGGTATCTGGGCTTAAACCTTGTGGTATTCTGTCTACTGAAGCACCTATTTAAAAACAAAACAAAAACAAAAAAAACAGAACACTCACTGGAACCCCAGTTGTCCGTTTTCTGGCGGTTATGCCAATCACTTTACCTCTCTGAATCTGTTTTTTCTGTTTAGTGGGGGATAACAACGTCTATCTGATGAGTAATAGATACTAATTACTGACATATTTATAATCCTCATTGCAATCTTGAAATAGGCATTAATGCTCCCATTTCACAGATGAGGAAACCACATTTTAGAGATATTAAGCAATTGGCCACCATCACATAGATAGACGGTAATGCCAGAGCTGAGATTTGAACCCAAGCTGATTCAATCCAGTTATTCTTCCATTCTACCAGGGAGCTGGATTGTAGATATTTTTGGCTTTGTGGGCCATGGGTCTGTTTTGCAACTTTCACTACTGTCATTGTAGTGTCAAAGAAGTTATAGACAACATTATGCAAATAAATGAACATGGCTGGGTTCCAATGAAATTTATTTACAGACACTTAAATTTTTCCTACCTTTAATAATGTAAAAGCCATTCTTTAACCTCAGCCAGGTGAACAAAGTTAAGATCATCAATGGAAAGTTAGGCAACAATCCTGTCAGCACCCTTGATATGCAATGAGAATGGAACTCTACATGTATGTCCTTCTTCCACAAAACCTATAAACCCTATCTAGCTATGAGGAAAACACTGGATCAAATCAGAAAACATTCTACAAAATACCAGAGAAGTAGTCATCAAAATGGTCAAGGTCACTAAAAATAAGAAAAGTCTGAGAAAATGTTAACAGCCAAGAGGAGCAAAGAGACATGATGAGTGAATATAATATGGTATCCCAGACAGGATTCTGGAACAGAAACTTTAGGCAGAAACTAAAGAAATCCTAATAAGATATTGACTTTAGTTAATAATAATGTTTCAGTATTAGTTATCTCAGTCATACTTGGGTAATGCAAGATATTCATAACGGGAAACTAGGTGTGGGGAATATGGAAGCACTTTGTGATATGCTTGGAACGTTTCTGTAAATCTAAAAAAAAATATTTTAAGAAAAAAGTTTATTAAATGTTTTTTAAAAAGTCCCCACATGCCAAAAAAACAAAAACAAAAACAAAAAACAAAAGAAGAAGAAAAAAGGAAATCACTCAGAGGCCGTAGACAAACCGATCTTGGGATAAATTTGGCCTCAAAGATCAAGTTAGCTGTCCCCTGCACTATACTACTCTGCCTCTGTACTGTCCTTATTGAGCCATTCAAAGAAGATTTTGTACATAAAAATACTTTGTAAAGATGCAAGCTATTATATAGATAATAGCTTTGTATGTGCTCTTAGTATGTTATTTCATCTAACAAACATTTGCTAACCGAGTTCTCTGTACAGGGCAGGTTGCTAGATTTTTACCAGTAAAATAAGAAGGACACAGCCTCTGCCTTCAGAAGCTGGAGATGTAGAAGATTTAGGCATATATAATAATTGCCTCATTGCCACCAAGAGAATATTAGTCACTATATATGCATACCAGCTAGAAGAGGTTTGTAAAGGAAGGAGTGATACATTTTTATGGTAAGAAGAGAAGAGGGAAAGATTTTCAAGGAGGGAGTGATGTTTCAACTGGGACTTACATGATAAATATGAGCCCAGTGGAAAAATAAAAGTTGAAGGTGAATGGGAGCCCGAAGACAATTTAGGCAGAAAGAAGAACCTGAATTAGAAGGCTGGACATATGAGAGAGCCTGGCATGATTTGAAATTTGCATGAGGTTGTTATGTCTGAGACACATGGAATTATTATGGTGTCTACTGAGCAGCTCACTGCGTACCAGGCACCATGTAAGTGCATTTCATGAACAGTTTCTTGCAGTGTTTATAGTTTGGTAGGCTTCTGAAGTGTATTTTTGTCATTGGCTGAATTGCCCCCCCCCCCAAATTTTCTAAAAAAATGTTAAAATAATTTTTTAAAGATTTTATTTATTTATTTTAGAGAGAGAGAGAGAGAGAGCATGTGTGAGTGAGGAAAAGAGCAGAGGGGGAGGAAGAGAGAGGGGGAAAGAATCCCAAGCAGACTCAGCACTGAGTGCAGAGCTGGGCATGGGGCTTGGTCTCATAACCCAGAGATCATGGCCTGAGCCAAAATCAAGAGTTGGAAGCTCAACCAACTGAGCCACCCAGATGCCCCCCAAATTTTTATGATCGAATGCTAACTGCCAGTTCCTCAGAATGTGACTGTATTTAGAGATGGAGATTTCAGAGGTAGTCAAATTAAAATGATATCATTAGGGTGGGCCCTAATCCACTATGACTGTTGTTCTTATAAGAAGAGGAAGTTAAGACTTGTCTAGAAGAGAGACTGTGTGAAGTCACAGGGGAAAAGGAGCCACCTACAAGCCAAGGATAGAGGCCCTGAGCAGAAATCAAACTGGCTAATACCTTGATTTCAGATTTCTGGCCTCCAGACCCCAGAAAAAATAAATTTATGTGCACACGCAGTCTCTGGTACTTTGTCATGGAAGACTTAGACAATGAATATGATTTTCTATGAACTTCCATTGCCCATATCTCTCCAACTTTCCTGCTACCACCCTGGCCCAAAACAGTGTCATCTCCTTGAGCTATTACTATTGTCCATTAAATAGTTACTTATGTTTACTCTCACAGCCCCCCAAACAATTGCTCACCTTACCTTGAAATGCAAAACATTGTGCCACTTCTCTTCAATGATTACACGTGGTGAAACTTCAGATCAGGAGACCAAACAGAAGAACTTTGCATTAGTCTGAACAAAAAGAGGTAGGGGCTTGAAATAAGGCCATTGGAGTGGGGGCACAGAAGGGAGAAATCAGACAGGCTTTGAAGACAAGATCCAAAGGAATGCATGGCTCTTTAAATGGTGGGGGAGAGTAAGAGATGGAACATGAATGTCTCCCAGACAGTTTATATCTCTAGGATTGTTGCCACACAGAGCAGATAATTTTTAAACGTTCCCTTCTTTATGTCTTTATTATAATTTTTAATAATAATAATGCCACCGTTGATACAACATTACTTTCTTGATTTGTACTTTGTAAACAATACATAAAAGAATACATTTAAATTTTAAAGTTATTATTTAAACTTATTAAGATATTTTATATATTTTTACTAAATGTTTATTGCTTGCATTTTCCAGACAAAAATATTACACCACCCAATTCACATTTATTTCACTATTTTAAACTCTTAACACAAATGAAAACTCCAAGTGGTCATTGCATTCTAATGAAAGAATGGAAGCACCCAAGCTGTCTTGCTTTGTTTTTTTCAATCACTCTGCTAGTGTTGTTTATTTTAACGTGCTGTTTTAATACAAGACTATGTATTATCATAGGTAATGGGGACATACATTATGCCTGAAGTGAGTTTCACAGCTTCAAGCCATTTAGTAATAGCCAAATATAGAAAGAGCCTAAATATCCATCGACTGATGAATAGATAAAGAAGATGTGGGATATATATATACACACAGACATATATATGTATATATATATATATATGAAATATGAAATAAATGAAATATTTCATTTATTCATTTCATTTATAGTATGAAATATATCTCATTTATGAAATAAATGAAATATATAAATATTATATATATATAAATGAAATATGACTCAACCAACAGAAGGAATGAAATATTACCATTTGCAACAATGTGGGTGGAGCTAGAGAGTATTATACTAAGTGACATCAATAAAAGAAAGACAAATACCATCTGATTTCATTCAAAGTTACTTTTGAAAGAAGCAAGTGTAGCTGTAACCACATATGTCAGAAATCAACTGTGTAACTGGAGATTCTTAGATTAATTCTTCTGAAGAATAAAATGTTCATTATAGTATATCATTAAATAGGCTCATTTGAAACTTGAACATATATTAGTAAAACTCAAGAATAACCATTATTTAGAACTTAGAAAAACTTCTTTGAGGGAAGAGAATTTTATCACTGACATCATTCTGACTTGCTAGCACATGGTGATTAAAAAAAATCAATTTCTGAGGCAGCTGGGCGGCTCAGTCAGTTAACTGTCTTTCTTCAGCTCAGGTCATGATCCCAGGGTCATGGGATCGAGTCCTGTGTCCGGCTTCCCACTCAGTGGGGAGTCTGCTTCTCCCTCTGCCACTCTCCCCTGCTTATGATCTCTCTTTCTCTCACTCTCTCTCCTTAAAATAAATAAATAAAATCTTTAAAAAAAAATCAGCTTCTAGTCAGGTGTATGATTATGCTTAAATTCCCCATATCAGGAATCTCATAATTGACTGTACCTGTGATAGTATATCACCCTGCCCTTGATCCACCACTGTTCTCAGGTATTTGACTTAGACCAGAAAAAAAAGAAAAGAAAAGGAAAAAAAAAAAAACCCAACACCTATTATGTTGTCTGTTATGGTCAAATTTCATCCCCTCGAAATTTGTATATTGAAGCCCTAACCCTGTGTACCTGAAAATATGATTATATAGGTTTAACTAGGTTATTAAGTTAAAAGGAGGTCATTGGGGTGAACCTAAATCCAATATGACCTGTATCCTTAAACCAAGAGTTCATTAGGACACAGACACACAAAGAGGGAAGATGGTATGAAAATACCAGAAGAAGAGAGCCATTTACAAGCCAGGGAGAGAGCCTCTGAAGAAATCAAACTTGTCAATACCTTGGTCCTGGGCTTCTAGCCCCCAGAACTATGAAGAAATCCGTTTCTGTTGCTTAAGCCGCACAGATTATGGTACTTTGTTATGGAAAGTCTAGAAAAGGAATGCATTGCCTGACTCCCAGAGAAAGAGTTTTTATTAGAAAGATGATGACTTCAAGTTTGAATCAATTTAATCTTGTGAATTTTGGAAGCTTCCTTGTGTCCCTGAAATAAAATGCCACTTGATTGTGATGAATTATCCTTTAAATGAATTGTTGTGGGCTTTGTTAACACCGTGTTGAGGATTTTGGCATCTATGTTCATCAGGGATATTGGCTGTTAGTTTTCTTTTTTGTGGTCTCTTTGTGGTGGCTGATACTGGTTTTGGTATCAGGGTAATGTGGTCCTCGTAGAGTGTATTTGGAAGCTTTCCTTCCTGTTCTATTTTTTTGGAAGAATGGGTATTAACTCTTCTTTAAACATTTGGTAGACTTTACCTGTGAAACTCTCTGGTTCTGGATTTTGACTTTTGGGTAGTTTTCTTTTCTTTTCTTTCTTTCCTTTTTTTTTTTTTTTTTTTTTTTAAATTACTGATGTAATTTCACGGCTAATAATTGGTCTGTTTAGATTTTCTATTTCTTCCTGATTCAGTGTTGGAAGATGGTGTGTTTCTAGGAATCTATCCAGTTCTTTTAGGTTGTCTAATTTGTTGGTACATAGTTTTTCATAGTATTCCCTTATAAAGTTTGTATATCTAGGGTGTTAGTTGTGGCTTTTCCTCTCTCATTTCTGATTTCATTTTTTAGAGGTCCCTTCTCTTTTCTCTTGCTGAGTCTGGCTAAGGGTTTGTATCCTCTGGGACACCCCAGAAATTTCAGAACTAAATTTGGAAAATGACAATGAACCAGATAAATATATTTGCATGTCATCAGTATTTAGGTGGTGGTTGAAGCCGAGACAATAGATGAGATTATCCAGAAAGAAATATGAAGTAAGAGAAAGAAGGCCAAGGATGGGTGCTTGGGGACACCCCCCCCAAATCTGAATAAATGTGCGTGTTTTCTCACAGATATACTCGGACATTCACGGAAGGAGGTCATTTAGAGAGATACTAAATTTTAGAGAGAAAATAGTCTGTAAATGAAAATTGTTCCTGTGATCATCCTCAAAATGAACAATTTTCTTTTCTGAGGCCAGCTATCCCTGTGATCCACCTAAAAAATATTTAGCTAAAAAAACTGGATAGAAATAAAGTCTGAGCTGTTTCTGTCAAAGGAAATATCACCGGCACATAAAGTGACTGTTGAATAAAAAGGCAAATTGAAAATTTTGGTTCCTGAAACCTGAGGTCTTTATATGCTGGAAGGGCCATGCTTTGAATATCTCAGGATGCTATAATTGTCACTGGTAAGCTAAGAAATAGGAATATCTGTGAAAAGCTAGTATGAGAAAAAGACCACATCAAGGCTTTGTGAGAAAGAAAAAAATGTCACTGATGCTTGAAATAAAAAATATCACAGAGCTTTTTCAACTTCAAAGTTAGCCCACTTTGTGTGTGTATGTGGCTATGTGTGTGCGTGTGTGTGAATATGTACAGATTTAATGTCAGATTTCAGTGTATCTTCCAATGAGAAAATAATTATTTTCTTTAATAAAGATTACTATGTCCATTTTATCTCATTTATATAGATATTCATCTCTTAAAAATAAGTACTTTTTTAAAGCAAAAAGTGAATATGTTAAAAATTTAAGGGTAAGACTGGCTTCATTCAAGCTTTATGTAAGGGCTGAAATGGTAGAAACAGGAATCAGTTAATCTCTTGATCCATCTCTTAGGCCTGTTTTCTCTGTGTTAGCTCACTTCTCTGGCAGGGTTTCTTTAATGGAGGCAAGATGACTGTATGTATCCCCAGTATTCTATTCAAGTTCAAATGTCCAGGCAAAATTCTCATTGTATCTCAGAGGATCTGATTACAATATATGCTCATTAACGGACAAGAATTGCCTGGAGGTCACATGATGTGCTGATTTTCCCAAGCCTGGTTCACGTGCTGTACTTTGATTTGGTTTGGATCCCATATTGTTTGCAAAGTCAAGAAGGGTGTATCTGCAAATATATGATACCAGATGGAGAGTGCATGAATGTTGAGTGGTTTAAAAAATAGACACACATGCATACACATGTGTTTATATATCCATATATATACAATTATACCAAAATACAGTGCAAGCTAAGGAAAGAAGGAGTTCCTCACGCCATTTCATTTGTGTGTGAGAGAGGAACAAGTCAAAGGGGAAAAAAGACAAATGGTTGAGCACGTTGCTATTTTAATATTGCTATTCGACTGCTCCAGGAAGATAGTTTTCAACAGAATGTTATGGGACTAGGGAATTTTTAGGGTTATTTTTGTGGGAGAATATTTTAAAATGCCATTCGCTAGCCTCTATTTAGAACCAGCCAGCAGATATGTGTTAAATCCTATTTGTATTTATATGGGAATCTTAATTAACTAGAAGTTTTAACAATTTTAATTTAAGTAATTTAGTCTAATATTAGATAAGGATGCTTGATTGGGATTAGGGATAATGTATTTTGCAGAAATGTGGGTATGTGTGTGTGTGTCTGTGATGTGTGTGGCTTCACCTCAGGTGGCTGGATGACACCATATCTAACACCCACAAAACTGTTTTCTGTTTCATGAGGGAGGCTACTAGTACGAGGGAAGCTCCTTACATACTTTCAGTATTTGAGGAACTATCCTCAGTGGACCCATTGGGATAATTCCTTCTACAGATGCACTGGCATTACATAAAATGGGGGAAAATGCCTTTAATTTTTATTATTTTTCTTCTGGATCTCTCTCGACCTCCCACATCTCCCATCCTCTGATGTATGGAGCCCCGTCTCCCATGTCTCTCCGCCTTGCAGTTGTCCTTCTTCCACAGCCTCTCGCTTCTCCACACTTTCACTGACTGTAACTTACTCACAAGTGTGTACCGTGATATCCACCTGCAGAAAGGAGCATCAGAGGTGGGTTTAGCCAAGGCTTTCGTCTTACATTCTCTGAGTTGAGCGAGAGGCAGAGCACCTGGGCTTGCCAGCATCTCTCTCACCAGTTCATGTGTGACCTGCAGTCAGCATCCAGAGCTCTTTCCTCTCAGCCCGTCAGGTGAGTGTTCTCTCATACCGCCCGCCTCATCTGACCTGCAGCCCATACACATGTCTCCTCTCTGAGCTCCCCTTTTTCTGCATTTTCCACAATTACATCTACCTTTCTGCCTTGCCTCCCAGTAGTGGACTTCCTGTTGTGGCCCCAGCTCTACCTTGGGCGTGGTGCAGTGGTGGTGGGGATAACACAATATTCACATGACATACATTGAGTCCTACAATATACCATTCATTCAACCTTTTACATCTCTAGCCTCATTTAATTTTCACACACTCCACGAAGCACCTGCTATTGTTTTCTTTATTTTATAAACGGGATTTAGGGAAGCCAAGCAACCTGTCTGAAATCACACTGTTAGTAACTGATGGAAATATGATTTGAACCTACCCATCTGATTCCAAATTTGGAGCATGTGTAACCAGGGCTACCTGGCCTCTCTGACAGAAGGCCCCACATGTTAAAGCACAGTATAGTATGGCTGGCAGTAGGAGGCTCTTCCTAACAAGTGGATGTTCACCTTGAAATGGAGACCCATATGAAACATTCAGTGTTTCCATCTCAGTTTTCAACCCCAGCAACAGCTGGATGATTCAGCTCCCTTTCAACCTCAACCTTGAAATTGGGGAAGACAGGAAAGTATGCAGAAGAGAGTGGTGAAGGGCGAGGGAAATAGGAAACAGGAGTCATTGAGGTGGGGGAAGGAGTGGCCAGGTGGAAGGAGATGGCTATAGCAGGAAACAAAAATGTGAACCTGACTCTCCTTGCCTTTCTGACCCAAATGATTAACCCTGTGCTCTGTCACCCTCCTGCTTTGCCGCCTGTTTTCTTACTAGTCTAGGATCTTAATAACATAATAAAATAAAATCCAATTGTCCAGTGTAAAACATGGCTTATGTGGACAAAAATCGGAGTCATCCTAAAGCCTCACCAAATCCCTGCAACAGATACTGCCAGCAGCTGGTAGTCAGACAGACCTGAAGTGCAACCGAGTTCAGGTCAATAGGAAGTATTTGTAGCTTGAACTTACGAGTAACAGTAAAGAGGAAATACTCCGGCTGTATGCAGCAGAAGCATGTAATAACCCAGTCCCAGTACACTTCAAAGTTGTTTTTATTGAACTGCAGCCATCTATCTAATTTGCTCTCCAGGGCGTTCTTGGAGAGTGATTTTATGATCTATATTTTTAAAAAGCTGACTGTTTTCAATAGTTTAGATTTAATTTTTTTCTCAGTCTATTAGGTGTCATTAAGTCATGGTATTTTTAAGCTGTAATAGACAAATGCCTTCAGTAGGCAAATTAAAAATGGAGGATTTAATAAGTGAAAACAGTGTAACTCAAAGTCAGAGCGAACCAGTTTTGTATTAAATGGAGGAGTTAAAAGACAAAAGATAATCAGGAAATTCAATAGAGTTAGAAATCTTGAAGACAACACAAAGGAATAAAGAAAGGTGAGAAAGTTTCAGCAAAACTTTCTAACTCAAATTACAGTTATCCCACACAAGGCAGCTCTTTTTGGTGAGGCTGGGGAAAAAAAAAAAAAAAAAGTATCAGCTCAGGAAGAAGAGGATCTGAGCAAAGAAATGTCTGGGATCCACTCTCCTTCCCCCATTTTGCTCCTGAGCCGTGACCATTTGTTCAGGATGTGCTCATGGAGCACTGTTACACAGTTGAACAGACAGGATGCTGTGCTTCAAGGTCACAGGCTTGACCCCTTTACAGTCACGTGAAGAAGCAGTGTGCTGTGGTGACCAGAGGTCTCTAAACTCTGCTGCTTATTAGGCAAGTTACCTGGCCCCTTGGTCCTCAGTTTCCTCATTTGCGAAAAAGGGATAATCTTAATACTCACCTCCAGCGCCACACCTAGGAAGGGGACAAAAACGAGAGTGGTGATGTACAAAGATGATCGATTGGCTATTGTCTTTATGGGTTCACGGCATGCTCACTCTTTCAGCAGCACAGAAGGACAAATGAGCCTATCACCCCGTCAGCCAGGATCTTTCCAAGAATGAGGCACCACTGGAGGGCACACAGCATTGTTAATATGTCTGTGAGCTGTAACATCAGTCACAAAATTGACTTCACGGAGCATTTTGTGAGTGTTGTTCATTTCAGTTTTGCCTATTTGTGAGGCTAAAGTGAAATGAGGATTCTTTTTTCAGAGCAACAGAATCTCATTCCAAAACTTTAAATACCATTTAACAAAATGCTGGCTTCAATCCACTAAATTGATTTTTAAGTCCCATGAATGGGTCATGACCCACTGTTGAAAAGTCCTGATACTGATAATAATATCCAATTTCTCAAGGAAAACCCAGCCTGTGTGCTCACAGCAGGTTTTGTAGTTACTTTTCTGGTATAAAAAGCCTTTGATGATTTCTGAGAGAACACAGCGATCCCAAAGCATAGGATTTAGCCCATATGGCTCTTCTGCATGTGCTTTCTGCTCATCAAAGAATACTGGCCTTTTAAGTATCTTGGCTTCAGAGACCTTGTGTGAGACTGACCTCTCGGATGGTAAATGGCTAGCTACCTTACAAAGGGATAAGCAGGAAAAAAACAGTTCGGGTTTGCCTCCTCCCATGGCTGGCTGAAATTCTGGCCTAGAAGAATGGGCTGGGTGAGGGAGTGGGGTGTGTGGAGGGTGTGTGCGGGGTGTGTGGAGAGGATTCAGGGAAAATGGATAGAGTGGTTGGGAAATAAATTAAGAGAGCTCCAAGGCCTGATTACTTCAATTATTTGTAGTTAAAGCACCATTATGAGCAATTAATGAGGAGCCATATGGTGCATCTCTAAATCTAACCAATAACTAAATATTATTCAGTAACGCTGCTCACTTCACATCCAGGTGGTTATAAGCAATATAATCCCACTTCGTTGGCATTAAAAAGTCAAACATCAAAACGAAAAGCAAGCACTTTCCCTAACACACACACACACTCACACACACCCCTCCCCTCAACAATATCCTGCATTATTTCATTTATTGGGCAGAGTTTTGAGACTGATTGTTCAATAACAATAAAACTCATATTTCCATTAGGAGTCTTTGTGCAAGCTGCAAATGCCAATTCTGACATGTTTAAGCCATGGAGGTGTTGTTACAAGGGTGTGATGATGGTTGACAAATAAAGAAAAGGCCAAAAAAAGATCCATGTTAGGAAGGGCAAGGTCCAGATCAGTTCTGAGAGGCCCTCTAAATGAAAAAGCCCTAACCCTGTTTGTGTTTGTAGATCATAAAAACCACTGGATCATAAAAACCTGTGCATTTATAACTGGATTGAAAAAGAATGGTAAAAAAAAAAAAAATTCTATTAAATTAAGCTTATATTTGGGGGTACCTGGGTGGCTCAGGCTGTTAAGAGTCTAACTCTGATTTCAGCTCAGTTCATGATACCCATGTCCTGAGATCGGGCCCCATGACTGACTCTGCGCTCAGCAAGGAGTCTGGAGTCTGTTTGTCCGTTGCCCTCTGCCTCTCCCCTCCCCCCACTCATGTTCTCTCTCTTTCTCTCTCCCTCAAATAAATGAGTAAAATCTTTAAAAAAATTCAACTTCTATTGAATCAAGGGCCAACTTTGGGGTGTCTAGGTGGCTCAGTGGGTTAAAGCCTCTGCCTTCAGCTTGGGTCATGATCCCAGGGTCCTAGGATCAAGCCCCACATCAGGCTCTTTTCTCAGCAGGAAGACTGCTTTGTCCTCTCTCTGCCTGCCTCTCTGCCTACTTGTGATCTCTGTCTGTCAAATAAATAAATAAAATCTTAAAAAAAAAATCAAGTGCCAACTTTATCTCAGGGATTGTTCTAGAGGTTTGTGATGTATCAGTAAGTAAAACAGACAACGTGCTCTGCCGTCATAGGGCTTACGTTCCGTGTTTTTTAAGTCCATCTAACATTCTACTCTTAAGCAATGTTGATCATGGGTGGTGGTAAACTTCTTTGGATAACATTCTTTTGAACAAATGTTACTTAAATTTAAGATTGCTTACCTTTTGGTTAGTAAAACAAATCTTTGATTCAGAGGTATATATGTGTTCTTCAGTTTTAGGAGGAGACAGACTACCATTCTAACCAAACCATTCTAACTTTTAAAAATACACAATAAACATGTAACAATATACTTGTATTTGGCCAAATGTACACAAAAATAACTAAGTAAACTGTGATCCTAACCACTACCTAGTTTACAATCTAAGGTTGAAACGTTGAAAGGAGTTCTCTTTGTTTAAAACTGCTGTCTGTGCCTAACATAACACTTTTAGGAAACATTATTAAATGAATTAAAGGAACTCCCTAAAGTACTTACACAATTGTACACTCAATGTAACAATGACCAGAATATATCGCAAAGCTTGCAAATCCAGGTTACCTGAACACAGGATCTCCACAAATGCTTGGGAAAGCTAAAAGCAAAAACAAAACAAAACAAAAACAAAAACAGTAACATTAGCTTCAAACTTCAAAATTCAAGACAAGAAACACAAGGTAAAGGGTTAACGCCCATGTGAAAATTCTTTGTTAAAATCAAAACAAGTGATACAGTAATAAAATAACACAAATTAACACAAGGCAACTTTGACTCCATCGTAAGTAACTCTAGTAGGATAAAAACGATATTACAAATATTGGATTCACTTTAAATAGAAGAATTCTTTCTCTTCCAGTGAATCATCAAAGACTTTTAAAATCAGTTTAATCTGCAGGACAATTATTATATTTTGGAAATATTTTGTTTCTCCCTCTTTCCCACTTGCCCCTGTGAAGAGCTGAATAGAGGAAGAAAATGAGAAAGCATAGGGCATTTGGAAGCTTCTTTTGTTTCCTTTCTGGCTTTTGCAGAGAAAGCATTCTCTATTTCATAATGCATCCACACACAGCTGTGCACGGGCGATGGCAGCACACCACTGTTGCTGCTAATGGCACAGTACGAGGCTCCTGCTGTCCAGCCGCGGGAAGAGCTCTTTAACGAACCAGACATAGCCAGAGTCCATGCTGTTTTTACCTAGTCCAGAAGCATTGTTTAATAGAACCTTGGGATTTAGTTGCCTCTGGAAATATGGCATGATTTCTCTTAGTCAAAGACAAATGGTGATGAATGTCATAATTAAACATTGAAGTATATATCACAGTGGACTTTTCAATGAACAGCCTACTTTTTTGTCTTAATTGCATAGAATGGTGGGGGAATACCTCTTCGGAAAGAGAAACCTTCCCAGCTGCCTTGATTTTTTGTGAGTCTATTATTTTGGCTGTCTGATAAGGATCTGTGAGTAAGTGGAGGACAGGCTGTGAATGATTCCAAAGCCTGAGCTGCCGTAATGACCACCAGTGGCTCTGTGCATCCCATTCACCTGGGAAGTCAACCAGTAACTTCAGAGATGAGCAGAAGGTGGAGGATCATGTTTTATATTACCTTAGATTTTTTCCCCCTGTTACTTCTAAACTGGTCTGCAGACTCTAAATTTCTCCAAGAGTGGCATTTCTTATGACATTTTTGCAGCAGGAGGAACAGACTCAAAATAATAAGCACTTCCTGTCCCTACCTTATGTTAATGATACTTTGATGTTAATTGTCTGCTTATGAGTGATGATTTAGGATGAGATGTAGAAAGGAGCGTGCTTCCAGAGTTTGAGCTAAAGCCTCAAAGTGAGTGAGTCAGGTATTTTAGCTAGAGAGCCCCTAATGCACCAGCCGCCATTGGTCATTGTCCCAGTTGCTTCTGCATTTCTGGCTTTTTAGTGAGTTCTTACCTACAAACCCTAGAGATGACTTTGCTTGAAGCTTCATAGCTGTGCTGTGGGGATTTATTTGTGTGGGGTTTTTTTGAGGTAAGAATTTGAAAACATAACGTGCATCCTGGAACTGGGAAGATGAAAAGGACAGAAGAAAAGCATGGAATCACTCGTCAAGAGGCCTCAGTTTGACTTTGGGCTTACTTGCTGAGTAATAATACTGAAAGTTATTTAACTGCTCTGGGATTAATTTTTTAAAAAATGATCATAGTAAAAACATTCCAGCACTTAAAGAGTTTTGGGAAGCAATAGTGCATTGTTATTTAGGACATATTGTTTATGTTGGAATTGTAATCTCTGCAAATAATTAGCTGAGTGACCAGTTCCCTAATCTCCTAAATCCTGTTTCTTCTTAGGTAAAATGGTACTTAACTTTAGGATTACTTTGAAGTAATAAGTGACATAATCCATATAAAACTGCAGAATAGTGTTTCACATGTGGCTGCTGTTGTTACCATCATTATCATTGGGATCATTATGTGAAAATCAAATGAAACAACGGCTACAAAGTGTCCTATCAAGTTCTTCATGCATCATTGTGAAGCAATTTGATGTTCAGTGACTTAATCCATTGTAATTGAACCTACAGAAACCTGCAAAAAAAGGTAAAATTTCAATTTTTAAAGATTTATTTATTTATTTTAGAAGGAGGGCGAGAGTCAGGGGAGGGTGAAAGGAAGAGAGAGTCCCAAGTGGACTCTGCACTAAGCACAGAGCAGGACACGGGCTTGAGTTCATGACCCTGAGATTATGACCTGAGCTGAAACCAAGAGTCTGTCACTTAACCTACTGAGCTGCCAGGCACCCTGGTAAAATAATTTTTAAATGAATAGGCCTCCACACAGAATTGCCAGGAGTATATTTTTCTTATCATTTTTATGAAACATTTCATAAGCACACCTTTTCCAAGGTATTTGGTTTATGCTTAGAGAAATCTTATTATTTTCCAGGTAATGCCCAAATAAAATTTTCCACAGGTGAAACAACCAATCACTCTTTTATTTAATAAGCAGATAAATTACAATTTATTCTGTAAACCTATGTCCTCAATGTGGTAAGATTTTGTTACCCAAATCAAATACAGTGATATCTCACTGCAGGGCTATTTGGGGTAATAAAGGTGAAGTTACTGTGTAACTGAAGTTTTACCATTTGACCAAATGTTTTCAGCCATTTTTGGAAGACATTTTTCCATACTATTTAAATTCATGCTTCCTTAAAAGTATAGATTATAATGTGACTTTTTTCCAATGACTCAAAATGAGCATTTCAATTATTAATTACATCAAGTTCTAATCCTGTAAGTTTGGGTTTTGTCTTTTTTGTTTCTAGTTGCACCTGTTAGTTGTGGGGTAATAAGTAACCTTGTCTCATGTAGCCATCTGCCTTTTAATGCACCCTTTCTAATCTCCCAAGCTCTGAGAATTCAGGTGACTGAAATACATAGTCTTGTATATAAATGACAAGAATATTCTCTTATTTTACAAAATACTAAAATTTAGTGTTTTAGGATTTAAGCAACTATTTCAGGATTTAAGGAATTTCTTTTCTTTATTTTCTGGTTCCCAATGGCTGTAATAATGATAGATGCATCCAGACAAAAAGAATAATTTGCTGGTACATAAGAAATCAAGTTCCAAAGACTTAAGAGTGCAGTTAATCTCTATTAATGAAAACAATTATATTTTTCCTAATTATCTATAATTGTTAAGATTTTATGAATATTCCAAAACAAGAATAGCAATATCTAGTATTAGCAAATGGTTGTTGTGTGCCTTTTTTATCTGTGTGTTTTGACTGTGTGTTTTGTTTTGTTTTTATTAACATATAATATATTATTTGTTTCAGGGGTACAGGTCTCTGAATCATCAGTCTTACAAAATTCACAGCATTCACCATAGCACATACCCTCCCCAATGTCCATGACCTAGCCATTATGTTCGTCCTACTCCCCTCCCCTCCAGCAACCCTCAGTTTGTTTCATGAGATTGAGTCTCTTAGGGTTTGTCTCCCTCTCTGGTTTTTGTCTTGTTTCATTTTTCCCTCCCTTCCCCTATGATCCTCTGTCTTGTTTCTCAAATTCCTCATATCAGTGAGATCATATGATAATTGTCTTTCTCTGATTGACTTATTTCATTTAGCATAATAGCCTCTAGTTCAATCCATGTCATTGCAAATGGTAAGATTTCAGGGTTTTTTTGATGGCTGCATAATATTCCACTGTGTGTGTGTGTGTGTGTGTGTGTGTGTGTGTGTGTGCGCGCGCGCGCGCATAACATCTTCTTTAGCCATTCATCTGTTGATGGATATCTAGGCTCTTTCCATAGTTCGGCTATTGTGGATATTGCTGCTATAAACATTCAGGTGTATGTGCTCCTTTGATCACTACATTTATATCTTTGCTGGGACTTAGAGTGCCTCTATTTGCAACTTTCTGAGAAAGCTCCATACCGTTTTCCAGAGTGGCTGCACCAGATTGCATTCTCACCAACAGTGTAGGAGGGTCTCCCTTTATCTGCACCCTTACCAACACCTGTCATTTCCTGACTTGGTAATTTTAGTCATTCTGACTGGTGTGAGGTGGTATCTCACTGTGGTTTTGATTTGTATTTCCCTGATACCCAGTGATGTTGAACACTTTTTCATGTGTCTATTGGCCCTTTGGATGTTTTCTTGCAGAAATGTCTGTTCATGTCTTCTGCCCATTTCTTGATTTGTTCTTT
This sequence comes from Mustela nivalis, assembly GCF_964662115.1. NCBI lineage: Eukaryota > Metazoa > Chordata > Mammalia > Carnivora > Mustelidae > Mustela > Mustela nivalis. The sequence continues at coordinate 47,037,332 of NC_139028.1, forward strand.
GGGTGTTGAGTTTGATAAGTTCTTTATAGATTTTGGATACGAGCCCATTATCTGATATATCATTTGGAAATATTCTTTCCCATTCTGTCGGTTGTCTTTTGGTTTTATTGACTGTTTCCTTTGCTGTGCAAAAGCTTTTTATTTTGATGAAGTCCCAATAGTTCATTTTTGTCCTTCCTTCCCTTGCCTTTGGTGATGTTTCTAGGAAGAAGTTTCTGTGGCTGAGGTCGAAGAGGTTGTTACTTGTGTTCTCCTCAAGGATTTTGATGGATTCCTATCTCACATTGAGATCTTTTATCCATTTTTAGTTTATTTTTGTGTGAGGTGTAAGGAAATGGTCCAATTTCATTCCTTGGCTAACATTCCAATTTTCTTAACACCATTTGTTGAAGATACTGTCTTTTTTCCTTTGGTCATTCTTTCCTGCTTTGTGGAAGATTAGTTGACGATAGAGTTGAGAGTCCATTTCTGGCTTCTCTATTCTGTTCCATTGATCTATGCGTCTGTTTTTGTGCCAGTACCATACTGTCTTGATGACTGCAGCTTTGTAATATAGCTTGAAGTCTGGAATTGTGATGCTGCCAGCTTTGGTTTTCTTTTTCTTTAATATATCTTTATTTTTTTTAAATATTTTTATTTATTTATTTGACAGAGAGAGATGACAAGCAGGCAGAGAGGCAGGCACAGAGAGAGGAGGAAGCAGGCTCCCTGCTGAGCAGAGAGCCCGATGCGGGGCTCGATCCCAGGACCCTGAGATCATGACTTGAGCTGAAGGCAGCGGCTTAACCCACTGAGCCACCCAGGCACCCCTGGTTTTCTTTTTCAACATTCCTCTGGCTATTCAGGTCTTTTCTGATTCCATATAAATTTTAGGATTGTTTGTTCCATTTCTTTGGAAAAAGTTGATGGTATTTTGATAGGTTGTGCATTAAATATGTAGATGGCTCTGGGTAGTACAGACATTATCACCATATTTCTTCTTCTAATCCATGAGCATGGAATAGTTTTCCATTTCTTTGTGTCTTCCTCAGTTTTTTTCATGAGTACTCTATAGTTTTCTGAGTACACATTCTTAGCCTCTTTGGTTAGATTTATTTTTTGGTGTCTTATGGTTTGGGGTGCAATTGTAAATGGGGTCGACTTCTTAATTTATCTTTCTTTTGTCTTTCTGCTGGTGTGTAGAAAGGCAACTGAATTCTGCTCATTGATTTTATACCCTGACACTTTACTGAATTCCTGTATGACTTCTAGCAATGCTAGGGTGGAGTCTTTTGGGTGTTCCACATAAAGTATCATATCATCTGCAGAGAGTGAGAGTTTCACTTCTTCTTTTATTTTTTATTTATTTATTTTTATTTCTTTTTGTTGTCTGATTGTTGAGATTAGGACTTCTAGTACTATGTTGAATAGCAGTGGGGATAATGGACAACACTTCCATGTTCCTGACCTTAGTGGAAAAGCTTTCAGTTTTTCTTCATTGAGAATGATACACACTGTGGGTTTTTCATAAATGGCTTTTTTGATATTGAGGTATATACCCTCTATCCCTACACTGTGAATACTTTTGATCAAGAAAAGATTCTGTATGTTGTCAAGTGTTTGTTTTTTTTTTTTTTTGCCTCTATTGAGAGTATCATATGGTTCTTGTTCTTTCTTTTATTAATGTATTGTATCACATTGATTTGCAGATGTTGAACCAACCTTGCATCCCAGAAATAAATCCCACTTGGTTGTGGTGAATAATCCTTTTACTATATTGTTGGATCCTATTGGCTAGTATTGTGGTGAGAAGTTTTACATCCATGTTCTTCAGGGATATTGGTCTATAATTCTCCTTTTTGATGGGGTCTTTGGTTTTGAGATCAAAGTCATCCTGGCCTCATAAAATGAGTTTGGAAGTTTTCCTTCCATTTCTATTTTTTGGAATAGTTTCAGAATAATAAATATTAATTATTCTTTAATTGTTTGATAGAATTCCCCTGGGAAGTTATCTGGCCCTGGGCTCTTGTTTGTTGGGAGATTTTTTTTTTTAAGATTTTATTTATTTATTTGACAGACAGAGATCACAAGTAGGCAGAGAGGCAGGCAGAGAGAGAGTAGGAAGCAGGCTCCCCGCTGAGCAGAGAGCCCGACATGGGGCTCGATCCCAGGACCCTGGGATCATGACCTGAGCCGAAGGCAGAGGCTTTAACCCACTGAGCCATCCAGGCACCCCTGTTGGGAGATTTTTGATGACTGCTTCAATCTCCCTACTTAAATCTTTCTTTCTGGTTCATTTGTGGTAGCTTATATGTCTTTGGGAATGCATCCATTTCTTCCAGATTGTCAAACTTGCTAGCATATAGTTAGTTGTTCATAATATGTTCTTATAATTGTTTGTATTTCCTTGGTGTTAGTTGTCATCTCTACTCTTTCATTCATGATTTTATTTATTTGGGTCCTTTCTCTTTTCTTTTAGATAAGTCTGGCTAGGGATTTATCAGTCTTATTAATTCTTTCAAAGAACCAGCTCCTAGTTTCATTGATCTATTCTACAGTTCTTTTGGTTTCTATTTCATTGATTTCTGCTCTGATCTTTATAATTTCTCTTCTCCTGCTGGGTTTAGGCTTTCTTTGGTGTTTTTTCTTAGGTGTCAGGTTAGGTTGTGTATTTGAGACCTTTCTTGTTTCTTGAGAAAGGCTTGTATTGCTATATACATTTCTCTCAGGAATGCCTTTGCCTCATCCCAAAGATTATGAACAGTTGTGTTTTCAATTTCATTTGTTTCCATATATATATATGGAATATATATATATATATATATATTTATATATATATAAATATATATATATTTTAATTCTTTAATTTCCTGGTTGACCCATTCATTCTTTAGTAGGATGCTCTTTAGCCTCCATGTATGAGTACTTTCCAACTTTCCTCTTCTAGTTGAGTTTTAGTTTCAAAGCATTGTGGTCTGAAAATATGCAGGGAATAATCCCAGTCTTTTGGTACCAGTTGAGAACTGATTTGTGACCCAGAATGTGATCTCTTCTGGAGAATGTCCCATGTGCAATAGAGAAGAATGTGTATTCTGTTGTTTTGGTATATAATGTTCTGAATATATCTGTTTTGTCCCTCTGGTCCAGCGTGTCATTTAAAGCATTTATTTCCTTGTTGATCTTTTGCTTAGATGATCTGTCCATTTCAGTAAGGGGGTGTTAAAGTTCCCTACTATTATTGTATTATTGTCAATTTTTTTTTAAATTTTGTTATTAATTGGTTTATATAATTGGCTGTTCCCTTGTTAGGGGCATAGACATTTTAAATTGTTAGATCTTGTTGTTCAGATAGTTTAAGTATTATATTGTCCTTCCTCATCTCTTATTATAGTCTTTGGCTTAAAAATCTAATTGATCTGATATAAGGATTGCCACCCCAGCTTTCTTTTGATGGCCATTAACATGGTAAATTGTTTCCAGCCCCTCACGTTAAAAGTGGAGGTGTCTTTGGGTCTAAAATGAGTCTCTCGCAGACAGCATATCAATGGGTCTTGTTTTATTTTCCATTCTGATACCACACGTCTTTTGATTGGGGCATTTAGCCTATTTAATTTCAGGGTAACTATTGAAAGATATGAATTTAGTGCCATTGTATTGCCTGTAATGTGACTGTTACTGTATATTGTCCCTGTTCTTTTGGTCTATGTTACTTTTAGGCTCTCTCCTTGCTTAGAGGAGCCCTTTTAATATTTCCTGTAGGACTACTTTGGTGCTTGCAAATTCTTTTAGTTTTTGTTTGTCCTGGAAGCTTTTTATTTCTCCTTCTATTTTCAATGACAGCCTAGCTGGATATAGTTTTCAGGGCTGCATATTTTTCTCCTTTACTGCTCTGAATATATCATACCAGTCCTTTCTGGCCTGCCAAGTCTCTGTATATGTTTGCTGCCAGTCTGATATTTCTACCATTGTAGATTACAGACCTCTTGTCCTGAGCTGCTCTCAGGATTTTCTCTTTGTCTCTGAGACTTGTAAGTTTTACTATTACATGGTAGGGTGTGGACCTATTTTTATTGATTTTGAGGGGGATTCTCTGTGCCTCCTAGATTTTGATGCCTGTTTCCATCCCCAAATTATGGAAGTTCTCCACTGTAATTTACTCAAATATACTATCTGCACCCCCCTTCTTCTAGATCCCAATTCTTCTTCTTCTTTTTTTTTTTTAACAAATTCCATTTATTTATTTGTCAGAGGGAGATATCATAAGAAGGCAGAGAGGCAGGCAGAGAGAGAGGAGGAAGCAGGGTCCCTGCTGAACAGAGAGCTCAATGGAGGGCTTGATCCCAGGACCCTGAGACCATGACCTGAACTGAAGGCAGAGGCTTAACCCACTGAGCCAGCCACCCAGGCATGCAGGATCCCAATTATTTTAATATTGTTTTGTCTTATAGTATCACTTATCTCTCAAATTCTCCCCTCATGATTCAGTAGTTGTTTATCTCTCTTTTTCTCAGCTCATTATTCTCCACCATTTGGTCTTCTATATCACTAATTCTGTCTTCTGCGTCATTTATCCTAGCAGTAAGAGCCTCCGCTTTTTTTATATATATAATTTTTTATGTTTTATAAACATATATTTTTATCCCCAGGGGTACAGGTCTGTGAATCACCAGGTTTACACACTTCACAGCACTCACCAAAGCACATACCCTCCCCAATGTCCATAATCCCACCCCCTTCTCCCAAACCCCCTCCCCCCAGCAACTCTCAGTTTGTTTTGTGAGATTAAGAGTCACTTATGGTTTGTCTCCCTCTCAATCCCATTTTCTTTCATTTATTCTTCTCGTACCCACTTAAGCCCCCATGTTGCATCACTTATTGCACCTCATTAACAGCTTTTTAAAAAATTTCAACATGGTTAGATTTTAGTTCTTTTATTTCTCCAGAAAGGAATTCTCTAGTATCTTCCATGCTTTATTCAAGCCCAGTTAATATCCTTATAATTGTCATTCTGAACTCTCTTTCCAACATCTTACTAATGTCTGTATTTATTATGTCCTTAACATTCAGTACTGTCTCCTATTCCCCCCCCCCCAAGGTGAGTTTTTCTATTTTGTCATTTTGTTCAGAGTAGAATAGATGAATGAGATAACAAAGTGCTAAAAGGGTAACAGTGGTCCCAGAAAAGTATATACTAAACCAATCAGTAAAGACCCCAAACTGGGGGGAAATGAAAGAAGAAAAGAAAGATAAATATGACCATACTGGTGAATAGAACAGAGCCACACACGTGATTTTGGGTTTATTTTGTTATGTTAGAGGAAACAGCCCTCCAAAATTCCAAAGAAAGAAAGAATTATATATATACAATGGTATGGGTAAATATGATGAAGGGATGGACTATGACTCTAAAGATGAAATTAAAAAATATTCTAAAAAGGAATCGATACAAAGTTGGTTGAAAAAAGAAAGAAAAATTTTAAAAAAAAAAAAAAGAGAGAGTGTGATCAAATGGGTGATTATAACAAACCCATACTCTAGATTTAGGGTATATTTTTGTCTGTTACAAGAAACTATAACCAAAAATTTTAAAGAAAAAAAAATACGTGTATGTATAGAAAAAATAAGATTAAATACAGTGAAGGGATAGAATATGAGTATAAAAGTGAGAATTTAAAAGTTTAAAAAAAGGTATTGATAATATATTGGTTAAAATAGGGAAAAGGAAATTTTTTTTAAAAAAGAATAAGAAAATAATAAAAAATACAATAAAAATTTAAAAATCTAACTTTGAAAGACTAATCATGGGAAAAAAGCCATGAATTCTATTGCTGTATTTGCTGTATTTCCCTGTCTCTGGAGTTCCACAGTTTCACCGTTCTCACAGTTGGTGAACGTGGTCTTGGCTGGATGTTCTTGCTGATCGTCTGGGGAGAGGCCTGCTGCAGTGATTCTCAAATGTCTTTGCCTGAGGTGGAATTGCACCACCCTTGCCAGGGGCCAGAGGCCAGGTTTTGGTCTTGGTAGCTTTTGTTCCCTGAATGTTTTCCATAGAGTTTTGGAGGATGGGAATGAAAATGGCAGCCTCCCAATCTCTTGCCCCCGAGGAGCTGAGAGCTTCGGGCCCCACTCTTCAGTGTGTCCTCAAAGAAAAGCAGTCAATCTTTCCTGTCTCCCTGATCTCTGGCCAAGCTCTGAGCTCACCTGGCCTATGGCCAAGCATTTCTATCTCTGGTGCAAGGCCCCATTTGGAATCTCCAAACCCAGCAGATTCCTACAGTGCACTCCAGCACTACTCCTCCTGGAGGATGAAGGTGAGTCTCCCTGCATCTGCCACTTGTAGCAGTGGCCCAACTATGCTGGGGATCACTGTTTAAGGTAGCCCCAAGCTGACAGTCCCCTCCTCAGCTCCCTCTTTGCAGCCAGCTTCTCTATTCTGATAATTGGGAGCTTGGCCACACTCAGGCACCCCTGGTCTCATTGTGACCCCACATGTCCTGAAACCATACTGTCCCAGCATGGGACTTCTAAAATTTTCAATTTTGTGCTGTGCTGCTCTCTCACTTGTTGGGAGTTGGCCCTTTCCCCCAGGTTCTATCTTCCCTTGGCTTCAGATTCACTTCTCCACATGTCCTACCTTCCAGAAAGTGGTTGCTTTTCTGTTCCTAGAATTGCTGCTCTTCTTCTCTTCAATCTCCTGTTGAATTTGTAGGTGCTCAGAATGGTTTGATAACTATCTAGGTGAATTCCTGGGACTAGATAAAATTTAGGTCTTCTACTCCTCTACCACTTTGTTCCTTCTCAGTAACTGTGTACTTTTAAGGACTTTATATTTTATTTTATATAACTATTGCTTATATAAAGTTTATTTATAGAATAGATACTATACTCAACTATATACAAATGATAACTTATTAAATATTGTGAATATTTACATGTATATATTCACTTCCCAAAGCTATTATTTTTGTTGTTGTTTATTTAGGTATTTATTTGTTTTTGTTTGTTTGCTGGTTTTGAACAGGAACATAGGATTAATTGAATGCTGCAGTTTGACTTGATGCATATAGAAACATCATTAAGGAACAATAAAAAATCATACCCATCACTTTGTCAAGAAAAATTAAGGTAGCAAAATGAGAGGTCAGGGAAATATGTTCCAAGTTTAATCGTTCCTTCCATCACCACCTAACTCTTCTGGCACATTCTACAGCAGAGGTTTTCACCCTCTGAGTCGGACACATTGTTTCATAGTCTCGGATAAAAGTTGTATCACAGGTAATCTGTTGCCAATAATTATAGAAAGTGATGTGCATTTCAAAGAAATTAGAGCGGTTTGAATTTTATCCCTACAATGTCAGTCTTGTTCCCAATTTGCGTGTTTTTTAAAAAATTTTAATTACAGTATAGTCAACATACAGTGTTATATTCATTCAAGGTGTACTATGTAATAATTAAACAATACCATATATTACTCAATGCTCAGCAACACAAGTGTACTCTTAATTCCCTTCACCTATTTCACCTACCCACCCCCATACTCCCCTCTGGTAACCATCTGTTTGTTCTCTATAGTTAAGATCCTGATTTTTTGGTTTCTCTCTCTCTCTCTTTTTTTTTTAACTTTGCTTGTTTTGTTTCTTGAACATATAAGTGAAATCTTATGACTGACTTATTTTGCTTTGCATCATACTCTCCAAATCCAACCATGCTGCTGCAGATGGCAAGATTTCATTCTTTTCTATGGATAAGTAATATTGTGTGTGTGTGTGTGTGTGTGTGTGTGTGTGTGTGTGTGTGTATCATATCCTTATCCATTCATTAGTTCATGGACAATTGGGCTTTTTCCATAATTTGGCTATTGTAGATAATGCTGCTATAGGGGTGCATGTATCTCTCCAAATTAGTGTTTTTGTATCTTTTGGGTAAATACCCAGTAATGAAATTACTGGATCATAGGTTAGTTTTTTGTTGTTGTTTATTTGTTTGTTTCACTTTTTGAGGAAACTCCATAGGCTCACAGTCATTATGCCAATTTGTATTCTCACCAACTATGCATGAGTGTTCCTTTTTCTCAGCATTCTCACCAACTCTTGTTGTTTCTTGTGTTTTAGGTGTAAGGTAATATCTCACTGTGGTTTTGATTTACATTTCCCTGACAATGGGTGATGTTGACCATCTTTTCATGTGTCTGTTAGCCATCTAGGTGTCATCTTTGGAGAAATGTCTGTTTACATCTTCTGCCCATTTTTTAATTGGATTATTTGTATTTTGTGTGTTGAGTTGTATAAGTTGTGTTTTTTTTTTTTTTTTTTTTGGATACCAACCTTGTATCAGATATGTCATTTGCAAATATCTTCTCCCATTCTATCCCATTCTATAGGCTGTTTTTTAGTTTTGTTGGTTGTTTCCTTTATTGTACAGAAGGGTTTTTTTTTGTTTTTGTTTTTGTTTTTTTTTGTTTTTTTGTTTTTTAATGTTGCCCCAATAGTTTATTTTTGCTTTTTTCCCAGTTGTCAGGAGTTATGTCTAGAAAGATGTTCAAAACTATTATTATTCTCAATTTATAGATGAGAAAACTAAGCCCCTGAGAAGTTTTATAATATGCTCAAGGTCTCACAGCTATTGAGTGCTAGAACCCACACCTAAAAGCAGGGCTATATATCTCTAAGAATATGATCTTATACCATACGGATCCTGAAGAAAGCCAGTAATCCAAACAGAAGCTATTTGCTTTGAGAATCTGAATTCAATATTATTCAATATACTAACTTAGGACAAAAGTTGGGTGAGCTGCTTACTGGTGAAAAAGTGGACTTTGAGAAATTTTTCGTTTTAGAGGAAGGGAAGAGAGTTTGAAAGTTATTGTCTTGTGTATAACATCCACTTTCACCTGCTAATTTGCCTTTATCTAGCTCCTAATCTGATATCCTATAGGATATCATGTACTGGTCTTCTCAATGCTTTAATGAGGATCAAGGGCATAAGCTCTAGAATCAGATTATGTGGTTCAGATCTAGGGTCTATTTTCTGAGTTTAGAGAATATGAATTATCTGAGAAGCTTCCTCCTTTGTGAATTGATAGTATAGAAGAGTACCTACTGTATAGGATTATTTTAAGAGTCAAATGAAATCATAGTTCTAGCAGGGAACATGCCATATACTAATTGATCAAGAAATGCCTGTTAGGGAATTTCAAAGAAAGCTAGCACTATAAGCAACTCAGTGAACAAAAGACTATCTCTGTCAAATAAATATGTGAAATGATACTTTTCTTTGGTTCCATCATAGAGAGTTACAATGTATATTATCATAGTAAAAGTGTTTCAAAAGTCTGCTTTAAAAAACATGTTTAACTGTATTTAGTTCAATATTCCCAAACTCATTTGTCCACAGAAGTTGTGTCAAAATGGTGTGCACATGCACGTGTCTATGTGTGTTTGTGTGTGTGTGTATAAAATATCTAGCTTACAGAACTAAATTTTCATGGGACACATTGCCAGCAAATGCTGCCCCTCAGTAAAATATCAGAAGTGGGAATGATTGGAATTGTGTGGAGTGGACACTGATGTAGAATTTCCAGATCTGGATCATATCAGTAAGGCTCAAATATTAGCATGCCTGCTGATGGGGCAAGGAGCCTAGGAACTTGGATTATGTGAAGGTCGCCTCACCATGCCACTATCATCGTCACCATGGCTGCATTATCAGTACCGCCCTATATTCAGAGGTCTCCTGTATGTCAAGTAGGGTGCTGAGGGATTAGTCACATTAGTCATTCTGTCCTTAGAGCCACCCTGTGAGGAAGGCATCCCAACTCTAATTTTCATATAATGGAACATGGACTTAGAGAGGTTCAGTTATGTGTCTAAGATGAGGAGCTAAATACAGAAGATGCTCTTGTACTTCTGCCTGTCCTGGAAAGTAGCTTGATTTATTGTTAGTGAGGAGGATTGCCAGTGTGAAATTTATAGAAGTAGCTCACCTAGGATCTGTGTGACCAGGCGTGCCTTGTTAGGAGGTGATTTTCCTCAGTAGCTGTACGCTGTGTGTGTGTGTGTGTGTGTGTGTGTGTGTGTGTGTGTGTGTGTGTGTTTGTATGTGTGTGTGTGTGAGAGAGAGAGACAGACAGACAGACAGAGAGAGAGAAAGAGACAAATGCCCCTTCAAAGGCCCAGACTGTGGGGAACCTAAAAGCAGCTGGAGGAAAGATGGCTCGCTTAAAGATGGGGATCACTTGGCTGCATCAGAGCATGGTCTCTTTCTTTTAAATTTCTGAACAGCAGTGCTAAAATTCATCATGCTGCTAACATTAAAGGCTGTTGCAGGTTCCACAGGGTGATGAAAGAATCAGACTAAACCTAGGGTCCATCATTTAGTATACTTCGTAACAGGGACAGAATTATGTAGGACTGGGTCTGCACACTATGGCTTACACAGCCAATCTGGCCTGTCACCTATTTTGGCATGGCCTGTGAACTAAGAATATATGTATGTATGTATGTATGTATGTATGCATGTATGTATTTATATTGAAGCACACTGAAACACAATGTTACATTAGTTTCAGGTGTACAATACGGTGATCCAACAACTCTGTAGGTTGTGCTGTACTCCCTTCAAGCAGAGCTACCACTGTCACCATATGCCATGCTATTACAATACCACTGACTGTTCCCTGTGCTGTACCTTTCATCCCTGTGACTTTTTAATTCCTTAACCAGAACCCTGTATCTTCCAATTTTAATGTTCTTTAATATTTTTAAATGGTTTCCATGGTACATATATAATGTCCTTAGTTATAGTTCTTGTCCCACAGAGTCTAAAATATTTACTATCTGGCCTTAACAACAAAACGTTTGCTGATTCTTGATTTAAGATATGAATTTCATTGACTCTGCTAATTAATGTCTTCAACTAAAAAAGAAGATCAAGCACCAACTTAGTTTAACAATTATTATTAAAGCATAGGTGCAATTGTCTGCAGAAAATATTAGTCATGGCAGGGATCCCAGAGAGTGGTCAGTTAGTGCTTTATTGTAGGATTAAGCTTTTTTAAGATTTCAAACCTGATAACCATGATGATTGTACCTCTCCCTGTCCTTCCTAGTTGATGGGAACTGGGGTGGACACTTGGCAAGTTTAGTAATCAGATTCTTCTTTCCTGATGGATTAAGGATTTGGATTATGTTTAGCATCTGAATGTGGTTAGATTTCAAATAGAGTTAAATACTCCTGTTCTGTGGGTCAGTCATTTTAAGCATGCACAGAGAGATCATAGAAAAATGGTCCTAAAGGGAGAAGAAAATGAGCAAAGAGCAGAAGAGAATCAGAGAAACTAATATATGGTTACTGAGAGATTTCTAGTGACTCATTTAGGAAGACTGGAGCTGCCCTCCCATACAGTATCCACCCAGCACCTGTAGGTTTTGAGCCCTTGAATTGAGGCTAGTTCAGATGGATTAGCAACATATGTGTAAAATGTACACCAAATTTCAAAAACTTGGTACAAAAATGTAAACTATGTAATCAATATTTCAGACTTAATCCATGTTGAAGTGATAATATTTTGGATATATTGCATAAAAATTTATTTCACTGACTTCTTTTATCTTAATAAATGTGCCTACTAGAAAATTTAAAATTTATTTAAAGTACATTTTCAGTGATCACAGCTTTATAGTAAAGCTTGAAATCAGGCAATGTGATACCCAACATTTCCTTAGCAATTCGGGATCTCTTCTGATTCCACACAAATTTTAGGATTGTTTGTTCCAGCTCTTTGAAAAATGCCAGTGGAATGTTGATCAGGATGGTACTGAAAGTATAGATTGCTGTAGGCAGTATAGACATTTTAACAATGTTTATTCTTCCAATCCATGAGCATAGAATAGTCTTCCATCTTTTTGTATTTTATTCAATTTCTTTCATGAGTGTTCTGTAGTTCCTCAAGTACAGAACCTTTACCTCTTTGGTTAGGTTTATTTCCAGGTATCTTACGGTTCTTGGTGCTGTAGTAAATGGAATCGATTCTCTCTTTTCCCTTTCTATATTTGCATTGTTAGTGTATAAGAAAACAACTGATTTTTGTACATTGATTTTGTATCCTGCCGCATTACTGAATTGCTGTATGAGTTCTAGTAGTTTGTGGGTGGAGTCTTTTGGGTTTTCCATATAAAATATCATGTCATCTGGGAAGAGAGAGAGTTTGACTTTTTCTTTGCCAATTTGAATGCCTTTGATTTCTTTTTGCTGTTGCTAGGACTTCTAGTACTATGTTGAACAAGAGTGGTGAGAGTAGACATCCTTGTCATGTTCCTGATCTCAGAGGGAAGGCTGTCAGCTTTTCCCCATTGAGGATGATATTCACTGTGGGTTTCTCATAGATAGATTTTTATAAAGTTGAGAAATGTTCCCTCTATCCCTATACTTTGAAGTGTTTTAATCAGGAACGGATGCTGTATCTTGTCAAATGCTATTTCTGCATCAACTGAGAGAACCATGTGGTTCTTCTCTCTTCTCTTATTGATTTGTTTTATCACATTGATTGATTTGTGAATGTTGAACTACTCTTGCATCCCATGGATAAATCCCACCTGGTCATGGTGGATAATCTTGTTGAGAATCTTGGCATCATATTCGTCAAGATTAGTGGTCTGAAATTCTCTTTTTTGGTGGGGTCTTTGCCTGGTTTGGGGATCAGGGTAATGCTGGCTTCATAAAAATAGTCTGGAAGCTTTCCTTCTGTTTCTATTTTTTGAAACAGCTTCAGGAGAATAGGTATTATTTCTTCTCTGAATATTTGGTAGAATTCTTGAAGGAATCCATCACGTCCTGGGATCTTGTGTTTTGGGAGGTTTTTGATCACTGCTTCAATCTCGTTACTAGATATTGGTCTATTCAGGTTGTCAATTTCTTCCTGATTCAGTTTTAGAAGTTTATAGGTTTCCAAGACAGCATGGTACTGGCACAAAAACAGAAACATAGACCAGTGGAACAGAGTAGAGAGTGCAGATATGGACCCTCAACTCTATGGTCAAATAATCTTTGACAAAGCAGGAAAAAATATACAGTGGAAAAAACAGAGTCTCTTTAAGAAATGGTGCTGGGAATACTGGACGACTATATATAGAAGAATGAAACTCAACCATTCTCTTATACCATACACAAAGATAAACTTGAAATGGATAAAATATCTCAATGTGGGGCAGGAATCTATCAAAATCCTAGATTAGAATGTAGGCAGTAACCTTTTTGACATCAACCATAGCAACTTCTTTCAAGACATGTTCCCAAAGACAAAGGAAACAAAAGCAAAAATGAACCTTTGGGACATCATCAAGATCAAAAACTTCTGCACAGCAAAGGAAACAGTCAACAAAACAAAGAGGCAATCCACAGAATGGGAGAAGATATTCTCAAATGACACTATAGGCAAAGGGCTGATATCCAAGATTTATAAGGAACTCTTCAAACTCAATGCTCAAAAAACATACAATCACATCAAAAAACGGACAGAAGACATGAACTGACATTTCTCCAAAGAAGACATACAAATGGTTAACGGACACATGAAAAAATGTTCATCATCATTAGCCATCAGGGAGATCCAAATCAAAACCACATTGAGATACTACCTTACACCAGTTAGAATGGCCAAAATTAAAAAGACAGTAAACAAGTGTTGGAGAGGATGAGGAGAAAGGGGAACCCTCTTAAACTGTTGGTGGGAATGCAAGCAGGGGCAGCCACTTTGGAAAGCAATGTGAAGATTCCTTAAGAAATTAAAAATAGGGCTTTTTTATGACCCTGCGATTGCACTATTTGGTATTTACCCCAAAGATACAGATGTAGTGAAAAGAAGAGCCATCTGTACTCCAATGTGTATAGCAGCAATGGCTATAGTCGCCAAACTGTGCAAAGAACCAAGATGGCCTTCAACAGACAAATGGATAAGGAAGATGTAGTCCATATACACTATGGAGTATTATGCCTCCATCAGAAAGGATGAATACCCAACTTTTGTATCAACATGGATGGGACTGGAAGAGATTATGCTGAGTGAAATAAGTCAAGCAGAGAAAGTCAATTATCTTATAGTTTCACTTACTTGTGGAGCATAAGGAATAACACAGAGGACACTGGGAGATGGAAAGGAGAAGCGAATTGGGGGAAATCGGAGCGGGAGATGAATCATGAAAGACTGTGGACTCTGAGAAACAAACAGGTTTTGGGGGGAAGGGGGTAGGGGTTTGGGTGAGCTTGGTGATGGGTATTAAGGAGGGTACATATTGCATAGAGTACTGGGTATGGTGCATAAACAATGAATTTTGGAACACTGAAAAAAATAAAATAAAAAAAATACATTTTTATTCTGTATGGCTAATGTCAAAATATCCCTACTTGATAAACAATAGCTTATCTAAAACACACTTGGGGGGCGCCTGGGTGGCTCAGTGGGTTAAAGCCTTTGCCTTCGGCTCGGGTCATGATCTCAGGGTCCCGATCTCAGGGTCCTGGGATCGAGCCCAGCATTGGGCTCTCTGCTCAACAGGGAACCTGCTTCCCTCTCTCTCTCTCTGCCTGCCTCTCTGCCTACTTGTGATCTGTCTGCCAAATAAATAATTAAAATCTTTAAAAGACAAAAAACAAAAAAACACACTTGAATGAACACTGAATATTAAAACATTTTATGATGCAATACAAATTGATTGAATAAAGTGAACACAAATGCTCTTCAGTTTTTATGTATGCTAAGAATATATCATAGTATGGATAATGTGAAGAAAAATACTTAGATTTATTTTCAAGTTCAGAATTCTTTTTTTTTTTTTTAAGATTTTTAATATTTTAAGGGAGCCTGATGTGGGGCTCAATCCCAGGGTCCTGGGATCATGACCTGAGCTAAAGACAGACACTTAACGACTGAGCCAGATGCCCCCAAGTTCAGAATTCTTGTTGCTCTTAAGTGAGTGGCCTTAGAGGTAAAAGGGTAAATAGGTTACCACCACAGGAAGTGTCTGCCCTGTTCTTGATGTTTCCTCTCTACTTGAGGGAATGTATTACTGCAGTTGAGGCCTGGCAAATCAAGAAGATGGCATTCAATAATAAGACTTTCGCTATCACATAGGATCATCTTAAAAATCTTAGTTTCTTCTTCCTGTGAGATGTTATTTTGTGATGGTATATTTTTTTCAAGGGTGCTCATCAAAACATCCTACACTGTGACTGAAGAATTTAGTTCCTCCATGCCTTCTACAACACCTGAAATTTCTTCTTTTCTACAATTAATATAACAATATCATTGTATCTTATATATATGTTATATATTATTAATATATTCTAGTATTAATATCATCTGCCACTTCACCAGCAAGCAGGGACAAACTCTTTCACTGGGTAAGCAGTCCTTCTCAAAATTTATCTTCTTTGCATCATAATTTACTTCAGTTAAATATTGTAATCCAGGACACTGAGCATTTTCTAGTTGAAATAGCTGAAAGCAGTCTCCTTATCAGCATGTTCACTTTTGGCACTTTGAGGATCAAGATTTTGTGGTGACATAGCTACTTTGATTCTGAGGAATGCTACTACTAATCTATTCCACCTCTCCTTTCCTGCCTTTTTTCTTTTGCTGAAGCTAGACCAAGTTGGTTTTAGTTAATGCAAACAGAAGATCCCTGGTGAAACAAGGAGCCCTTTATTTTTTTTTTTTTAATTTTTTATTTTTTATAAACATATATTTTTATCCCCAGGAGTACAGGTCTGTGAATCACCAGGTTTACACACTTCACAGCACTCACTAAAGCACATACCCTCCCCAATGTCCATAATTCAACATGCCCAACATAAAACATCTCATGGATGAGGAAGATTTTGTGAGATGAGGCAACATAACAGGCCTAAAGGACTTCTTTGTCATTCCTTAACCCTGCATCAAATAATATTAAAAGCTGCCATTTATTGGGCATTTACATCGGGTTATATGCTGTGCTTCATGCTATTTAACTTAAACTCAGTATCACCCAATTTACAGAAGAGGAAATGGAGGCTTTGTGACTATTACATCACCTGTCCATAGCTCATAAGTGGTGGAGTTGTTTTCATGATAAATCCTGGGCTTTTGACCACTAGACTATCTTCATCATGAGTCGATGGTGTTTGTGCCAGTGATTGGGTTGTGATATGATCACATTGACTTGGCAAGCATGCCTAAGGCATATATTGGGCAAAAATGGGTCTGAGACCTCCCTAGGGAAAGAAAGAGAAGTGAGAGGATGGCTGAAAAAAATAAAATTGCTCCTTGCTTCCCCCTTTCATACTGTATGCTCAGATAATACAACAGGCGCTTATGTGGGATATCAAGTCCTTGCTTTTCCTACTGTGCCATTCCTAGAAAAACTGGACTCTCCCCAACCTGCAATCTCTTTACTAAATATTGGAGTCATATAGCCCATCAGGAGGTCTGGAGAGATTGCAGCACCATGGGAATATGCTGTCAGACAGAGCTTCTGTGAGCTGTAGCAGACTGGGCTCCCTCTGGTCAAGGGTTGGCCTCACAATTTCCTGTTTTCCTGGCTGTTGCCTCTGCTGCTGTACTCACATTAGATGGGCTTCCTAGAGGTGATCTCTTCCCAGTGCTCAGAATGGGACCCTGTTCTCCAAGCAAAGTTAATTCACATCATATGGGGGAACAAATTATTCCCAGATAGTAGTTTATTTTCTTTGGCTCTTCATAGGATCAGACCCAATAATAAAAATCTTAATAATGATGATAATGATGCTATAGAAATGCAAAGTCTTCAGATTGTTATTTTTGCAGAAGACCATTTAATAATTCTAATTTTACTGCATATTTCTATTGGCCAGGCAATTGTTTAGTTTTCCCTCATCATATTCTTTTGTCACTGGTGTATTGAGTTTCCAGATGCTTATTGTACTCTGTGCCTAATTATCTAGAAACAATTATATTAACTATGCTATCATTGGAAAAATAATGGAAAAGTTTTAAAAGTAAAAGAAGAGTGATAAGATTATATTGAATGGCATTTTTAATTTTCGGAAATGCATATTCAACTTGTTAGAGGACAAACTGAAACGATCACCAAAAAAAAAAAAAAAAAAAAAAAAAGAAGTAAATGCAGTCCACTCACCTCTCCTGGTACTGTGTTAATGGTCCTTTAAAAGACACACACATCCTTTATGCTAACCTTCTTAATCCAACCTGTGATAATGACAATGTAATGGGAAGAAAAACCCTCCCTGAAACAGGTAAAGTTTGTAAGAAATGCCTCCAGAGTCTCCCCACACATCTGTTATATCTGCCTTGAGCACATATTAGTGGAGTACAATCCAAGAAAATCCTCAGCAACCCTAAGGAATGCCCTTTTATGCTCCTTTTGCAGACCTATCCTTCCAGAAACCATCTACTACTTTGGACTGCTCTTAGTCCACTCCCTTTGGAAAAACATGAGACAGGGTTCTGCCTCATAACTGCTCAGACTCTTCTCCTCCAGTTCTGCAGCCAGAACCTGTATGTGTTTAACATGCTGAGTGGGATCAGCCCTCTGAATCCCAAATGAACATTTCATGATGTCCAAGGTGTTTCTGAATTTCATGAGTTTCTAAATTTTCTTTTCTTCCACATATCTGCATTCTTTTTAAGGCAGGTGTGAGGTAAGTGAGTTTAATCATTTTGCAGTGCTTAAGGGATTAAAGGCTTATAGGCTCTCCTTGCAGGCTGGAGTTCCAGCCTCCACTTTCCTTCTTCTCTCCTCTCTCCTCCAGGGCTCCCATCTGTGTTTCCCCACCCCAAGCCTGCCCCAGGGCCTTTGGGGCAACGCTGTTGCTTTCTGACTTGACTGACTTCTGGTAAATGAGTTAAAGTGGAAGTGGAGTCTGGCTCTGTATTTCCTGTCTTAAAAGTAAAATCAAACTCTGAAAAATCAGCCCACGGGAAAAAGTAACTTCAAAAGCCAGGGCTCATGTTCCACAAGCCTCTTGAGCTCTCCTCTGCCCCCAGAACAATGCACTCATAGGGTCATTGGAAGTGAAAGTTTCCTAAGGGCCCCAGTGGGAGTAGCAGGCAGCTCCCAGGTTGTCTTCCTGACAGAGACAAGGAGTTCTGGTCACTTGTCATGGCCATACAGCCATTTTCAGAGTCCATTTGGAAGCTTTTGGCCTTTGCTGCAAAGAGTAGGCTTTGCCAAAAAATAGGTGGCTGAACGAATAGTGACTGGGCAAGAGGGAAAGTCAGAGAGTTTAACAGTGTTCATCTCTCTCATCTCTAAAAAAGGGGAGAGGAGGATTTTCCAGTTTTAAGGTTTAGCTCATGTCCATGACCTTGGGAAAGTGAGTAATTCGAAGGGAACACTTATTTTCGGTTGTTTTTTGTGTTTGTTTCCATCAGTGCGTACTGGGTGTGCTTGGCACCTTTGAGACATGTATTGTCTGTTCTTTTCCTGTCTCCTTGCTGACTCAAATACAGTTTCCACATTGTCTGTGTTGTCCTTTCGTGAGCCACCTTTGCTTGAACGCAGGACCTACCTTGGGCCATAGGTTTTGCCAATGAATCCCAAGATGCTTTGATATTTACAGATTGCTTAGTCTACAAATCTTCCAGATTTGCTGTTTGAGTTTTGGGCCTTATAATAATACTGCACTTCATACTAGAGTGAGCTCCACACTGCCCGTCTGGACACCGAGGGGCTACAATTTCCCCTTGACCACAAGGGTGCCTGGGTGGCTCAGTCAGCTAAGCATCAGACTCTGATCTCAGCTCAAGTTTCAGTCTCAGGAACATGAGTTCAAGCCCCACACTGGGGTCCACTCTGGTTGTAGAGCCTACTTAAAAAATATACCGTGTTCCTCTTCACCACCCAGAGAGCCCTATTTCAGCCATGTCGAATTCCTGAAACATCCTTGTCCCTGAAATCCCCTCCTCCCATTATTCAAAATGGCACTTAAAAGAGTGTCTTTTTTGCACAGACCTTTCTCAGTAAATATTTATTGACTTGGCTGGTTAAAAAAAAAAAAAAAAGTTTCATAGGAACTTATTCCTCACAGATAATATATATGCACTTTATTGGATCCTTCCATGCCTCAGTCCCATGGAGTGATTTATAGTGAGATCTTTATGGCCCATGAGAGCCCACCAGGATAGTATCTGTGAGGCCTGGAGAAGCTTTTTCATTGTCTGCAAAACAGCAGAAAGATGGTTTCCAATTCTTTTTCTGCAGAAGGGTTGTCCCACTTTGTGGAATTTACTATAACCTTTATCTTCAGTTAAAATTGAAAGTGAATTACATGACTTCTCACGTGGTTTGATCTTAATGAACTGAAACATGAGAGGAAAAGTTCATATAGTTTTATATCAAACTCTCAGGCCACTTACACAGCCATACCTATTGCTTAGTTCAGTGTGGCTAACTACAGTGATAAGGTTAGAAAACATAAACACTCTAAATCCCCAGTCTCAGAACACATTCCATGTATAACCCAGAATGGATCAATGAGTGTTCTGTGATCGGAAGATTCCTAAATTGCTAAAGCAGTTCCCTATGTGCTATTGGTATGCTGGATAAGAGGAATAATACAGAGAAGTTCTGAAGTAAAAGGAAAAAACAAAAAACAAAGCAAGGCATGCTTTGCTGTGTGTGTGTGTGTGTGTGTGTGTGTGTGTGTGTGTGTGTGACATCAGATACCATACATGGTGATTCTGAGATCCTTTATTTTTTCAAATTTTAAAATCTTAGAAATTGGGATTTATCATATAGTCACTATCCTATGAAAACATTGTGTTAACAACATCTTTCCTATCTTAAGGGCACATAAAATACAGGGTCTGTCTTTCAGTGGAACAAAGTAGGAAATCCTGGAGGAGAGTAAAGGCAAGAGAGAGGGTAGTACAACCTGCCCAGGAGAAGAAGCCATTAGAGGAGTGTCACTTGTCATCTGAGCCTCATAGCACTTTGCTATTCCCATCGCCAAATCTGATTTACTCCCACACAATAGCAGGAATGGTTATTGTCCACAAGAAAATGTTCTATTTTTCAACAATATAGGATTGCTGCAGGAAAGTGACAAGCCAGGTGAAGACCATACCTGCCATGACCAACTTCATCCCTCCTTGCATTCAGAAAAGAGAACATGTGACTTTTTTCCCCTTAAAATATGAGCACAGGTGATGATTATCTCATCTAGGAAAGAGTTTTTAAGAAGAAGGTGTATCTTCTCCACACCTTTCTTTTCCCTTTCATTTGTCAACTGCAGACAATGTTAATGAAGGCCTAGGGCTTCAGAGAGCCAGGTGATGTGAAGATCATGGGTATCCATAACACCACATCAGGAAAAGCTACCTGCCAGCCATGAAAGACTATCTTGGAGTATCGCACCAGCAAGAAATAAACTTCTGTAGTATTTGAGACGCTGTGTATTTTTGGATCTGTTTGTTATAGCAGCTGGTGTCACTCTAATATATTCACATTACTTCAAGATACCAAATCCAAGGTAGGAAATTTAAAAAGTTACATGAAGATGACAGTTAAGGAGGAGGCTGAATATTTTTTACAGCGTTCAGCCAAAAGGAAGGAGGGAGAACATTCAGGAGGTCCTGATATGTCTAAACACATTTGAAAGGCAGTCCCAGGTGGCTCTGTGGAGCAATGGATAGCACATTGGACTTCTAGTGATGAAAGGCAGTCCTAAAAGAGAAGAGATAAGAATTTTATGAGAGTCCAGAAAGCTTACCTATGAACAAGTGGCAGTCAGAGAGGCAGGTTTCTGTCTAATTTAGCAAACACATTCTAACCATTTTCTGTATTCCAAATGGCTTTGCCAAACAGCAATTCCCTGGCACTAATCTTCTCTGAGCCCAAATTGGATGAACATCTGAAGGCATTTGTGCTTTAGGCAGGGAGGAGAAGACATTATCTCTAAGGCAGCTCTCCTCTCTGAGTGCCCACACGATGATGTTATGCATGTGTAAGTGGCATTTAGTCATGGCGGAATGGATGTTAGAATGGAGGCAGTCTTGATACCACAGATCGACGTCTTCTGCGTGGAAATATGCTGATAGACAAGCAAAGGAAACAGATAGTTTCACATTTTCCTGATTAAATGACTAATTTCTAAGTTAAGAAAATACAGTGGGAAATTATCATTAATAAGGAGTCATTCAGTCATTACACATTTACTAAACACTTAGTATGTATCTGACACTGTCTTATGCAACTACAGGGCATGGCTCCTGTTCTCAAGGACAATATGATCTACAAGGGGAGACAGGATGTATACACCTTTGAATATTCATTATTCTACTGTAAGATCACCAGGGCAAGTGGAAGAAGCCAGAAAGACAGCATGCTGGAGGGGAACATGCCCAGCATTTGGAGCCAAAAGAACAAGACTCAAGGTCCTTTCCTGCCTCCTGTTGGCTATGAGATCTTTAGGAACTCATTAATCTTTTTGATACTCAGTTTAAATTTTTTATAATAAACTAATCCATACTTATATTTTAAAATTGGGAAAAATGTCACAGCTTTATAACATTTAGTGAATGTTAGCCATTACTTCTAAACTCAGAGCAACTGTTAATAATTTTAGTCTCTTCCAAAAACTAGAAGATATATATACTCTAGACTATTTTAATACCTACAAGTTTGGAACTATAATGATTCTAACCCTGAAAAGGAGGATTACAGGGCAGACACATGTGAGGAAAAGGGCAATTATAGCTAGAGAACAGAGAGAGGACCTGAGCAGGTAATCCTGGGGCACAAATGGTTGCAGGAAGAGGAATCCTCCTGGGGAGAGAAGGCTGGGGAAGCAGTGATTCTTGTTTATATTGAAAAGATAAAAGAATGAATAACCCCTAAAGAATCTTAAGAATTTAGAAGGGGGATGTGAGGTCAACACTTACCCTCCTTTTGCATAGGGAAAAATTCAGTTCTTCCCTCCGCTGTCTTTCTTCACTGTGTGTCTCTTTTGTTTCTGTTTTTTTAATTGAAGTGTAATTAACATACAGTCATATTAATTTCAGGTGTCTAACAATGATTCAGCAATTCCATACATTGCTCAGTGCTCATCAGGGGAAGTGTACTCTCAAACTCTTTTTCCTATTTCACGGATCCTCCCATTCATCCCACCTCCAGCAACCACCAGTTTTCTCTCTGGGTTTAAGAGTCTGTTTCTTGGGGTTGTCTCTTTTGTTTTTGTTAATTTTTTGCTATTCTTAAATTCCACATCTGAGTGAAATCATATGGTATTTGTCTTTCTCTGACTAACTTATTTCACTTAGCATTATACTCTCTAGATCCATCTTTACTGTTGTAAATGGCAAGATTTTCTTTTTTTATGACTAATACTCTCTGTGTGTGTATGCATGCACACACATTTTCTTTATCCATTCATCTATCAATGGACAGTTGGGCTGCTTCCGTATTTTGGCTAGTGTAAATAATGCTGCAGTAAACATAGGGGTACATATACCTTATACCTCTCAGGACGACTAAAGCCTGTGTGTCTTTTTCACCTTCACACAGAACACTTCACTTTTGACATTTCTGTTCACAAATATTTGAACTACCCACCCTTCCCCTACCCAGCAACACCAAGCAATTTTCTGTGATACCTGCTGGATTTCCTATAATTTCAGTCAATTCTGACATTATCTACCAGGAGATAATGTCAGATCCCACAGGTTAAGGGCTCAGTATCACAGGACTGACCCCCTCCCCTGTATCCCTTTAGATACCAGTTAGAAGCCTAGGTTATCACCTGGATTTGATTAATTTGCTAGAGCAGTTCACAGAATTCAGAGAAACACTATTATTAAAAGATATGATAAAGAATATAGATCAACAACCAGATGTAGAGATATATAGGGCAAGGTTTAAGGGTTCCTGAGTACAGGAGCTTCTGTCCTTGTGGAATTGTATCAAAATATTGAATAAGAGACCTCATCCAGCTTGTAAATCATGGGAGCTGGATTCGAAACAATTCTGCCTGGTTCCCAGACTCATGTTCTTTCTTCTATAACAAAATAGCCTAGAAAAGAGGTAGTGTCTTCTTACGTTATTTGCCAAGATAAATTAACCAGAAGGAAAGTACAGAAATTTAGGAATAGTTTCTCTCTTACGAATGTTTCCTTTGCAGTTTGCATATTTTGGCATGGCTGAAATACTCAGTCACCTTCTCATTCTCTCCTCCTACCTGAATAAGAATTAAGGGGACAATAGGGGAAGAGCTCAGTCAGGTAAAGGAAGTAACTCGTACCTTATAAGAATAAAAGGAACTGCTTCTTTTTGGATTTGAAAGTAGGACATAGAAGAGGGAGTGGCCAGTGACTAGCACCCTGTGATCTGGGAGAACTCACCTTTCATTTTTTCTTTAGTGGAAAATTTATGTAGGTAGATGGATAGGGTCTTCTCATAATTTGATTGTAACCAGGGTATTTAGTAAATAAAAATGCAGAGAATCTGGGCGCCTGGGTGGCTCAGTGGGTTGAGCCGCTGCCTTCGGTTCAGATCATGATCTCAGGGTTGTGGGATCGAGCCCCGCATCGGGCTCTCTGCTCAGTGGGGAGCCTGCTTCCTCCTCTCTCTCTGCCTGCCTCTCTGCCTACTTGTGATCTCTCTCTGTCAAATAAATAAATAAAATCTTAAAAAATGCAGAAGATCCAATTAAATTTGAATTTCAGAAAAGCAATCAGTTTTTAGTATATTCCAAATTTTTACCATATGTCCCAAATCACACTGAAAGTGTTTATGTGAAATTTATATGAGAGTGGATGACCTGTATTTCACTTGGCATTCCTAATTGTAACTGATAGCTGTCTACTTGGCTAGCTAAATCCAAAGGTAAGAGGAAAAGTTTAATGTCAAGGGTTCAAAACCTAAATGTTGCCCAGTTCTCATTGCTGACCTCTTCAGGGAGGGTAAACTTGGAGCCTAGCCTAGATATCCAGCCTTAGTCTCATCCCTGTTTCCTGCTAGTTGGTCTTCTGGGCTATTCAGCCCAAACATCCTAATTTAAAATGTTCTCTGTGGTTATAGTTGAAGGGAGGAAATAATTATACTTATAATTCAGTGTAAATAATAAAATCAATCCCTTAATTATGCTCTCTAAATTTTGAGTTTCCATCTCTGTCTATTTTGTTTATTCACAACTTGAAAGATACCCTATTGATGTAGGAATTAGCAGATTAGAGGACAGAAGATTTGTGCTCATCTGTGAGACAATGGAAATACAACATTTTGTTCATCAACCACCCTGCTGGCCATCCAGCTAGATTCTCCCCCAAGAGAATCTCTCCAGAGCCACATCATTCCTAAAAGAGAAAATAAAAACAAACAAACCAAAAAAGGACTTGTTATATGTGGGCTCCCATTTGCTGTTCTCCCAAGGTCACAGCTGTTCGCTAAATGAATGAAGTTTCAGGATTTGGTTCTTCAACCTGCGTCTGCTCCCTGTTAAATTGCTGAATTAGTGAGAATGAGGAAACATGGACGAGCCAGACAGTTGCAGTGTCAGTTTCATTCTTTACTCAATTACCCATCTTTTTAGAGAAGATGGAATTTGCAATGCTTTGGACAAATCTGGGATGCCATCTGGGAAAAATAGTCTTGAGGCCACAGAACCAGCTAGGACTCCCAACACTGAATACTCAGGCTGGTGAAATATTTCAGAAGTTCTTTCCCAATCTTAATTTCTAGGTAACCTCCACTTTTTATTATACTTAACAGTCCCAAACCAAACTGCCCACCTAGAGGCTGATTCAGGACTGCCCAACTATTCTATTGAGTTTAAATAAAATAAGCAATACTAACAACTAACGGTTCGATAGCTCTTTACAGTTTACAGACACTTTCACATTGAGATTATCATAACGAATTTCTTCATCTTACAGTAAAAAAGCAAACAAACAAACACACAAAAACCTGTAATGCCTCAAGTAATAGTAAAAACACAGCACAACTAACATCTAAGAAGCAGTTAGTTGCTTTAGGCTTGGCCTTGTACTAAGGACTGGTTATTTACAGAAGTGAAAATAGGCTCATAGGAGAATAAATATTCTCAAGTTTCCAGAGCTGGAAAGAAGGGGAATGTGGATTTAAAACTAGACATTCCCTGTGCCTCCAGTTCTGCTATGAACACTGTTATTACATAAAAACATTTGTTGCAGGGAAATATCTTTCCATGTCATAGAGATATTTACTGAGTATAAGAGTTTTCAGGAACATTTCCCTGTTTCTTGCTGTCTTCATTCAGCAGATCTTTATTCAACAGTCTAGGTATGCAGAGATGAATGGCATCGCTGGGAGGAGGAAAACTGGAGAAGGGAGCTGACATGTGAGACTGGCTCCATGCATCCCCAAGATGCCTCAGTGGGATAGGAGAGTTCCGCGAGGGCACCCAGAGGACATACTTGACTCTAGGAGGACTGGGGTGGGAGGAAGCTCAGAGAAGGTTGATAGAGGAGGTGAGTGTGGAATGCAGAAATATGCAGGCAAGTGAGGGCAGGGGTGTTCCAGGGAAAAAGAGCAGCAAGTGTGAAAGGCATTCAGGGAGGACACAGGGCCGTACATAGGACATCCCAAGTAGCTTAGTGTGAACAGCGCACTGGAGGCCTGTCGTGGCGGTATGGACAGCCACTGGGAAGGGAGGTCTTTGTGACATATGTGAACTTTCACCTTTTTAGGCAACAAGGAGATATGGGAAGACTTTAAGTAGGCAGGTGACATGATTATATTTATTTGGATTTTAGAAAGAATATCACCAAGAGAATACATTTGGAGGGAGGGCAGGTAAAAGTAAAGAAAAAACCAGTTTTGTAGCTGCAGCGTTGGTTGTTAACTTTAGATATCATTCCTCCTTAATTTGAACTGATGAGAATGTCATCAAAAGGCCTGATTTAAGGATTCTTTTTAAGGTCCACCCTAATTTCTTATTAATTAAATTTTGTTTTTTAACCTTTATCCAACAATTATTATGTGTCATATATTGTGTTGGTCAACACTATGGTTATTTGTATTTTACAGAAAAAGAGACTGAGATGTAAGGAGGTTAACTAACTTGCCCATCTTATACAGTCAATTAACGATAAAGCTAAATTTTAAACTGTGGGATTGTAGAGTGTGTGCTCTTTATGCTATTTTTAAACTATATTATCCTGATGCTGCCTGTGGATAAGAGCTTGACTTGCATTTCAATTACATGCTGGAGTCTGGAAGAGCACTACTCCTTAAAATAACCCATCTGTACTTATTACCTGACCACACTTTATCTGTGAAACCAACGCCATCTTCTGTGTTTTAATGATGATTTGGAAGATACTGAATCTTTTCTTTCAGCTGCTAGCCAAGGTTGGGCTTTCACCATTGACCCATGTCAACAAAAAATGTTGAAAAATAGAGACTAGAATGCAGATTTTACAGCTGAAAACATCCTTGGGCAAAGCTTCTTAATGATGTCCTGATACAAACTCTAAGGTACAGTGTCATTAGGTGTTAAATGATAAAAAGCTTCTCTGACCAAATAATGAGAGAAACAGTGGATTAAACATAGTTGAACAGCTCTTTCCCCTCTTTGAGATCTCAGCATATTTAGTATAGAAGAGGGTATTGTGAATCTTGAGGATTCAAGAAGGTAATGTCTTTCAACCCATTTGATCCACAGATCTTTTTCTCTGACACCGACACATTTTCCTTATGCTGCCCTACCTTTGCAAGGAAACTGCAATTCAGAAAAGCAAGTGACTTAGACAATTCTAGATTTCCTACCTCCCAGAAAACTCTGCCAAGTTATGCTATCAGTATTATGCACAGAAGATGCCTCCTTGAGTCCATTTCAATATAGGTATCTCTTCTCCTCTTGGAGATGGTGCAAGAGGAAAAGTGCTCTTTCATCACATTTCTGAAGTAGGAAATTTCCCAAAGAGCCATGAAGTAAGCAGGTAATATCCCAAGAAGAGAGAAAAACGGGTATCAGTTTTTATATCCCAAACAGGTCACCAGTGAGTGTACTGGGTCAAGCACCTACAGTCTTGAGTTGCACTTTATAGCCAAAAGCTTCTCAGTAGAGGCTGTTTGGGGTAATCCGCTTTGTTCATTTGATTTTTTTTTTTTTTTTAATGTTATTCTCTCAGCAAATTTAATCCTCATCCCTGGAATTCTCTATATTTTCTTGTTATGATGAGAGTGAACAGCTGGTCCATTTTGTTGACTCTGTTGACAGCGTTCAATTGCTTTTCCCAGCCCCCTCCCCCTTTTTTCCCAGACAGTGCCTGGCTCACTTTAGCTACTGTCTGACATGTCAGCTTACAGGACCTCAGCTCCCAGCTGTTCTTCTCTTTCATGCTATGGATTATTATTTGCATTAGATTCAAACGTGGCTTTGCACTTCCAAAGGGCTAATCTGTTTCCACAGCAACTCATTAAATGGGGGTAATTTGATGCAAGACCTGCCTAAAACTTCTTCTTCTTCTTTTTTTTTTTTTCTGTAAGTTTTTGCATGTGTGTATAAATACCCGTGTGCCCTTCCAAGCTCAGCACTGCCTTCCGAGAGCCACTTTGCAAAACCCTGACCATATTTCCAATTAATAGCAGAGTTCTGTCGGCCTTTTGGCTTTTTAAACAATACATTTTCATTAGGTAATGAAAGAGGAAAATCTATTTTCTGAACAATATTTAAACTAGAAATTATAAGGGGAAAAAAAAAGGAAATTTAGTGTTTTCCATGTTAGTTTGAATATAGTCATACCTAACAGATAGTACCCATAAGCTTTGAACAAGATAGTAAGTAGCTAAAAATATGGAATATAGAGAAGTGCTAACTTACATGACTAGTTCCCAACTTGGATGCTGCCTGCTTCTCCTTAATGTCAAATGGTTCTCCGGCAACATAAACAAAAATTTTAAAGTGAGAAAAGCAAAAATATACTTTCTCATAGGCATTAATTGTTGAAAATTCTTTTTTTATTCAACACCTTACGTGGCTTGGAACACAATAGTGCCAGACTAAGATTCTAAAAATTAGGAAACATTTTATGATCTTTTGTGCTCCTTGAAAGCAGAATCTAAATGTTCTCTATCTATTTATACTCCTAGCCACTAGCACAGTGTCTGGAACAGAGCTAACACTTAATAGATGCTTGGGGGGTTGTTTGTTTGTTTATTAATGAAAAAGGAAACTAAATTTTAAAATACATCTTTACAGTAGTAGGTGATATGATTATTCACAGTATATGATTATTCCTCTTTCCCTGTAGGTGGGGATGCTTCCTGCCCTCACTGATTTTTGGCTTGGCCATGTGACTAGCTTTGAAAAACTGAATATGAAAAGCTTTTAGAGACATGACACTTTCTACTAGTGGCCTTGTGTTTCTGCTCTCTTCCATGAGCTTATAGCCTGGGTTCTAAGTGAGAACATGTGGAATAGGTCTATATTCACCTGTAGTCTAGAGGGGAGCTGTAGTCTACATCTCACAGGTCTCCTGTAAAGTGAGCAAGAAGTACATGTTCATTATTGTAGGTCATGGAAATTCTAGAATTGATTGTTACTGAAAAAAAAAATTGACTAATACATAGACCAAATACATTGTGCTATGCCATTATATATTATGTATAAAATGATGTACATGTTATATACATGTATTATACATACAGATTATGTATACCTAATCTGTATATTTTATATATATTCCTGATCATAACTTCACAACATATTATTTTCTGTGTCATAGAAGAGAAAACTGAGGATTAGGAATCTTATCCAGAATCATACAATTCTTAGTAAAGAAGTGGGATCTGAGCACATGTCCCTCTGATTATCCAACCTTATTTTCTCTTCATATGAAGCTCACAAAATACATTTAAAATAGAAATTCAGTTAAAGTCCTGTTTATACTTAGATTAAAAATTATTTTAGTATAGAACTAAAATGTACTTTCCTTTCACCTAAGTGAAAGCATTTTAATTCAACTGAATAAATATTTATTGAATATTTTCTATGTGTCAGGCAATATATCAGCTTTTGGGGGAAATGCGATAGATCAGACACAGTACTTGCCACCAAAAGTCTGTTCCTATAGTATAACCTCATAGTCTGAAAACCGTAGATTCTAGTTGTGATAGACACAAATGAAAAAACAATATGACTGAAGTGCCAGCAGTAGGGTCTCGAGATTTTTCCATTTATTAACACTATAAGGGGGTGACCTATGGATCAGTGAATGTTCCTTTCTATGCCAAAGGCATAAATTAGACTCATTCTCTCACCAAGGGCAGTTTGGCTAAGCAGCTATTATAGCCAACAACTCTTAGACCTAGATGGATGGAGAATGTATTTTAAAGAAACAAGATAAGTGCCATACTTAGGAAGATTTCCTCATAGACAAGAGTTACTCAGCCAGACTTGTTTCTGGATCAATAAAATTGCTTTTTCCTATATTATTCACATTATTCCACACTATTAGCAACAGCTATTTTTTGCACACAGGTATGCCTATCTGGTCTGAGCTAATTGTTGAGGATGTACCCTTAGGGACATATCTGTGGGAGAGGTATGCCAACCAAAATGAAAGGAGTTTAGTGCTTCAGGGAACTGGCTGAGTCAGATAGGACTAACATGAAATCTAGGCCAGCCACCTTATTTTATATGGGACTCTGGACAGATTACTCTCCTCTACTTAGTTTTCTCAGGTATAAAAGAAATATAATCTCTGCTCCACAAGTTAGCCATGAGGATTGGATAAGATTTATCATCTGCAAAGCAGGTAGCATAGTGCCTGGCACATACTTGGTGTTCAAAGATGAGCCATTACTGAAAGTGAAATGCTTACTAAAAGCACTTAAAGGGCCAACATGAACGATAGTTACAGTATGCAAGGGGATTAATCTTAGGATGTATAAACATGTTCAGATGTGGCCTCTTCATTTGCTGGGACACACCAAAGTTTTGTAGAGTAAAAGCAGTGTGGGGAGTCCATTGGAGCCCTATGAATGTTTGTAATACATTCTCTAGCCAACAGTATCTCCTGCCACCAAGTCTCCAGTCCATTGGCTGCTACCTCCTCATCAGCCAAGATCCACATTCTTGTTCTTATTCCACCGCTGTGAGATTGCTCTGAAAACCCGTGGGTAACACAGGGCAGATGGGAAAGGTATTCTGGCTCCAATTAATCAAGCCAAAGGAAGACAGAGACCAAATGTGGAAAACCTCAGGCCAGAAGAGAAAAAAGTGCCATTAAGTGATTAGCATCAAAAAATAAAGTTTAAAATAAAAACCATCTTGCCTCCTAAATGCGTTCTAATTACTAAGATACAAAAATGAACACAGGAGTGACTTTTTGGAATCTGGTAATCATTGTTCAACGAAGCTGACTTTCCTTTCCTGGGTAGGTATTTATTCAGCCAGCAGGCATCTAAGTAGCCTTCTTTTTTCTCCCTCCTACTTACTGCTACAGAGCAGAGTGGCTCTGTGCAAAAGGGCTGGGCTGTCAGAGAATGATCTCGTTAGTGTAATTTGGAGGTCTGAGCAGAAATAGTGTCTTCCTTAATTAAAATAAAACTGAAACTCTCCAAAGTTGGCACTGTCTTTGGGCAAAGTGAGGACGGGGACAGCAAGGCGTGGAATTGTTCTACTCCACTTTTAACCCAGACCACTTATAAACCCAGACCTTCTTCATATATTCTCCATAGCCTAATTGTTAAAATGGGGGTAGGGCTGAGAATTTTCTTTTAATTAAAAAAAAAGGATATTAGAATGCCTTTAATAGCAAGAAATGGAAACTTTCTACTCAAAGTGACTTTAATTTAGGGGACTATATCAAGAAATGCAGAGGAACGCAGATCTCCAATACCATATAATCAGAGTTGTAGTGACGCCATCAAGTTTTAATTTCTCTGTTCCACCATCCTAAGTTTGGTGTCAGAATCACAAGATAACTGTGGCAATTGCAGGAGTGACTTTCAGGCATGAGGATGTGCAGGGGAAGTAGAGGACTACCTTTTCATGTGTTCCTTTTAAAGTGTAAAGGAGTCTTTCCCAGAAGCCGTCAGACTTCTCCTTGCATCTCATGGGGCAGCACTGCATCACATGGCTACCCAAGCACCAATCACAGGTAACAAAATTGAGACTCTCCCTGATTTTTATGGACCAGAGGTGGTCCTGGAGCAGAAGGCAGTGTGAAATAGGTTAGGTTATGAAACAAAACAGAGTTTTGCTAGAAAGGCAGAAATAAGGTAGAAAGTGAATATTGCTTAGGCAGAATTAAAAATGTAGAATTTTTTAAAAATCTAGGAAATAAAGTCAATAAATTCAGAGTGTCAGAAGTCTGGAAAATGTGGCAGACTTGGCATGTTAATGTTATAACTTGTTTTCTTGAGCCTGAGGTGTCTGCACCATCCATGAGAAAAATCTTTTCTGTCTCTCCTTAAGAAGAGACAAAGCTGGGCTTCACCTAGCAAATATCATCTTCAAACATATGGTGTAGGAGACCTCTTCCAGGGATGTCCCTCATTGTTTTTTTTTTTTAATTTTTTTTTCTTTTTAATATGCCAATTCTAATAAATATATTAGTCATTTGAGCCATTGATTGAATAAGATATTTAAACCCAACTCTGGACTCAGTGGGAAAATATGCATGTTAGATTAAATATGTCTTGCAAAGGTTGCAAAGACGTAAATGAGGCACCATGTACCAGGTATTTGCCATTGCTCAATAAATTCTTGGTCTATATCCAAACCAAGAAAAGTGGAAAACTCACCGGTCCTCCTGGTTTCTATTTCCTGCCTGATGACCCATCTCTTACCAGATGTTGGACGTTGGGAAATAACCTCTTTTTCCATGAAATATCACTCATTAACCATAATGATGCAGACCAGTCCTTGCAGGTCTCCACAGTACATTAGTCAACACAGCATAACTATTCATACAACAAGATACAAATTAAAAGTAGGAAGGTTGTCTTTTTCTTTTAAAGATTTTATTGATTTTTATTTAAATTCAGTTAGCCAACATATAGTACATCATTAGTTTCAGATATAGTGTTCATCAGTTGCATATAATACCCAGTGCTCATCATATCACATGCCCTCCTTAATGCCCATCACCCAGATGCCTCATCCCCTCACTCACTTTCTCCTCCACAACCATTAGTTTGTTTCCCAGAGTCAACAGTTATTCAGGGTTTGTCTCCCTCTTTGATTTCTTCCCATTGATTTTCCCCTCCTTCCCCTGTGATCCCCTGCACTATTTCTTATTTTACACAGATGAGTGAAACCAAATGATAGTTGAGATGTGGTCTATACACATATACAATGGAGTATTACTCAGCCATCAGAAAGGATGAATACCTACCATTTATGTAGATGGAACTGGAGGGTATTATGCTAAGCTACATAAAATAGGTCAATGGGAGAAAGACAGCTAGAAATTTTTATTTATTTATTTGAAAGAGAGAAAGAGAGAGAGCATGCACAATAAAGAGAGCATGAGCAGCAAGGGAGGGACAGAGGGAGAGGGCGAAGCAGACTCCCCACTGATCAGGGAGCCTGACACTGGGCTAGATCCCATGACTCTGAAATCATGATCTGAGCCAAAGTAGACCCTTAACTGACTGAGCCACCCAGGTGGACCAAAGTTAAGAACATTGTCTTTTTATTACAGACACACCTGAGGAGGTTTCCTCTACTTCAACATAATTTCTTCTTAATCTTCTCATGTTTGCTGTGTATATAATGTCCTCATGTACCCAGTGGTGGAAATGAAGAAAAGCATTTCTACTCCTCTACTCCGTCTTACTTCTCATGTTTTTGTTTTGGATTTTTTTTTTTTTGAACTATTTAAAGTTGGTTCAATTACATAAAGTTAGGACAAGATCATTAGGGGAAAAAAGAAAGAAAAAAATAAAAAAATCTGCTAGACTGTTTCTCAGAGTGATTTAACTATTCTCTATCCCCATGATTGCTGTGTGAGAGTTTCAGTTGATCCACATCCTTGCCAACAATTGATATGATCGGTCTTATTAATTTTTGCCTTTCTCATGGATCTGACCTATTGCAGTCTTAATTTACATTTCTCAAAATGAATTTTTATGTGCTTACTTGTTATCCATATATCTTCTCTGGTGAAGGATCTCTTGAAATTTTCTTGTTATTTAATGGCAGGAGTTTATTATGTATTCTAGATACCAGTCTTTTGTTGGTATATGTTTCAAAAATATTTTCTATAAACATTGAGTTACATTTTCATTGTTGTGACAGTATCTTTTGAAAACCAAAATTTTATACTTTTGATGAAGTCGAATTCATTGATTTTTTCTATTATAATTTAAGCTTTTTGTTTCCATTTAAGAAACTTCTGCAAAACCAAAATCCCTTTTCCTGTCCTCACATAATTTTATCTCTTACATTTAAGTCTGTGATTTATTTCTAGTTAGTTTTTATAAATGGAATAAGGTAAGGATTAAGGTACATTTTTCATCACCATTTGCTGAAAATATTATCTTTCCCCTACTTAACTGTATTGGCATCTTTGTCAATGATCACCACAATATATATGTGGTATAATTTAATTATGTTTCATTGGTCTATTTGCATATCCTTATACTACTAGCACACTGTCTTACTATGTAGCTTTATAATAAATCTTACAATCAGCTAATATGATTTTCCAACTTTTTTTTTTTCCAAAATCACTTTGGGTATGGTAGGTCCTTTGCTTTTCTATGTAAAATTTAAAATCAATTTCTGTGAAAAGCTCTGCTGAGCTCATGATTTCTTTTATCCTCTTTAATGTACAGATACTAGTTATACAGATTAGAGTTACAACAACTGTTTCATTGTCTGTATCTACAGATTTTATCATGTGTCATTTCTGTTCCTGGTTCTATTGATTTTCTTCTCCTTCACTGTAGATGTTGCTTCTTCTTTACACACCTAATAATTTTTTTTAATTTAATAATTTTTCTGGAATGAGGGTGTGCATTTTACCCTGTATATTTTTACATTTTTATAAATCTTCTTGATCTTAGTCTGGAATGCAATTAAATTACTTGAAAATCTTTAGGTCCTTCTATGTCTTGCTCTTACACATTTTTAGGCAGGACCAGAGCAATCTGCAATCTAGGGCTCTTTTCCCCTCTACTGAGAGCTCTAACCATGTGCCACAAGGTTTTCCACTCTGATGAGTGCTGATGAGACCACTCATCATCACTCCAAGCCTTATGTGAATTGGGATTATTTCACCTGCTCTTTTGTGAGAGAAAGTTTGCAGTCTTTGAATTTCCCACCATCCTGCTCACTTTCTAGCTTTCACCTCTCCATATACCTCTGTTCTCTCTGAAACTCTGCCCTATAAATTCTAGTTACTGTGGCCTTTCTGAATTCTCAGTTTTATCTCTAAATCAGGAATTCCAGGCTCTGTTTGGCTGCTCTTCCCTTGCGTTGCAACCTGGAAACTCTCTTTAGCCATTATGTGGGAAATAGTAATTTAGTTTGTATGTTTCCTTTCTCTAAAAGATCACTGTCCTGAACTACCTGTTGTTTGAAATCTGAAAATTATTCTTTAAAATATTTTGAATGGTTTTTCGTTATTTCAGCTGAGAAGATAAATATGGTCCTTGTTATTCCCTATGGCTAAGAAAGGAAGTTGAGTTTTTAAATTTCTTCATTCAGCACTTTCTCAGCTTCATTAAGATAGATATTAATTTACCCAATTTATGGAGTTTTTAGTTGGCTTCATTATTGTCAGAAACCTAATCATACCTGATTTGCAAGTTGAACAGGTTATCATAAGCTTTTAGATTGAGATTCACTGTTGAGAATTGATTGAAACTGGTTAGTGCAGATTAATAATGAGAATAGCTCTGATAATATGAAGATCAGAATTAAATTAAATTGGTACTAATTAGAATTTCTATTTCCTTTTTTTTTTTAGTGAGGAAAAGAAGCCTTATGAATTTTACTACCAATGTGTTTGTGAATATTTGTGTCAGAGAGGGCTAATGCAATGATGTTAAGTGAGATAGCAAAGCAAAAACTCATCACCCCAATTTTCCAGCACTGGAGTCTTAGAGTAATTATCTTTAGGAAAGAATAAGAAATACTATCCTAAATCCTGCCAGTCCTAAGAATTTATGAAGCATCTTCAAGTTTAAAGTAATAAGTGATCCTGTGGTTAATACTTTGGGTCAAATTATTGGTCACCGTGATAGACTGTTTGTCAGAATAGCCCCAATTTGTTCACATATTCCTCTCTCCATGCCTTTGAGTACTGCTTTCTCACACAAACTCAGGCATTGACTGTGTGATTTAGCCAGTGGACATTTGCAAATGTGATGTAAGTAGAAATTTGAAAAGTACTTGCATATTGGTTCTTGCTTTTTTCCTCCTCTTAAACCATGCAGCCACTCTGTTTGTAAATTTAGAATAACCTGTTGGGCACTGATAGACCACATTAAGGAGAAAAGAGGGACCCCAATATGATTTGAAAGATGGCTCTAGTGAATCTTGGCTGAGGTCAACTGTGGAGGCCCAAATCAGCTGAGTGTTTCCCAAATAACATTCTATATGGTTGTGTGTTGAATATTTGGTTGTTCTTCACACTACTAACTTTTGGTGTGAATTTTTATGTAGCAAAGCTAACTGATATAGTTTTTTATCTCATAGGAAAGATTCTCCTTCTTCTTGGGGTTAGCACAAATAGTACTGGAATTATTTCTTAGTTTGTTAGGGATGCTATAACAAAAAGAGCCTAGATTGGTGACTTAAACAATACTTATTTCTCATAGTTCTAGAGACCAGGAAGTACAAGATTTGGTGTCTAGTGAGGGCTCACATCCTGGTGCACAGACAGCTGTCTTCTCACTGTGTCCTAACATCACAGAAGGGGCAAGAAAGCTCTGTAGGGTATCTTTTATAAGGGCATCAATCCCATTTATGATGCACCCTTGACCTAATAACCCACAGAAGGCTACCGCCAAATACCACAATACCGTGGACTAGGTTTCAACACATGAATTTTTGCAGGAAGACATAAACATTCAGTCAATAGCAAATTAGTTGGGCATATCTAGTTGAGTTGCAGCTTTTACACTGGTAAAAGTCTGCTCAAATGCTACTCAAAGATAGCCTACGCTTTGGTGCCTTCTCTAAAATACAGGGAAATGGGGTTAGGCATTGTGTTTCAATGCATTGTAATTTAATGTTTTTTTGAATATGCTCTTCCCTTGATACCTAACTATTCCACATTTTTGCCAGTAAAAAATCTAAATCTGGATTAGTTATTTCTCTACTGAAAACCTCTTTGTGGGTTCCAGTGCAAAATCTAGTAGGTCATTGATGTGAAAATTTGTTTCTTGTGCTCACAGCATCCGTTTTTACTTTTTGTCTCTTGAATAGTACCCTGAATTTTCCAATCATGAGATTTGGAAGGCAACAGCATATGCTTGGCTCTGAGAATGAGTTTTGATTGGCTTAGGCTAATTAGCATGTCCACAAATCCCTGCCACATTGACTGGCTCAAGGATGTACATGTGTGCCAAGTCAAGACCTAGCCAAGAGGACTCAATTCTATGACTTCAGCTGAGCTGTTAAAGAAGCAGACTTTCTCTTATTGTCCACTAGCCATAAGTCAGTAAGCATGGAACCATAAAGCAAGGACACTAAAAGCAGCCAGCCAACCTATAGAAACAGAGCTCGGAAAACATAGAGGGAAACTATATGTGGTCACATCATTTTTAACTCCCGAAGCACCATCATCATCTTAAATTGCCCTGACCATGGGCTGGCTATTCCCTCAGGTGGATAAGTTTTTCCCTCCCTTAATCCCTACTCTCTTTCTCCCTCTGCCCCTTCCTTTCTTCTTTTTCTTTGGTTCCATTAAGTGTTTTGGAGTACAGCACCCTAAATAATTTAGTTTCTCATGGTTTTTAAGCCAGGTATTTTCCCATGTTTTAGTGACATTTATTTATTCATTTCTTTCAATCTGCAGTAAGCAAAAGATATCATAAATAATCATTTAATGATATTTGTGCAATCAGAATAAGTGGTATATAGTAAAATCTATAATGGCGGAGCCTAATCAAGTCTGCATGTCAGGGAAGGCATTCCCTGAGGAGGAACCACTTCTGTGGAGACCCAGACTCCTGGGGACATTTCAACTCATTGTCAGTTTTGTTGGAGTTTGGGCTTGCCTTATGTCTCCCAAGCTTGGAAATCAGGAGAAGTAGGAGTTTGGACAGTGTGGATACCGAGTTGAGCAGGCAGGGACAGAGCATGTCACGGAACATTCTTAGAAATGGACATGATGCTCAGACATTTGGAAATTCTATTCTGAACGGCATGCTTTTCTCTCTGCTTACCACTCTTTTGAAATACTTTTAAAAAAATCTATTCCCATTTTCTTTTTAGATATCAGCTCCTTTTTGGGGTTACAGAAATAAACATAGCAGACTTCACTTTCAAGTAGAAGGCAGTATGCTCTCTCCCTTCTCTGCTAGCTTCTTTTTGTCATTACAGTTTCTCCTTTGTTGGGAGCGACACATAAAACTAATGGGAAAGCCCAACTTTCAGCAAGACATCTTAAAACACATTGATGGGCAGTCAGGTTCTACCATGAAGGAAGTATCTGTCAGTTACTTCCAGAAAATGGGGGGGGGGGGTTGCCTTTTGGCAGGGAACCGAGAACATGATGCCACAGACTGACTTCTCTAATAAAGGCTGCTGGATTTGAAATAGAAATTTCAGCAAACTGCACTGCTTTTAGCAAGTAGCTGTTAGCATCTTCCAGGGCTGAATACAAATATGACTCCACTCAGTGAGAGCTTCTGAGTGTGTGGGATTTGGAGGGCTCCTGTGTAAGTTACATTCTAAATTTAAATGTTCTGGGAACACAGATTGGACTATTCTAGGGGATTTGCCTTAGAAATCACCAAATCTGAGTGGAGGTTTCTATTCTGCCAAATGGGGCCAAGAGCTTTCACATCAAATTCCTTTTGGGTGGTGACTTTTTATTTCAGAATCATTTTGGCTTTCAAGATATATTTGTGATTTCTGCCCAGCCACTGAGTAAAATAATTCCAAAAGACAGGAAGATGCACTGGCTACTCTGATTCCGGTCAATATGGGAAATACCAATGCTGAACTCTGTGAGTTGTAGCAGTTTCTATCCAGTCCTATTTTGACTCCCTGTTAATGTGGACCCAGTTGGCTTCAATATTAATCCCATTATCTCAAGATATGCAGATATGCTTAGTGACATGTAAAGTGATTCATAGGAATTGTTTTTTTATTTATATGGTGACATGTGTGCAAGAATTGGTGGTGGGAATGAAGTCTTAGAAAAGAGCAAAGAGAAAGGCTATTTCTGTGGGTCATTTATGTATAAGAAGAAACTTATTTTATGGAAAATGAGCAAACATGGCCTTGGGTGCTTATTGAAACTGCATTAGACAAATAGAAAGAGGGTTATGTTTTGCTGTTATTTCTATTCCTAGGTTGGATATTACTAATTGAGATAAGCAAGGAATGCTTTTTCCTCACCATAATTCTTTGGGTAGACATTGTTTCTCATGATTATGTAAATTTTGGGAGGGATTAGAAGAATGAGATGGTTCAAGGAATTTTCAAATTGTTATTGTTATTGCCCAAATATCTCTTGAAATACTTTCTTTTGTCCTTGGGGAGAGTTCCTCCCTTATCTCTTAAGGCATGTTTTATGTCTTGGGTGGACTGATGTGGGTGGAGCTATCTAGTATTTGACCTACCAAGCTTTGGATAGAAAGCTAAGGCAACATGCAAAACAAAATTCAGAAGATGCTGCCTTTGATTCTAGAAAATAAAACTTTATTACAAAATTCTCATTGTCTCTTGGGGGAATTATATTTGATGGCAGAGCAAGACTGTTAGAATTGGTAAACCAAACAAATTTGAGGTCGTTGTTACTAGCAGGATTTGCTAAGTGAAGTCAATGGACTCTAGTGTTTGCCTGTTTATTAATAGTCAGGCTTATTAATTTGAGGTAATTGTGGTAGGAGTTTAATACACCTTGGATGAACAAGTAAGTACATACATACATGAATTAAAGAACAAATTATAAAAAATATGAATTTAATTAGTGAAAAGTATATAGGGGATTTTGTTACAATTATTTTATTATAGAATGTGTTATAGAATGTGAAATGTGTTAATAGAATTTTCTATCAGCCAAAGGCTTTTTATATCTATTTTCATAAATAAATTTAAAAATATCTTTAGTATACATTTTACACTTAGAGTTTGGTATTTTATGCAGTACTATTAAAGTCCTGGAAAGAAATTGTCTCTTCAGCAAGCCAAAATCTTATACACAATTTGCTTAGTTCATAAACATCTCTATCTCCATAAATAGTACAAAATACTGCTTTGTTGAAATGATCATAAATCACGTGGATGATTATGATTTTTTGAAAACATCCTCTTATTCGAAAGGATTGTGAAATAGGTTGGATAAGAGTGATTGTTCTTTTTTAGACACTTTAAAAGACATGCAAATGTCTTTGCATTCCCAAAGACACCTGATCCATCATACTTAAGCCAAAGCTAGAATCTAGAACCTCTGAGTCCAAGCATAATGAGCACCCACTGTTATTTCCATCCTAATATAATCACCTTTATTTTTTCTGATAACAACTTTTCTTTTTGGGAGGAATCACTCCTTCCCAGTTCCTTCCATGTGATTCCATAATGGTTCCAAACATTTCCCACCCTCTTCAAAACTGCAAATGGGCTACTTGTAGCATTTCACCAGCACAGTGTCATGGCCAAGGGCTGGAACTCATAGAGCCCTTCTCTAGAATGTTCTCATGTTGGGTACTGGTCATTATGGGACTATGTCTTTTCCACTCTGGTAGTAAAAGTAGGAAATTAGGAACCTGCTCTCCCTGATACATGGTCATTACTAGTGTGCCAGAGGATAGGATACAAGATTTTGGTGAAAGAGAATTCTTGATTTTATTTCCTGTTCTCTTTCCTGCCTTTGTGAGACAATGTTATGTTCTTCCTCCAATTTGTGAACACCCCCTAGTTTTCTCCTATTAAATTTCCTTCTTTCCAAGTGGTATCACAATCTAAATGTCTCATTTCTGAATTCAGTCCATCACTATCTAGCTCTGTGGGTGTGGACGAGTGCCTTGAGCTCTCTGAACCTCGTTTCTTATCTGTCAAAAAACAGATAACCCTAGTCCTTGCTTCATAGATTTCTCTGAGAACTAATGTATCAGAAATACTTAGCTAAATGCCTAGAATACAGAAAGTTCTCAATAAATGTTATTTTTCATTGCTTCTCTCAGTATTGTTTAAGCTAGCTTCTGTTGGATTTTTACCACTTTTGACCAAAGGGTCATTTAGTTGAGTCAAATAATTTCTATCTTTGTTCCCTTTCATGTAAATGCTAGGTTTGTAAGATCTAAATTAATGGCATATTATAGAGAGAGCTAAACCATAAGAGACTCAACTATAGGAAATAAACTGAAGGTTTCTGGAAGAGAGGTGAGTGGGAGGTAACTGGGTGATGGACATTAAGGAAGACACGTGATGTAATGAGCACTGGGTGTTATATGCAACCAATGAATCACTAAATTCTACCCTTGAAACTCATAGTACACTAAATGTTAACTAAACTGAATGTAAATTAAAAATTAGTAAAATAAATAAAATAGAAAAAAAATATTGTGTAAATTAACTTCTAGTATTTTCCAAATGGAATTTCATCCAAGGTCATGGATAGTCATTTATTCTATGGTCAATATCACATCCAGTCATGGCATTAAAAAAAAAAAAAAAGACAAAGTCTTTGAATTACAAATCTTTGATCTAACTGGGGCATTAAAATTTAAGAAAAAGCAGGCAGGAGACATAATTTACCTAGTAGGCAGAATAGGCACTTAGCATCTAGCCTTTTCCTTTCACAAAGTCTCTCACTGATACACTGCCATGGAATTCTATCACACTCAATAGATGCTGTCTTCACTCTGGACGAACTGTAAAAATGTCAGTACAGACACTGTGTTTATGTGAGTTTTCCCTTTAGGTCCACAGGCACATGACATGTATATCACCAAAAGAGAAGGGAACAGAAGTGATGGGAACATAAAACATAAGCAGAGCTGTAAAGAGAATAAGACTCCTCTTTGACACATATTGTACAACATTTCCGAAGTCTTGGGGATATTTTTGGTATAGTTAACTGGTAAAAGATTTTTTTAAAAGTCTGTGGCTCTTCTTTTTTCTTTATCAGTGACAATGCACATCTGGGCTGACAGTACTTTGCACACCTATAGCTTTAATATCTGATACATCTCCATCAGTTGGCTGGTACCTTTCCTATTTTTATGCTGGTTTGAAAAAAAATCTTTGAAAATAATATTAAAAGGCATACCTGGGTGGCTCAGTCAGTTAAGTGTCTGACCTACAGCTGAGGTCATGATTTCAGGGTCCTGGGATCAAGTCCAGCATTGGGCTCCTGTTCAGTGGGAAGCCTGCTTCTCCCTCTGCCTGCCACTCCCCCAGCTTGTGCCCTCTCTATCTCAAATAAATAAGTAAAAATCTTGAAAAAATAACATCAAAAGATGGCATTTAAATCCTATTCTGATTCCTGAAGTTAATGATTTTATAGACTGAAATTTGTCAGGGCAAAAATGCTTTCCTTCTCAACATCAACTTCACCCTCTTGTTCCTTTATCTTAACTGTTAACTTGGGACATAGATAAAAAAGGGGTCAAAGAAACAAGTTGTCATGATGAAAGCGAGCTAAGTTTTGGGATGGATATTCAAATTTGTCATTCTTTCTTTCTTTTTTGTTTTATTTAAAAAAGTTAAGTTTTTAAAAAACTTTTAAAAGTTAAGTTTTATTTGACAGACAGAGATCACAAGTAGGCAGAGAGGGGTAGCAGGCACCTTGCTGAGCAGAGAGCCCAATGCAGGGCTTGATCCCAGGATCCTGAGATCATGACTTGAGCTGAAGGCTAACCCTCTGAGGCACCCAGGTACCCCTTAAATTTTTCTCTTAAGAGTTAATGTGCAATGACATATTGACAGCCGGAATAAAACAAGTTAACACTGCAGAAAAGACAGGGCTAAATTAACCTAATGTGTTTTTAATGGACTATTGTCTCTCCTTGAGGAGACAGGGACAGGTAGATATAAGAGGATGTGTGTGTGTGTGTGTGTGTGTGTGTGTGTCTATCTGTGAAATCATGTGTACTGGGAAAGGAAACAAGACCATATCATTTGTTTTTAAGTAGATTTATTTTTTCTTAAAAATTAAACTTTTTTCTGAATCTACTAACTTGCATTATCTGTTATGAAGCTTTGTAATTCCATCTACTTAGGAAAGTTAATTTACTAAATTATATATGGGAAAGGTGATTGCCTCTAAGAATCATCTGTGTATCTGAAATTGCAGTTTATTGTGTTTGAAACAAGTCTGAGTTTCCTGGTGAAATTCCAAATTGTCATATTACTTTCCCTTTCTTTCTTTTTTTTTTTTTTTTAAGATTTTATTTATTTATTTGACAGACAGAGATTACAAGTAGGCAGAGAGGCATTCAGAGAGAGGGGGAAGCAGGCTCCCTGCTGAGCAGAGAGCCCGATGTGGGGCTCGATCCCAGGACCCTGGGATCATGACCTGAGCCGAAGGCAGAGGCTTCAACCCACTGAGCCACCCAGGCGCCCCACTTTCCCTTTCTTTGACTGGGAGTTAGAGAACAAAATATTTTATGGGATATGTCCTCTTATTAGTGCAAAGTATATTTCTGTTCAGGCTCTAGTAAGGAACTGGAGGTTGTACCATAACTACTTACTATCTTATTCACTGTGATTCTCAGTTCCCTTATCTATAATATCGAGTAATCATATCAGTCAATCATAGAATTTTTTTTTATAAAGACTAAGTAAGATGATACCTGTAAGTGATTTGCCCTCATTCTGGCACAGAGTAAGTGCTCAATATAAGAACGTTCTTAAAAAGGTTGAGTATATAATTTTTGGAATTTTGGAAAATGTTTCTCTCTTCTTGCCTTAACATGACCTTGTTTGAAGTGACTTTCCATCTGGAAACAAGAGGCATTGGCCCAAGATGTCAGACTCTGCACCCTGTGTCTGGAGCATGTAGGGAACTAGGTCCGTCCAGTTTGCTTCCTTTTTCCTGGGTTGCTCTCTGAGGAGGGATACTAAATGGTTGTCTTCCTTTGATTCTTGCTTCCATTTAACTACGAGGGGCCCAGGTGAGCTGGAGCCTGCTTCCTTCTCTGAGCACCCAGTAACCAGCGTGGTTCCAGGCATACTTAACAGAGTAAAGCCTTTAAAAGGTCCCAGTGGCTTACAACTCATCAAGTGTGCCTTTTTAAAAGATGTTTTTTAAATTTCCATTTTGGGATCTGTGTACCAGCCGTTGTCATCAGGACTTTAATCCTTTTCACTGTATTTCTATTCTTTGGGCTTCATATGAAGGCTGTCCCCCAGGTTTATGCTTAGAGTTGCAAAGGTTTGGCAAAAGACTATACCCAACTTTCAGCTGTGAAGTCCTAGCTAGAATTAAGAACTTGGTTTGTAGTAGAAACAATGTTAGAAACAGTTGGTTCTTAGACTGAGAGGTCTTTGAAGGCCTTAGTACTAAATTGAGTTCTGCATTTTAAGAATCACTGGTGGTCATTTTGTACGAAGGGAAGGATGTTGTAGAAGGGTAAGGAAGTCGCTGCTTCTTTTCTGATATAATTTCAATCACGACCAAAATTTTAATGAGGTTAAAGGGTTAAATGTTTCTTGATGCCATTGCACATCCCACTCTGTACCTTTCTTCTTCTGGTGCCTTTCCTTCTCGCACCTTGTGCCTGCATTCACTTCTGAATAAATACCCCTTCATTCTATATCACTCTAGGTTTTCTTCTTTTCTATCCTTCTATTAGAATTTTCATTACCTCAGTTAATTTGTTATTAGAGTGATGATAGGGGTGCCTTGGGTGGCTTATTTGGTTAAGCGTCTGCTTTTGGCTCAGGTCATGATCCCGGTGGCCTGGGATCAAGGTCTGTGTAGGGCCCCTGCTCAGCGAGAAGCCTGCTTCTCCCTCTCCCTTTGCTGCTCCCTCTGCCACCCTTCCCTCTGCTTGTGCTCTCTCACTCTTGCTCTCTCTCTCTTATAATAAATGAGTTGATGGAAACATGGTTCAATAACACTAACTCACATTACTGTCTTTAATGCCACTTCATACATGCTAGGTGTGCTTCTGAGCAGTTTGTGTAGAGAAATTTTGTAGTCTCAGGATACCCTGTGAGGTAAGTCCTCTTACTATCACTTCTTTACTGGTGAGCAAATGAACCCAGAACCATATAAAAGTGTGTTTATAACACATACCTTTCAGGAATAGAACTGAGATTCAAATCCAGCTTGTTTGATTCTAGAGTCAAACTGTATTTAAGTGAGCAAAGTGATTTTTTTTTTTTTAATGACTGTCATTTTAGGCATATCAAGCAGTTTGGAGAGATATTTTTGGGTCAAGTGTACTATCATGTGATAGGTCCAGCCCAAACCTAGACTTCAGGGTCAAGTAACTTTTTGTGTTTCTATTTTTGTATCATCTACTTTCCACTTCTGAGCCCAAAGAATTACTCTTCACAAAGATTGAACGATAGGTGATAGCAAATCTGAGGGCAGGTGGGCAATAACCTTCAAACTCTCTTGGCAAGGTGAATGTTTATAAATCATGAACTGGCCTGTTTTAACCTTGAACTCAGCTTT
This sequence comes from Mustela nivalis, assembly GCF_964662115.1. Lineage (NCBI taxonomy): Eukaryota > Metazoa > Chordata > Mammalia > Carnivora > Mustelidae > Mustela > Mustela nivalis. Next base: position 47,082,084 of record NC_139028.1, read on the forward strand.
AATGATCTAAACCTCAACTATAGTAATTGTTGACATCATTAAATCCACTTATGCTCTTAGAGACTTTTTAGCAATAGTACTGGGTGTGCTTGATAATTGAACAACCTAATTTACCTGGAGGAAAATTAATCTCTGTGGACAGAGATTTTTGCAGCCAAAATATATACTGTAGCAGAGTAGGAAGAAGAAATAAGAAAATGCAGTGGAAAAAAAATGATTTCCAATTTTCCTTTTTAAAATTTCAAAAACATGTTAAATATATTTAATTTATGATATTTAACTCCTCCTGAATGACCAAAGGCAATATCACCTACAGGAGAGCACAGATTTTACAAACTCTTTATATATCTATGAGTTACCCTGATCTTCTTTTTTTAAAAACTTACTCTTCTAGTAGTTTTTTGAATCCTGATTATAGAGAAGAAACATTGAATTGTAGAATTCCAGACACTTTGGCAATTGTGTGTTCTAATGTTCACAGCATAATGATGTATCAATTGGAGGTTGAGGCAAGTGACTTGAACAAATGTATCAGTGACTAAAATATTAATAGGATAAATCTAGATGACCTTGGATGTGGTGATGCATTTAGAGACAACACCAAAGACAGGATCCATGAAATGAATAACTGATAAACAGAACTTTATTAAAATTAAAAAAAAAAACCCTTCACTTTGCAAGAGTAATGTCAAGAAAATAAGACAAGCCACAGACTAGAACTAAATATTTGCAAAGACATTCTGATGAAGAACTGTTATCCAAAATATAAAAAGAACTCTTAAAACTCAACAATTAAAAAAGAAACAACTTGATTAAGAAATGGGCCAAAGACCTTAGTGGACCTTGACCAATATACATAACAAATGGCAAATATGAAAATATGCTCCACATCATATGTCAGCATAGAAATGCAAATTAAGACAACAGTGAGATGCCACTGCATACCTATGAGTATGGTCAAACTCTCGAACACTGACAACACCAAATGCTAGCAAGGATGTACAGCAGCAGAAACTCTCATTCATTGCTAGTGGAAATGCAAAATGGTGCAGCCACTTTGGAAGACAGTTTGGCAGTTTCTTACAAAAATAAACATCACCTTACCATACAATCCAACAACCATGCTCCCAAAAGAATTGAAAACTTATGTCCACACAAATGCCTTTAGTCGAATGTTTATAATGGCTTTATTAATAATTGCCACACTTGGAAGCAACCAAGATGCCCTTCAGCAGGTGAATAAACAAACTGCGGTACAATCAGAAAATGGAATATTTATTCAGCGCTAAAAAGAAATGAGCTACCAAGACATGAAAATACTTTATTTATTTTTTTAAATTTTATTTATTTACTTGAGAGGAGTGAGCGCGAGAGAGCACAAGCTGGGGGAGCAGCAGACAGAGGGAGTGGCAGACTCCCCACTGAGCAGGCAGCCTGACATGCGACTCAATCCCAGGACCCCAGGATCATGACCTGAGCTGAGGGCAGACACTTAACAGACTGAACCACCCAGGCGCCCAACATGGAAGTACTTTAAATGCATATTACTAAGTGAAAGAAGACATTGTGAAAAGGTTACAAATCATATGATACCAACTATACAGCATACTGCAAAGGGCAAATCTACGGAGACAGTTAAAAGATCAGTGGTTTCTAGGGGTTGTGGAGGGATACAGAGGAGTAAGGATGAAGAGGAAGAGCAGAGAGGATTTTCAGGACAGTGAAAAATACTCTGTATGATATTTTATGAGAGATAGATAGATGTCATACATTTGTCCAAATTCATAGAATGTGCAATACCAAGAATGAGCCCTAATGTAAACTATGGACTCTGGGTGAACTTGATGTAGGTAATAAATGTACTACTCTGGGTTGGAGATGCTCATGGGGAAGTTCATAAATGTGTGGGTGCAGGAGGCAGCTGGAAGATTTCTGTACTTTCCCTCAATTTTGCTTTGAACCTCAAATTCTTTGAAAAAAAAAATAAAGTCTTATAAAAAGAGGTGCCATGAAATAAATACATCAAATTGAGATTTGGAAATAAAAAGATATATATAGATAGACAGAGAGAGAGATTTATCATATGTGTGTGTGTGTGTGTGTGTGTGTGTGTGTGTCTGTGTGTGTGTGTGTATGTATATACTTATATTTGAAAATAACTACAGAAACTGGCTTCTTGGTGTAAAAAATGGAAGGCTTATTGAATTCCAGTGATGTTTAAATACATAACCAGAATTCGATTTATTGAATGTCACTAATTAAGTTCAATACAAATAAAAATAATCAGCTATTTAAATGATCACTTTTATTTAAATGTGATTATCGAACAAGAGTTTCATCAATTATCTGACAGTAAGCAAATAAACAAATAAGCCTAAAAATTATGAGTCAGGATAAATGCTAGGTAGAAACATAAGCTTGACGTTCCTGAGAATCACAAATGTAATATGGTTACTTAGGGTGATTTGGAAGGTTTTCATTAGGAAAGTGACATTTAAATTGCAACCTACGCTCAAGGAGCACAGGCCAGTGTGGGACACAGACCAGGAGCCAATGATGTGTGATTCGGTTTGATAAGGTTTACCACAAACCTGGGACTGTGGTGATGAGAAAGCAGAGTGGGGAGCGACTGCTTTTTGTCTGGAAAATCTCCACAGACCTCATAACTATTTGGGCTGGGAGTCTGCGGGATGTCAGTTATGTAAGAGTTCACATGAAGTCAATTATGTGTTCTCTCTAATTTGCTAACTCCTTCACTGAAGAGAGCCTCTATCCAAAATTTGGGCAGTTGAGGCTGGGGTGGTACAAAAGGGCCGGTTTTCCTGCCTCCATCTGAAGGTTTCTCTTTGGAGCTGAAGAATCATCTAGTTTCAGAGCTATGAATGGGATCTAGGATCAGCAAAGACCCAAGTTGTGATTTTCCTGCGATTCAGCTTCTCCTTCTGCCCAGTCCTCTTCACTCCCTCACAAGTTTTGATCTTCAATAAATAAACTCCTGCCTGCAAAGATCCGTCACACAGTCTGCTTCCAGGGAAACCAACCTGCAACCACTCCTTGATACTTACTGATTGGTTGGTTGGCTGAGATTTATTTAGGAATAAAGATGGGAGGAAAGCATACATTAATACTTATTACTTACTGCTACAGATATTAGAGGGAGATTGTTAAGGCTGAAGTCCAGATGCCTTAGTAGCATTCTTTACTGCTGTGTGCTCTGTGCCATCTTCTTACTGTTTTGAGTCGTTAGGCCTCCCATTATTTTTAATGTGGTTTTGAAACTTTTGTCATTAAAGCAAATGACTCCCATCCTGTCCAGCTTCCACCTCAAGCTCTTGAGAAGAATTTGAGAAGCAGGAAATGTCTATCTCTTCTCTGATGGGTAATTTGGTTTTATGTATTAGGAATCACTTCCACAATGCTGGGGAGGCATAAATGAATTTACACTAAAGGGATCATCATGGGCCTCAAGATAAACTTCAAACTACCAGAATCCAAGGAGGGAGATTCACATAACTAGAGTTAGATGTGGGCACTGATAAACTTCAGGGATTGGTTACCTTCTTTTAGGTCTCTATTTTTCTGGAGAGAGTCTTCCTTGTCATGGTTTTGGGACATCAAATATTTTGAGTTTGTGATACAGAAACTCCAGTTTTTAAAATTATTGATATCCCTTTGCAACTTCTGATTTCAGACGTTTCACATTTACTAGAAATGTTAGTTCTGATGCATTTGATTGCATAATTAGAGACGCCCCCCTGAAGCATTGTTATTTGGCTTTCCTTTCCAGCTTTCTGGAGACTTTGAGAGAAGATGTCTAGCCTCCCCTAGGTGTGTCTGTCAAACACTTTTGATTGTTATTCAGTGTGAGACTGAGATGACTGATAAAATAAATGAGTAGAATAAACAGCAGAATTAGTTTTTAATTTCCTTTTTCCCTTGATTGCTCACAGTGTGTGTTTGCAAAGGCATGAAATTATGGTGCCTCTTTTGTATCAGAAATGCCAAGAGCTTGTTTAGTTTGCTGTGCTAAAAATGGTGATTTTCAAGACCCATTACAAAGAAAGTAAAATGAAAGAGAAGCATTTTAAAGGGGGTGAATGAAAACAGTATGGTTTTGGTTTTGCTTTTCTTAAGCTTTCTTCTGTATGGTCATCTCACCTTTTTTTCTAATGAAAAGATTGTACTGATAGTTCAAGATACGACATCTACAAAACCTCAGCTGTCTTCTTCCTCCCCTTCTGTTCTCCTACCCTCCTTTTCCCTTCCTCTTCTCCTACTCTTCTTCCTCCTTTTCTGGCCATATTTTAGAACCAATTCAATCTGGGTTAATGATATTAATGATTAGGAACTGTGGAGGCATCTGGCAGAGAAGATACCAGTGCCTTTCTTTTTCCTGGTCCATATTTAGCTCAACCAATCTCCAATATGTTAGTGGTGAGATTAGTCTGGACTCTGCTGGAAAATTTTTGGGGTCTTTCATTTGATCTTTCCCTTCTGTTATACCTTGAACAAGTCACTTAGCTACTAATTATTCACTTAATTATTATTCATTTGGTACCACCCGATACCAGAGATTTTGGCACACACTGAGAATAAGATAGGAAACAGAATAGCCTGGCATTTCCCTCATGGACACTGCAGTCTGGAGAACATAGAAAATGAAGGGTAGATTAGCTAAGATGTGTAAGAAAGGTATGTAGGAGCCTGATCCTCTAGTAGTTTATGAGGTATGTTAAAAACTTTGTTTTATTTTAAAGGGATTAAGAAATCTTGGAAATATTTTGAGCATAAGAATATTTTGATCAGATATGATTTGCATGAGTCTGGGCTAGATAATGAATGATGAGGAGGCATATGGCCAGAAAAGAGTCACAGTGAGAGACGATGAAAGTGTAGACTGAAGTCTGGCAGAGGTAGTAGTCATGTTTTTGAAGATGAAGAGAAATGGACAGACTTTTAAAGATTTTAGGTAACTTAAATAAGACTTGGTGAAGGAGAAAGAGGGTTAAAGAAACACTTAAGATTCCTGATTTGGGTTTTGGGTTGGATACATAGCTCTGCCATTTGTTGAAATGGAAAACAATGAATGAATATTTGGTTTAAAGGGGAAGATAAATTCAGTTCTCAACATGTTATATTTGATATACCACTGAGGCATTCAAGTGGGGATGCCAAGAAACCAAGTTCAAATTTAGGTTTGGAGCTCAAAGATCTGAGTTGGAGATATATGAGAAGCTGGTAATATATTAATAGTAAGTGATGCTTTAGGCATAGATGCTGAGAGCATCTTGAGGGAAAACAAAACAAAACAAAACATTGCATAGTTCCAAAGGAAGGGGGAGTGTAAGTAAGGGAACCATGTTCCAAAGTCTGAAGATCCCTAGAATTTCAGGAGGAGTGTGTGTGTGTGTGTGTGTGTGTGTGTGTGTGTGAGAGAGAGAGAGAGAGAGAGAGAGTCATTGTGTAAATTAGGCAATAAGGGTATCTATTAAAGTAAGAAAAAGACTAAGATATTCAGAGATTTGAGGAGAATTGAGGAGGTCTGAAATAATTCTTGCAGAAAGTGGATGAAGAATTGTCTAAGAAATATAATAGAATTTTTAGATGTTTAGACCTATTGAGGTTATTCATCATAAATTTAAAGCAGTTTCAACCTGTTCAGTAAATTTCTCAAAGCAATGTTTGATTTCCTAGGCATAAAAATGGAGAAAAGATGTTTGAAATGGTGTGGGATTTTCTATATGGGTTTGATTTAAAAAAAAAAAAAATAGAGCAGGAAGGAAAGGTAAGATTTGGCAAGAGGGGTTTAAAATTAATACAATGAGTTTTAAACTTGGATTAGAATAATTAAAGGCAGGAGGAGAGTAAAATTTTTAGGCAGAAGTATAAAAGAAATGGAGGTGCGACTGTGATCCACATGGTTTTCAGTGAGCAAGATAGGAAAACAGGAGACGATGGTCAGAAAAAAAGGATGCTTGAATTAGTGGTTTTGGGAGAGAGATATTAGAATAAAGAAGAGGAACAATTATGACTATGGATGGCTGTGGTGAAGGAAGAGAAGTCTTCAGACATGAGAAGGTCAACAAACTGAGAAGTGCGGGTAGGTGTTACAACCACTCAAAATAACTGCAGGAACTAAGTCAGGTGCCACGGATTTTATGAATAAGAAGAATGGCATGAAGATAATTCCTCTGCAGTAATAATAGATCCATAATTATGAGGAAAATAGTAATAATATTTAAGATCTGCTGATTATTTATTCTCTGGTAGGAATTAATTGCTGTATATGCATTACGTTCATTAACCTTTACCTTAAACTAAAAACATTATTATCCCCAGTTTATGATAGCAAGGGCATTATTGTCCTCCATTGAGGAAACAGAATCATAGGGAATATTAGATTAAAACCAGGTCTGTCTGACTACAGTACTCACAATCTTATTCATTATTTTATACTACTTATTCAATAAGCTTTTGGAAGGATTAATTGTGATCTGTAAATGTGGAAAATGTATGTGATTGTTAAACTCCAAAACAAATACAAAGGTAGAGTGCAAGGCATATTTAATAATAATAATAATAATAATAATAATAATAATAATAACAATGTTATTATTATATTATTTGCTTTTCCAAGCTAATTTCTCCTCTCTTGCATACTCAAGTAACAGAATCCATGGATGGGTGAACAAACCCATTAGTCTACAGCCAGAAAATGGACTTTGTTGAAACAAATAGAGTACCTAGATCCATAAAAGAGAGACCCATGTAAGAGAGAATGTCTTACATTCATCCCCGTGGTGAACTCACAGTCTAATTAACATAATTTTAAAGAGAATCTTGTGATGCCATAGAGCTGGTGAAGATTAACTGGCCCTGAGTTCTAGAGAATGTTTTCTCTCTTCTAATCACACTGACCTGAAAGGCAAAGGGAATCCCTGGAAAACAATGAAATGCATCCTGTGCTCATTAGCTGTAAGTACAGCTATAGGGTAGAGATGGCAGATCAGGGTAGGAAGAACTCACAAGAGGCTTCATGGAGAAGATGGCTTTAAAGCTGGACCCCGAGTGGGGTCCTTAGGATACTCTTACTGATTTGTACCTGAACTGAAAATTATACCAGATTTTGCCAAAATATTCTATATTCTTTAGTATAGATTTAATAAATTAGTGAAAGGCTACATTAATATATGATTATTAGAAATAAATAGACATTGTACCTACAGTAGTATTCTTGGTTTCAAATAGCATGTGATAATAATATATACAGTTTTCAAAGTGAACAATAGACATAGATTATTGAACCAGCAAACATTTTTTTGTATCTAGACTCTCTGAAACTACTGGCCTCATATATATATGTGTGTGTATATATACACACACACACGCATATATACACATACACACACACAAACACACACACATACATATGTATACAAATACATATTTCAGAGATATAATATATACAATATGTATATTATGTGTATATGTATATATAATAATATACATGTGTAAATACATATATGAATATAAATAACATATTTTATATATGCACATTTACACACACACCACACACACACACATGCATACATACATACATACATACACATATATATAAATATATGTATATTTTTTCTTCAGACCATCCTTCCTGAGAGAGATACAAGAGAGGGAACAGAAGAATGGTCTAAGAAAGAGGGAAGTTCATTCTTTTTTTAAATTTTTAAAAAATACCTTATTTATGTTAATGTGTGATAGGTTTATTATTTTCATTTTTTTAATTTTAAAAATTTTAAATAAACATATAATGTATTTTTATCCCCAGGGGTACAGGTCTGTGAATCGCCAGGTTTATACATTTCACAGCACTCATCATAGCACATACCTTCCCCAATGTCCATAACCCCTGCCCCCCCTCCTGTCCCCACTCTCCCCAGCAACCTTCAGTCTGTTTTTTGAGATTGAGTCTTTTATGGTTTGTCTCCTTCCCGATCCCATCTTCTTTCATTTTTTCTTTTTCTACCCTCCAAACCCACCACATTACATCTCCACTTCCTCATATCCGGGAGATCATATGATAGTTGTCTTTTTCCAATTGACTTATTTCACTAAGCATAATACCCTCTAGTTCCATCCACATCGTCACAAATGGCAAGATTTCATTCCTTTTGATGGCTGCATAGTATTCCATTATATATATATGCCACTTCTCCTTTATCCATTCATCTGTTGATGGACATCTAAGTTCTTTCCATAGTTTGGCTATTGTGGACATTGCTGCTATAAACGTTTGGATGCACATGCCCCTTCAGAGCACCATGTTTGTATCTTTAGGATATATACCCAGTAGTACAATCGCTGGGTCATAGGGTAGCTCTATTTTCAATTTTTTGAGGAACCTCCACAGTGTTTTCCAGAGTGGTTGAACCAGCTTGCATTCCTACCAAGAGTGTGGGAGGGTTCCCTTCTCTCCGCATCCTTGCCAGCATCTGTCATTTCTTGACTTGTTAATTTTAGCCGTTCTGACTGGTGTGAGGTAGTATCTCATGTGATTTTGATTTGTATTTCCCTGATGCTGAGTGATGTGGAGCATTTTTCATGTGTCCGTTGGCTATCTGGACATCTTCTTTGCAGAAATGTCTGTTCATGTCCTCTGCCCATTTCTTGATTGGATTATTTGTTCTTTGGGTCTTGAGTTTGCTAAGCTCTTTATAGATTTTGGATACTAGCCCTTTATCTGATATGTCCTTTGCAAATATCTTCTCCCATTCTGTCAGTTGTCTTTTGGTATTGTTAACTGTTTCCTTTGCTGTGCAAAAGCTTTTGATCTTGATATAATTCCAATAGTTCATTTTTGCCCTTACTTCTGTTGCCTTTGGCGATGTTCCTAGGAAGAAGTTGCTGCGGTTGAGGTCAAAGAGGTTGCTGCCTGTGTTCTTCTCAAGGATTTTGATGGATTCCTTTTTCACATTGAGGTCCTTCATCCATTTTGAGTCTATTTTCATGTGTGGTGTAAGGAAATGGTCCAATTTCATTTTTCTGCATGTGGCTGTCCAATTTTCCCAGCACCATTTGTTGAAGAGGCTGTCTATTTTCCATTGGACATTCTTTCCTGCTTTGTCGAAGATTTAGTTGACCATAGAGTTGAGGGTCTATTTCTCGGCTCTCTACTGTGTTCCTTTGATCTATGTGTCTGTTTTTGTGCCAGTACCATACTGTCTTGATGATGACAGCTTTGTAATAGAGCTTGAAGTCTGGGATTGTGATGTCACCAACTTTGGCTTTCTTTTTCAGTATTCTTTTGGCTATTCGAGGTCTTCTCTGGTTCCATATAAATTTTAAGATTATTTGTTCTATTTCTTTGAAAAAAATGGATGGGATTTTTATAGGAATTGCATTAAGTGTGTAGATATATTTAGGTAGAATAGACATTTTCACAATATTTGTTCTTCCAATCCAGGAGCATGGAGCATTTTTCCATTTCTTTGTATCTTTCTCAATTTCTTTCATGAGTACTTTATAGTTTTCTGAGTATAGATTCTTTGCCTCTTTGGTTAGGTTTATTCCTAGTTATCTTATGGTTTTGGGTGCAATTGTAACTGGGATTGGCTCCTTAATTTCTCTTTCTTCTGTCTTGTTAGTGTAAAGAAATGCAACTGATTTCTGTGCATTGACTTTATATCCTGACACTTTACTGAATTCCTGTACAAGTTCTAGCAGTTTTGGAGTGGAGTCTTTTGGGTTTTCCACATATAGTATCATACCATCTGTGAAGAGTGAGAGTTTGACTTCTTTTTTGCTGATTTGGATGCCTTTAACTTCTTTTTGTTGTCTGATTGCTGAGGCTAGGACTTCTAGTACTATGCGGAATAGCAGTGGTGATAATGGACATCCCTACCGTCTTCCTGACCTTAGCGGAAAAGTTTTCAGTTTTTCTCCACTGAGAATGATATTTGCAGTGGGTTTTTCATAGATGGCTTTGATAATATTGAGGTATGTGCCCTCTATCCCTACACTTTGAAAAGTTTTAATCAGGAAGGGATGCGGCACTTTGTCAAATGTTTTTTCAGCCTCTATTGAGAGTATCATATGGTTCTTGTTCTTTCTTTTATTAATGTATTGTATCACATTGACTGATTTGCGGATGTTGAACCAACCTTGCAGCCCTGGAATAAAGGAAGTTTATTCTTACAATTATTTGCCTCATTCCTTTCTGGAAATAGAAAGTCCCATGACCTCTCTGAGTCTTTGATTCTTCACCAACAAAATGAAAAGTTAGATCTAGATACATGATTCTATGGTTTGGATTCAATGTTAGAGCATCTACAAGCCTCCTTTGTCCTGCCTCTGCCTGGAGTGATGCTGAGAGGAAGCAGCCCCTCTACCTGTTTCATATGTTTTTCTGAGCTTCTGGGATACTGCTCAGGGAATTTCTGAAATGCAGACATACATTCCCAATATATAATCACTCTTGTTCAAGTCAGTGGCTTGGCAAGGGTGAATTTGTCACTTGACTGACTTTCTGTACAGAAAAGATGTGGTCACCATGACATTGTTTTGCTCTTTATTGAGAGGTCTCTTTTGTGCATGGAGAGCAAGACTGTTGGTGATGCATATTTGCCACTTTCTGATGACAACTGCACAGGTATTTCCATTATGTATCTCATTCTTCAGGGGCTTAGACCTTTTCAATCAAGATCTACTTCTGGCTAATCACAAGTCAGGCTTTCAGCTAAGGGTATTGATTTTAGAATATTGTCAGAAAGCCTCATGGTACTCTCTTTTCCCTGTCTCTCTTACACACATACATGCACATACATGCACATGCACACACACTCACACACACACACCCTAAACATATGCAAAACAAAGACATGAAACCTCTATGATACAAGAACCAGTACCTGCATATACTACAGCTTCACAAAGAATATGAATTAAAATGAAACTTGCCAAGCCCCTATTCCTCAGGAGGAATTGTACATGTGAATGAGGACAGACAATAGACAAATAAGTATGCATGTTCAGTTGCCGGATTAACCCAATAGCCTATGATAGATCTTTGAGAGCCTTTATAGACTATGAGATCAATAATCCATTATAGCTCATATTGGTGACTAAATGACTTCAGGGATTGGTAATGGCATCTGAAATCTTTTACCTTTAAACCATAGCTTGTAATAAATCTTAAGTTCCTCTCAGGCATCGCCCCCTGGTTGCCATAAGGGTGTGTTAGCTTTAGCACCTTGAGGAAGGCTGGCAAATAATAGGACTCAATACATAGATATTGAATGAAAGATATTAGATATATCTTTATTATATTTATTATATAATATTCATTTATTTATAATATCTATTTATATTTATTATATTTGTTTATATTTATTCAATATCATAGATATTGAACAAAGAGAAACCTATTTTTCCTCCATACTCATGTCTCTTCAGATTTTCACTTCCTCCTGGGGTTGGCATATTCAGGTTCTGCCTTATATCTGATTATTCCTTCTTCCCATTTCTGACCAATGCTGAGTATACCTGCTTCTATTCTCTTTTAATTATGGTGTTCCTTCTGCCAAATCACAACCATTTTTGTCATTGGATTTGCTAATCAGTGACTCTTTTTGAGAGGGAGAGGGTATGAATTGTTGAATCATTGTAATCTATGGAAGCAGGATGTTGATAAGGGCTCTTAGCCTTTGGAATGATCATCTGTAAAGTGTGAGGCTGAAGAGAGAATAGGCCAGTGGCTATATGCCATGAAATCTGGCATAAGCGGAAGTCCAAATAAGTTCAACAAATATATAAATAAATAGAAACAAAAATGATAAAGCTAAGATGTTTAGAACATCTATCTATGACAGGATATTAAAGGTTTAATTTACATTTCTTATTAAGTCCTCCCAAGAATACTAAAAAAGTGTATCTTGTCTTCATTTTTAAAGATCAGAAGACATTAAAAAAAATTTAAGTATTTTTCCCAAACCACCTATCTTAAGTATCTCTGAACCAGAATTCTATTCCAAGTCTGTCTGACACAATTTTGTTTTTGTTGCTGTCAAGTTGTTCTGCATTGTTTTTTCTCCCACTATTTTTTATGTCCTGACTTTGATACAGTGGCTACATTGGCAGCATCAGGCAGTATGTGAGCCTCAGTTGTACTTTCCCACCAGGCACAAGCTATGCCAAGTCATAGGGACAATGGTTAACAATTTAGGGATACCATATCTACTAGTGTCCATTTGTATACCTAAACATATATGATGCCATTGAATCATGAAGCAAGCCTGTGAGGAGTAAGGCATGTATTTTTCAGATGCCAAAACTAAGATCCACAGCTCTGACACTTCATAATGATAATCAGCCAAATGCACAATTTACGTTAGAATTCACTCTAGGTGTTGCACATTATACGGGTGTGGACAAATGTATAGTGACATGTATCCATCATAAAGATAGTGTGTGGTCCATTTTAACTGCTCCAAAAAATCCTCTGTGTTCTGTCTATTCATCTCTCATCTCCCCAACCCTTGACAACCACTGTTTTTTTTTTTTTTCACCTATGAGCAGGAAATACTCTATCTAGAAAAGTACCTCTGAAAAGAAAGGAGGTATGAATCAGAGGTCAATGGCAGACCTTTATTTTTCTTTAAAATAAAAGAGATCATTTATATGCCACGGGGAAGTAGTCAGAATATGCAGAAGTGAATAGGTTAATTAGTGGAGTGAGAATGTAGAAGAATGGAGAGGAGGTAGAGTCTGTATCAGGAGGCTGAATTGTTCTTCAGGAGTTTACTATGAAAGAAGGATTGCCATGCTAGTCACTTTCCAGAACTCTGTCTTTCTCTCGTGCATGTATGCATGTACACATATGTAGGTACACACAGGGTCACTCAGACCTTCTGTCTACGCAGAACATTGGCACTGTGTTGTCACATTTGTTAATAGCATCCAAAGGATTACTGGCCTTTTTGATCTACTCCTCATCTGACAATATAATAGAATAAAGTTTGGTAACAAACATGGCTTCCATCTTTGTACTCCACTTGATCCCTGTGGCTTACAGAAAATGATATGTAATTCAGAGAGTATCATTAAAAGCCTTTTAGTAGATAGATAGATAGAAAGATATTGTGTATTCATTATATCTCTATCTATATATGTTTTCCATTGTATAGCAAAGGAGACCACCACTAAAATGAAAAGGCAACTTAGTGAATGGGAGAGAATATTTGCAACTCATGTATATGACAAAAAGCTATTAAGATATATAAAGAACTCATACAATTCAAAAGCAAAAAACCAAAAGACAAAAAACACACAAAAAACATTTAATTTAAGAACTCTGCAGTAGATCTGAAAAGACATTTTTCCAAAGAAGACATATTAATGGTCAACATGCACATGAAAGATGCTCTATATCATTAATTATCAGGGAATTGCAAAATCAAAACCACAATGAGATATCACCTCACATTAGTCAGAATGGATATTATTAAAAAAAGGCAAGAAATAACAAGTGTCGGGCGCCTGGGTGGCTCAGAGGTTTAAAGCCTCTGCCTTCGGCTCAGGTCATGATCTCAGGGTCCTGGGATCGAGGCCCGCATCAGGCTTTCTGCTCAGTAGGGAGCCTGCTTCCCCCTCTCTCTCTATCTGCCTCTCTGCCTATTTGTGATTTCTGTCTGTCAAATAAGTAAATAAAATCTTTAAAAAAAAAAAAAAAAAGAAATAACAAGTGTCAGCCAGGATGTGGAGAAAGGGAACTCTTGTGCACTGTTGGTGGGAATGTAAATTGGTACAGTCACTTTGAAACATAGTATGGAGGTTGCTTATTATCCAGCAATCCCACTTCTAATTATTCAGTCAAGATCAGTGGCAATATATATGCACATAAAGACCTGTATGTGAGTCTACGTAGCAACTTTAATTATAATAGTAAAAATAGAATACAGTCCAAATGTCCACCAACATAGAAATGTTTAAATAAGTTATATAATGTCTGTACCATGAAATATTACTTCACAATAAAAACAAAATAACTACTGATATGTCAAACCATGGGATAAATTTTAAAAATTATTATTCTACATGAAAGAAGCAGAGAACAAATCTATATACTGTGTGGTTTCATTTATTTGACACTCTAGAAATAAAGGAAAGCTATATAGATGGAACAGATCAGTTGTTGCCTGGACTTTGGCTTGGGAATAGAAGTTTACTGTAAAAGAGCATTGTGAGGGAATTGGGGGGTAACAGAAATGTTCCATATGGAACTGTGGTGATGGCCTGCAACTATAGAACTGTTTTACAATGAGGGAATTTTACTGTATGAAAATTGGAAACTATGACAAAGGAATCTAACTATGTTACAGATGACTCATAACCAGACTGAAGGGAATAAGGAAAAAAAAATAAGGAACCATCCTACGTAATTATGGAAAGCAGTATTTTGATTAGAAACTAAAAGCTTAAAGACAAACAAGCAAATAAAAAATTATCTATAAATTTTTACTCTAATCGGTAAAATCATTTCTCAGAGGGACATGGTTTAGCAATTGCAAAATTACTTTATATATATACAAGGGTTTAACAAATAAGTAAATATATTATAGATAATAGGAGCGATATTTCTTACTGTCTGAGAAAGAAATTACTAATAGGACACAAGTGAAGACAAGAATGAACCCTGTGATGATGAATCAGAGTTGGTATTAATAATAAGACTCATGGGTATTTTTAAAAATTTGTAGAAGATGGAGTGAATATGGATATAAATGTATGTATGTATGTACCTATGCATGAATTACTAATATCCATACATAGAGTCCCTATCTCTGTCCTCTGAGAGAGCCTCGAAGCACTCAATCCCCAAAAGAAAGAGCACTCCCAGTAGTCAGACCTTGCTTTCTAAATACCATTCTCTAGGGGCGCCTGTGTGGCTCAGTGGGTTAAACCTCTGCCTTCGGCTCAGGTCATGATCCCAGGGTCCTGGGATCGAACCCCACGTCGGGCTCTCTGCTTGGCAGGGAGCCTGCTTCCTCCTCTCTCTCTACCTGCCTCTCTCCCTACTTGTAATCTCTCTGTCAAATAAATAAATAGAATCTTAAAAAAAAATACCATTCTCTATTACAATGAATCAAAGCTCCTTGGAGAATTGGATGATTCCCTGGAAAAAGCAGAATGGAACTTCTTAGGCATCTCTGGGCTAGGAAGCTTCCATCAGCTAAGGGCAATCCTGAGATGGGTACAGATATGGAAACAACAACCACCATCAATTTCTTTTCTATATCGGTGATCTTTTTACTATCTCCAGAGTTTTACCTTTTGCAGAATGTCATATAGGTGGAATCATATGGTATGTAACCATTTCAGTGGCTTCTATATGCATTTAAGGTATCTCTATTTTTTTGAGATCATGACAACTTTATTTTAGTGCTAAATGATATTCCATTTTTTGTATGTACTACAGTTCATCAGTTCACCTACTGAAAGGCACCTCAGTTGCTTGCAAATTTTAGCAATTACAAATAAAGCTGCTATAAACATCCGTGTACAGGTTTTTGTGTGGACATAAGTTTCTAATTCATTTGGGTAAATACCAAGGAATGTAATTACTGTATCATATGGTAAAAATACATTTAGTTTTTCAAGAAACTTTGAAAGCTACTGTACTGTTTTATATTTTCACCAATGATGTATGAGAGTCCCTGTTGCTCTATATCCTCTACAGCATTTGGTGCTGTTTGTGTTCTAGGTTTTGGTCCTCCTCATGTCTGGGTAGTGGTCAGGGAAGTTTATTTTGTTATTTGAAATGGCAGCAGTAATACTTGGTCTTCTGACACTATTTCTTATGCTCATTTTGCTACACTAGATCCTCCTCTAGGAAGGTCATGATCATTGGCACTATTGTGCCTCTGAACACTGTTATGCTACTTATTTGTACCCTCCCTTTCCTTCCTTCCATAATACAGAGTTTGAAATAATTTCTAATTATCATATTGCTGGGAAAAGAACACAAGCTAAGTAGTCAGAAGACTTTGAATATGGCTCCAGGTCATGCAATTGTGATGCATTTAAAGAAATGTAACCCTCTGAGCCTTCTTTTCTCCAAATTTTTTAAAATTGTATTTGTTTCACTCAATATGAATGAAGTGAAGATAAACTGAGGTAGAACATATATATACCTTCAGTTACTGGAACCACCAGGTCAATTTAAGATATTGTCATTATTTTGAACAAGCAAGAACAAAGCATGTAACAATGTTTCATGGGAGTAGGCAGTTAGAGGACTGATTTACTGTCCTTACAGGCAAAGTTAGGATGTTGCAGGCCCAAACTACTGATGACTCCCAGTGCCCAGGGATTTTAGGTGCAGGGAGCATGTCTGGTTCATGCTTGTGTTATGCACTGTCTTGTGCATAGACAGGACCAGGTAAATGTATGTGGAATGGAAGGAATTTGGTTCCCTGGAGGCTAGTGTTACTTCTATTTCTGCTAAGATTAAAAAAAAAAAATGTTTCTCAACTGGATTCTAATCCACATAATGGGTGATGTAATAAAAAATGGAAGAGGGGAACTCTGTGGAATAGAAATGGAGAAAAAATAGAAAAGAAAATACTTTTGCCCTTTATGTTAACATTTCCATATTCAATATGATTCATTTGTGAGGAAATTATGAACCTAAAGCACACTGTTCTCCCATTGAAGGGATTTTACACCATCTCAAAATCAATCCTTTGATCTCAGAGAATTTCTAGTTTTGTAGCAGAGATAAGATATGATCCATGAAAAATAAACCATGAAAAATAGAACCATGAAAAATAAAACCAAGATAAATAAAAGTTTGTTTATTGGTCACTATTGATAAATACTGTTTGAGTGTTTAAACGTGTGTAAATATGTATGTATACATATTCACAATGTTTAAGGTAAAATCATAGTAACCTAGTAAATATTGTAATTACCCTGATGATTCAGAAGGAAAAACAGGGTAAAGGAGGTGAAATGATTTATTCATAGTCACACAGCTAGAATATGGAAGATCTGAGATTTTTTCTTTTTAAGAGAAAGGGAGAGAGATCCGAAGAGGGTGGAGTAGAGGCTTGGTGGAGAGAGAGAGAGAATCTTAAGCAGGCTCCACACTCACCATAGAGCTTGATGAGGGCCTCAAACTCATGACTGTGAGATCATGACCAGAGCCAAAGACAAACAATTAACCAGCTGAGCCTCCCAGGTGCCCCAAATCCGAGATTTCAATCCCCATCTTCACATGGCCAGCCATGCAAGTTCTGTCATGAAAATTTTGCAAGTGAATAAGTGTGAAATTTTGTGTTTTTTGCCAAAATAAAAATCACAGTAGATGGTCTGGGTCTTTGGTGAATGTTTTCAATTTAAATTTGTTCCTAAAAAATAATATATTTTAGATAGGTGAATAAGAACTTTCATATTGTCAGGAAAGCTCATGAGGACTTTCAAACTTAAGATATTTTTCTGAATTTAAATTATACCATTTGAATGATGGCCTTATTCTTTATTTAATATGTATTCATCCAATTATCAAAATCAAGTATTACCATGTGCTAGGCAGGCAGTATTCTAGGTGTTAGAAATACAGTGAGTAAAACATAAAAAAACACTAAAAAACCAAACCAAACCAAAACAAAACAAAAACATAAAAACCACTGCCTTGGATATCAGAAAGAAGCCCCACATTGGATGTGTAAGATGTGAGAGACAAGGCAGAAAGTAACATCTGCTTCCCTGACTCTGTCCTCCTAAGAAACAGCCTTAAGCCCCTTGTGGGGGTGGTAGTGTGAGAGAATGATACATCCTTTCACCCCCAAGGCCACTGGAGGAGGAATGGAAGCAAAGCCCCTATGTTTCTGAGGAAGGATAGGAAACCCTCCAAATTTTATTCACTATGTTATAATATTCCAAAAGCGATATAACAGATGTAGAGGAGTTTTGGGCTCATGTCTACAGGATTCACAGACCTTAGAGGTAGCCTCTCACCCCAAAGCAGCTTTTGAAGATGCAGTTATAGTTCAAGTGATATGATACCACCTTGCCAAGCTATGGTGTTATCGGTATGCTGTTTATCTTCAGTGATCTATGTATGAAATCTTTTCTCCCATCACCAAAAAATGAGGACCTAGGGAAATGAGGTAGAAGTGGGAGTGGCTCCTCTGACTCTTACCCTAATCAATCCACTTGCAGAAGTTTTATTTCTGTCTTCATGGTATTTAAAGCTGTTTTAGGAACCACTATTCCCCGGAGAAATTATCAGCAGATTTAGGAGCAGCTGCTTGAGTTGTCAAGCAGCTTCTTTGACAAGATCTTGTTTATTGTTTATCAGTGGTGTTATACACCACTGGGACCCTTGGTGGTTGCTTCCCAGAGATTCTTGACATTTGCAATGCCTTCTGGGAAGCCCCCTTTGGTGCTGCAGGTAGCTAGGATCTGTGGTAGCCACTCCCCTGACTTTTGTTCTCAGCCCTTCCACCCACTGACTAAGCGTCTAATTCTGTATTAAACCCTTCCTACTTGGAAGATCTAGAGTGGTGTCTGTTTTGCTGCCTGAGCTCTGATAAAGGGTCTTTATGATTTGGACATGTTCCCAGGGAGAGAAAACACATTACCAAAGTGGGTAGAGGTTAAAGGATTGGTGTGGACTGGGACATGTAACAGATTGGGTAAAGGCAAATGTATGTGTACTCACAAGAGACCTAGTCCAGTGGAATGACTCCCTAAAGAAATCCTTGTATCATGGAAATAATAAGGTCTTTACTTCTATGAAACACAGTAGTAAATCTTGCCTGTATAGCGCTATTCAGTTTCTAAAACAATTTCATAAACATTAACTCTCTTGGATTTGGGGAGAGATCTCAGAGTGAAGACGTGAAATATATATCCTCTGTCTCACTCCATTCTACCCAATCATCTCATTTCAACACCATAGAAACTCTGTGAGTGGTAGGGTGGGCACTATTATGTGTCCTTTACAGATGATGAAACTAAAGCTTTGAACCATTAGATTTATTTCATTCACTTACTCAATGAACAGATGTACACTGGTCATTTATTTTGTGTCAGCTATTGTGTTAGAGACCAGGGATAAAAGAATAAACAAGACAAACATCTTCTGACCCTCATGCTTCTTACTTAGTAAGGAACACTGACATGGCATAAATGTTTAATATGATAACTACTTTTACAAAAGGGAAAGCAAAGGGTGCTATGGAGGCCTCAGGACCTAATACCTACCCTGTTACTGGGACCTGAAGGCTGACTAAGCAGTGGGGCCTGGCCGCCCTCATACGGCTAGAAATGGAAAAGCATGGAATACATTTCTGTTTCAGGTTCCTGAACTTTGGTTCCAATGCTCTCTTCCCTACACTATGTTGATGGAGTTGCAACTACTTTCCTGACTGGGAAGACAGAGGTAGTATTTGTATCAATCTGGAAGTGAATAACTATCTAATCCTCTGTGGTTAGGTTGGTTTGGCTGTTTGGGCTGTTGCTCCCTTATAAAGAGTATAAATCTCAACATAATATGTAAAATCTATGTGTCAGGGCTTAGACAGTTCTAATACTTCAGAAACGCTCATTTCCTTTCTGGGGCATGGAAAGGGAGAATAAACCACTAGACTGACTTCTATGGAATTACTAGTATTTGGTCATTTTAGTGTCAGAAATGACAGTTTCATGGGATTCTTACCTAATATCCAACTAATCAACCCAGTCCAGGATTAGAGTATTCCTTGTAACTCTTTTAACTTCTATTACAAACATAAGGCATGCTTTGTTAAAAAAAAAATAATTGCTGTAGGTAAAAGCAGTTCTAGGCCCAGATAATCAAGAGGTTTGGGAGAACTCACAACATTTTGAAAACTGACATTATAGTTATAGAGAGAAAGCACTTTAAAAAAAGTTGTCTAATTACAAATTGACTCAACCAGGTCAGTAATTTGAGGACTAAAGAAGATCTACAGGATATAATTGACCATTCTGGTTGAATCGATAACAAATTGACTTAAAAACAGTTTAAATTATAGGGAGAACCATGATGGCACTTAGAAGCATACTTTCTAAATGTAAATTGCTTGAAAATTTGAAACGGGCCAATGTCCCATTATTATGGGACAAAGACTGAAGCAAGTAAATATTTAAACTTTTAGCATTGGTGCTAAAGAGTATTTATAAACAGATTATGTAATTTTAAACTTTGCATTGAGAAAATACCATTTTAAAAAATATATGTATTTGTTTCCCAAACACCATTTTCTTGGGAGGTGGAGAAACATATTTCCACATGTTGCTGATAAAGCTTGAAATTGATAGTATCTTTGAGAAGTAGAATTTGGTAATGTGTACTGAAAGCCAATGGATGTTTATGTCATGCATTTTCAACAGGACTGATATCACCTCCAGGTGGGAGACAAATTGGTAGTGGGGGAATCTTATTCTTTTAAGTCTTTTAATGAATAAAGTGTGTGTGTGTGTGTGTGTGTGTGTGTGTGTGTGTGTGTGTGTGTATGTATTAAAATTACATGAGGGGGTGATTAGGAAGATGAAAATTACATGAGGGAGTGATTAAGAAAAAAATCTAAACAACCCTTTGGTGAGTAATAATGAAGAAAACGTTCAGAAACACTGACTTACATCTTTGAGTCAAAAGCTGAAAACTATAAGAAGTTTTAGAAAATTCTAAAAATTTAATTTAATGACAGAGTGTCTAGAAGATGTGCAAATACAGGGCCAATATCTGTAGTAATGCTATTTGTAATAATGATATCTAAATTTCTAAAAGTAGAGGATAATTAAATAAATTATGGTGTATTCCTAAAATAGAAAGACATGCACTCACTGTATGTGAAAGAAATATATATGGTATGGAATATGTTCACAATTTTATAGAAGTGAAAAAAATGCATGCTTTTGTCACTTTGTGAAAATGTATATTGACATTTATACGTAGAACAAAACTGACTAAAAGGATTCATACAAAAATACTTTGCAGTGATTATCAATGAATGGAGAATGACAACTAATTTTGTTTTCTCTGTTCTCAACTTTTTTCTTTCCTTTTAATTAAATACTTATTTCTGGGGCACCTGGGTGGCTCAGTGGGTTAAAACCTCTGCCTTTGACTCAGGTCATGACCCCAGGGTCCTGGGATCGAGCCCTGCATCGGGCTCTCTGCTCGGCAGGGAGCCTGCTTCTTCCTCTCTCTCTCTCTGCCTGCCTCTCTGTCTATTGTGATCTCTGTTTGTCAAATAAATAAAATCTTTAAAAATAAATAAATTTTTGTTGTTGTTGTTGATTTGAGGGATACTCTATTGACTTCATATAATATCGTGTTAAGATTTATCTTCCTTATGTTTCCCTTAACAATCACAAACACTTCTTCCACCAACCGTATCAGTATATATATATCATAAAGTCTGCATGCTCAGTATTCTGTGTTGAATTTATTATAGTCAAAATAATGTTTATTGTTAAACTGCACAGTTTACTATGGTTATATTTTCTTTTTTATTCATATATTTTTCTTGAAGCTAATAATTGTCTTGTTAATTTTTCATGAGCCTAATCTTTGTAAATTCTTTGATAGAATTTCCTCTTTGTATGAACAGATGTAAGAACACACCAGGTTTGTTGTTTTTTTTTGTTTCCTGGAGATACTACTTCTGGAGTCCTCTGTCTTTCTATCTAATTGTTATTAACTGATTGGAATTATTGGTGGCTGTTGTCTTGGAACTTCTCTTTATTGCTATCTTAAAAATTTTCTTTATTTTCTCCTGCTTGAAATAGGTTTTTTTGTTTATTTTCTCTGCATTTCTTAGCTTGCTGCTTTGTGTCAGTAAAGCACAATCTTTAGAAGAACCATGTGAAAGGACACATAGGAATAAATTTGTTTCAAGTATTCATATCTGAAAATATAGTCATTCTTTTCATATACTTGATGCATAGTATTTCTGAATATTAAAATAATTTTCCCTCAGAAGTTTGAAGATAATACTTAAATGTTATTCAGCCTCCAATCTTGGGGTTGAAAAATCCAGTGGCATTGTAAATTACTGATACGTTTTACATAATATTTTGGGGGGATTTAGGAATATTTATTCTTTTTGAATTTTGCATTCTGAAATTTCACAATGGTGTACCTTCTTGAGAATCTTCTTCTTTTTCTTTTTCTTTTTCTTTCCTTTATTTATTTATTTATTTTTAAAATTTACTATGTTGGGTATTTAGTGGTCCTTTTACTCTGAAAAATATTATGTACCAGGTATGGAAATTTTTCTTATTTCTACTCTCTCTCTTTCTGGAATTCTTTTTTTTAAATATTTTATTTTATTTATTTGTCAGAGATCTAGTGAGAGTGGAAACACAAACTGGGGGAGTAGGAAAGGGAGAAGCAGTCTTCCTGTTAAACAGGGAGTCCAATTTGGGACATGATTCCAGGATCCTGGGATCGTGACCAGAGAAAAAGGCAGATGCTTAACGCCTGAGGAACCCAGGCACCCCTCTTTTTGGAATTCTTTATTGGAGTTGGATGGTGGACTTCCTGAATTGAGTCTTTGATTTTTCTCATCTAGCTTTCATCTCTTTATATTTTTTCTGGTTTCTGGTGGATTTCTCCAAGTTTACCCTCCAATTCTCTATTGACTGTTTCAGTTTGCTCTGATAGTTCTTAACTCAAGAGCTTTCTTTTTAATGCTGTTACTTTTTTTTTAAAGATAGCATATTCTTTCAACTTTGTATGTATCTTTCTGAAACAGGAAGACTAATTCTTGAAGTTATCTCCTGCTTTTGATAATTTTTGTTTCTTTCTTATTTCTCTTCCCTTTTGGTTCTGTCTTTTAGGTTAGAGGGTTTCCTGAGATACTAAGGAAGTATGTCTTTATGACTATGATTAAATTGCTTAAAAGAAAAAAAAAAAAGTCATTTTAAGATCACTATGCTTTCACAGAGCTCCTTGACTCATAGGCTTCACTGTGAGTAAACAGATGGAGTACTTTTGTTGAATCACTTCAAAGTGTATCAGTGGGCACTTTTTCTCAACAAAAATCTTCTGTTTTCTTTCCTAGGTTTAAGAAATAGCCAGAAATCTTGGGGGAAATACATTCTGTTCTTCTTTCGGGTGGCAGAGCGGCTCTGGTTTCTAATAACTCTTTATACAGATTTTTAGCCTATTCTCCTATGTATGATCTCGTATTTCCTTGCATTGAAAAATAACTGAGTGCTCTTGTTCCTGAGTTCATTTTAGTATTTAAGAGGAAAAAAATTAGTTTCCTTCTGGTGTCCTCATATGCTTGTACACAACAAATCCAAGAAAGTTAAAAGCTAAATGTGCACTAGATCCACTTCTTTCTTTCAATATTCTGTTGAAAATTCTGCTTTGCTGTTCCATCCTTGACTGCTCTCTTTACCATTGTGGGGTTTTAACATTGCAGTTTCTTTTCTTTTTTTTTTTTTTTTTTTTTTTTTTTGCATTGCAGTTTCTTTTATGGAATACTTGTGGGATTTAGAAGGAGAAAATCTATAAGATCTTGTTTTTGGTTTACTACATTCATTCTGAAGTTCTTCATAAATATTTCCTTTAATTTTTTTTGAAGGATCATGTTTTACTTTGGTAATCATGAGGATAATAAATATAAAGAAATACAATCCTGTTTCACTTCTTATAATACCTACTACCACTCTATAATGTTTGTGAAACCATGAACAACAACATCGATATCTCTACACATGGCTTCCTTACCAGCTAATTATTGTCTCCATCGTGACTCCTCCTCTACTCACTCATTAATTGGACTCTTCCTGTATTTGTCTTTCCTACCAGAGCAGTTTGATATCCTGGAGTTTCTGAGAAGGTCCACTCCATCTGTGCCTCTCCTAACTCTTTATTATTGCTGCTCTTCTATTATTGCTGCCTACCTGTGCCGTCCCTTTTATAACCTTTCTTATCCTCATCTCAGACCCCTGTCTACTTTCCATAACTGACATTGCCCTTGCATTGAAATAGGATCTTTGTGTTGGTGCAATGTCCACTGAAGTAGAGTGGTAGGAAGCTAGTGAGTGTAAGATCAACATGGAAAGTCAATTTTCCATGATATTGTATCATGAGACTATTCATGTATCAGTAAATAATTGCTGCATTTAGCCAAGTATCATAGGGGAGGGTGGGGGGAGAATGGACTACACTTGTTTCCATGTCTCTCTCAGGTAACTCCCTGTGGTGGAAACCTCAGCTCCATAGTGTTCCATGTACGTCTTCAGGGGAAACACTGTGCTCAAGGTTTAGAACATAGGCTTTCATGTTCAAAACCTGTTCATGTCACTGTCCCAGAGATGGTCCCCCTGTGAGACAGTGGCATGTGATAACAGTTTCAAGAGACTGGTGCCAGACTCTTAAATTATAGTGAAAACTGTAACTGCTCAAAAGAATAGATAATAGCACTAACCTGAGTTTTATCTTCAATCTCCATGAGCAAGCCATTCTGGAAACCAAATTATCAGAATTTTGTGGGTTGAACTGGAAATCAACAAGAGGAATTAATTACAGGATTTGGATAGTTATTGATAGGATGCTGACATAGCCTAATTTATCTCTTGTAACAGTAAAATACGCATATATATCTTCCAGAAAAGCCAAAAATCGTATCGGTTCCTATAAAAGGTCCTGCCAACATTCAGTCTCTGAGACTGCTTAAAAGTCTCATCAAGTCTCCTTCTGATTGACATATTCCTCTTCCTCTTCTTTTTTTTTTTTAATGTTAATCCATCAAATAAGGTTGATATCAGGAAAAGTTAATAAGAATATATTTGGGACAATTATTTTATTTCATTCTTTAGGTAAAAAGGAGAATCCTTGATATCATCTGCATCTATAACAGATTCTAAAAATAAAATTTTGTATCTAGTATCTTACATAAACTTTTGTAATGGCTTTGTGCAAAATTTAACTTTTAATTACTTATAAGCCTCTCTTAGCCTGATTGAATATTTTGAAGAATGAAACATGTCTCATTCATTTTCATTCAGAACATACAGGTGTTAAAAATTTGATTGAATGGATGAATGGATGAATATATGCATGGCTGAGTAATATTCAACATAAGTAGTGGCTGCTTGCTAAGGTTTCATATATTTTCCTTGGAAGTTGTTTAAATAGAAGCTGGATGAACACTTTTTAAAGATGCTATAGGGACAAGCCCACTGTGCACGTTTATGTTTAAATTTTGTAAATATTCTCAAAATCCTCAATTGTCTTAGATACTTAATGGAATAATCCAGTCATCTATTTAAAGAGAGAACAGTAGCTGGGAAGGGGTGATGACATAGGGAATAGCTAATCAGAAAGAAGGAGGTAGCTAATACTCCCAACATTAAGTAACTACTTCTTTTATTGAATTTATTACAAAGTTTTTTCCAATTTTATTGATATATAGTTGGCATATAACATTTTGTAAATTAAACCTATATATTGCAAAGTTGGGTACCACAATAAAGTTAGTTATACACTCATCCTTTCAAATAATTAGCATGTGTGTGTGTGTGTGTGTGTGTGTGTGTGTGTGTATGGTGAGAACAGTTAAGATTGACGTTTTATCAGCTCTCAAATATACATTATAATATTTTAACCGCAGTCACCATGTTGTACATTAGAGTCCCAAAACTTATTTATCTGATAGCTGAAAGGGTAGTCAAGAGAGGATAGCAAGAAGCTAGAGGAGAAGGTGGAAGATGGACTTCAGGCTGGAATCATGGTATTAAAACTTACTAGCTGAACAAAAAACAAAAACCAACTTATAGCTGTGAGACCTTGGGCCTGTCATTTAACCTCACTGAATGTCCATGTGAAAAAATCACATTTGCTTCCTAAGATTATGATGGAATCTAAACAAGAGGGGTGCCTAGGTGGTGCAGTGGGTTGAGCATCAGACTTTTGGTTTCTGTTTAGGTCGTGATCTCAAGGTTGTAAGATCAAATCCCATGTGGGGCTCGACACTTGGTGAGAAGTCTGCTTGAGAGTCTCTCTCCCCTTTTCTCTGCCCCTCCCACTCATGCGCTCTCTCCCTCTCTCTCTATAAATAAATAAATAAATCTTTAAAAAATAAAAAACAAAAAATGATATAGAAAAGGTCAGTGAATATGTTCCTTCTTTCATCCTGCCTCCATGCTTCTCTACTTTGTTCTCTGGCATCTTTCTTGCATCTCTTTGATGTTCTGCACTGTTCGCCACCTGTTGATGGGGGGGAGCGTCGGTGTCGGTATCAGAAAGGCGCAGGATGCTTTGTGAAATGGAGATACAGAGGGAAGAGCAAGAAAAAAACATAATGATTGATCCAGGGCCATTTTGGAGAGGAGGGCTGGCAGCCGAGCCCAGCTGTGGTTCCCTCACATCCCTGAAGCTCTGCAGTTCCTCCTAAGCGACTTTCTGTAGACTCTCTCTTGTCTTATCACTCATTCCTATCAATTTGTTCACCATTACTAACCCCAGGGTTTATTCCCTGATATTGTTTGCAAGTTTCCTCATGGCAATGGACTAGCTCTGTTTCAGATTATGTCCCCCCGCCCAGGTACATCGATGCTCCTCATTGCCCAGGTTGAATCATGTTACTCTAACATTTGCTGAGGATAAAATGTACCTTCTGTCCTTTCTTAGATAAATACTTTTGTTTCCCTTACAAGACACTATTTGGCCCCAAGACAGTATTTCAAATAAGCAGTCTTGCTACTTCTACATCTGGGCAACATCCAAATTTACAATTTTGTCATTGAACTGTAAAGAAACCAAGAGAAGGTACCTAGATCCTTGCTTTATCCTTTGGCTGTTGCAGCTGCATTTGCTAAGTGTGGTGGGTCTGGCATTGTTGCAAAGGCTTCTACTGGAGTTTCTATAAGAATCAGGACCAAATGGATGCATTCCTAGAAACATATAAACTACCACAACTGAACCAGGAAGAAATAGAAAGCCTGAACAGACCCATAACCAGTAAGGAGATTAAAACAGTCATTAAAAATCTCCAAACAAACAAAAGCCCAGGGCCAGACGGCTTCCAGGGGGAATTCTACCAAACATTTAAAGAAGAACTAATTCCTATTCTCCTAAAACTGTTCCAAAAAATATTTTTAGAATCTAAAATTAATTTAGTAATCAAATGATTACTGATTTCAAAGGCAATATTTTGTCATACTAGGATACAAGAAGGGAAAACATGTCCTCATTGTGTATTTACACAAAACCAGAAATATGTATACAGAAGTAGCTTAATTTTTCAGTATGTTATGGAAAAATCCAGCCCCAGTCTTCTTTTTTAGCTATTTACTGTGGACTGACTTCAAAAACATTTTCTTTTCCCACAAAACCCAGTGGAGATTTTTTTTAAGGTCCAGAAAATAAAAGGATTGTGTTGGAGAACATGAGGATTCTGGTTTTTCTCCTTAACATCTTCTTTTATATTATTCATTACCAGATTATACAGATGTCTTTTTCACCCACTCAGTCAATAGCTTTGTGGGGTTTTGTTTTGTTTTGTTTTTATTTTCTTGAGTTCTCCTACTATGTGCAAGACAGGATCGACAGTGATCTCACTTTTGGGGTGCTTGAGGTCTGCCACAGTAGATAGACATTACACTTTAATGTATTATAAATATAGCGCAAATGCAATAAATATGAAAGGATATAAAGAAGGCTTCCTTGAGGAAATGGTGTTTAAACAGAGCCTAAAAGATAAGCCATTGGTAACTAGGTCATTTATTGGGAAGCATCTTTTCAAGCACAGGGAAGAGGAACATGTTCGCGGACCTAGAGAGACCTGACGTCTAGCAAGGGTTGGGGAGAGTGGCAAGGGAAGATGGCAGAGAGCCATGAGAGCTGTGTAAAGAATTTGAATATTTGTTATGACCTTGCATTTCGTAATATTTTGCCATTTTCAAAGTACTTTCATACAAAATGCTACTTGGTTGACCAGGATCTTGTAAATTCAGGTGGGATGATCATAGAAAAGACTGGGCGGGGGGGGGGGGGTAGTATGGGTATCCATACTTGCAACACAAATCTACTTACTCGAAAGAACCTCTTTGTTGCCAATGTATTTTTAATAGTGAGAAGCTGGTTTAGGTCCTAAATTAGTACTCTATTCTCTATGATAATAGCTAACATTTACATCTTAAGTACTTTATGTATATTTTAATGCATTGAATCTTCTTATCCTTACAAGAAAGCTGCTATTATTATCCAACATTTCAAAGAAAGAAAAAAGAGGCATGTGCCTAAGGTCACACAACTGGTACATATCAGAGGTGGAATTTAAATACAGATGTCTAGTTGCAGAGCCCACATAGTGAACTACAATGTGATACATTTTTGGTTTTTGCTCTTGTCTAAACTCTTTGCTAGAACCCTGATCTTTATGCTCCCGCCCAAAAAAAAGAAAAGAAAAAAGAAAAGAAAAAGTATTGTCTGTGCTCCTTGAAATCTCAGATTTTCTTTTAGACTATAGCTTTCAATTATCCCAAAGAAGGAGAAACTGACATATGAAGAATGTATGTATATATGCATTCATATTAGTGTCAAGATAAATTAGTGTTGATTTACCTGTTAAAGGGAAGATGCATTTTTGTAAATGATAAGGTTAAATAACAGAAGTTCACACTTACATATTAGAAATTGTTTATTCTCTCTTCTGAACTGTTTTTACTATAGGAACATAATATTCCTTTGTTCCAGGGTCTCTGTGATTCAGAGGTAAGTCAAATATGCCATGGATTTTCTATTTTAGAACACTTCAGGACATACTTCTAAATAATATAAATCAATCTCCTCCACCTGCCAGTGACTTCTTCCAAACTTCTCAATTTATATATGTATAAGGATTAGCAGAATATAAATTTTTTTATTAAAGTTTATTAGTTTAGAAGAAGGATGTGATTGAAATTCAGTATGATTATGGGTCCCTGGAATTACTCTCTGGAATCATGTTATATAGTCAGTCATTACCTGATCAGTGGATATTCTTAAGTAGATACCATGTCACAGAAAGACACTGTGAAGACACTGGATACTCTATAATGATCAAAAAAGTTATGGTCTATCACTTACAGATATTTGAATTTAGTAGGAAAAATAGACATTAAGTAAATAATTATGAGTATAATAGCTAATTAACAAGTTCAGGGGAACATAAAACACATTGGATACATTGGTCTTAAATATTTTTTACCTCTAACATTCTTTCATTCTATACCTCAGTTATACATAAGTAAGGAGACACATGTTCTCATCCTGGGTCTGTTAGTGGTGTTTGTGTAACCTTAGGAAAGTCAGGGAATCAGAATACTCAAAGCACAAGGGATTGTCATACCATTCTGTACTTCATTTGCCATTATTTATGGAAAGGTAGACAGAGAGGGTGGAGGATGGCCTAGATTAATGGTTCTCAGACCTGAGTGTGTGTCAGATCACCTGGGAGAATGTTAGAACACAGTTTGATGGATCTCCTTACCTTCCCACAGAGATTCTGATTGAGAATTTGGTCTTGGGACCACACTTTGTGAACCACTGGCCCAGACAATCTTTAAGAATATCTTTTATTTCTAAAGTACTATGCACTTCAAGAAATAGGGCTATCAAGTTTTCAAAAGCCAGTATCTTGGTAACTGTTTTCTCTCTGTGGTGACTTTATTGTGAATTTTTTTAAAAGTTCTAGTTATTTATAATTCTAATCATATTTTAAACAATTAAGAATGAGTACTCAATGCCAATGATATGTACCCCTCAAATCCTTGAGCTGACAAGGTCTTAAAGAGGTATTTTGGAGGCAATCCAACTAGAGTAGGGTCAGCATGAATTTGTAATATGAAAAGTCTTAAGTCATAATCTTTTATGTCAGTGATAAGGAACAAAAATTCAACATGTCAGCTCCAGGAAGAAGAAAACGGTTGAATTAAGAAGAAACATTGTGTAAGACTGATGAATCACAGACATGTACCCCTAAAACAAATAACACATTATATGTTAATATAAAACAAAGAAGGAAAGAAAGGAATAAAGAAAGAAGAAACATTTTCAAGATGATATTGAAAATGATTTTCAAAATCTTTGAGTCAAAATATTTGTAGCATATCAATATACTTTTTGAATCTTTCTTAAAATGTATGTAAGGGGGCACCTGGGTAACTTGGTCCCTTAAGCATCTGCCTTCAGCTCAGGTCATGATTCTAGGGTATTGGGATGGAGCCACATGTTGGGCTCCCTGCTGAGCAGGGAGCCTGCTTCTCCCTTTACCTCTGCCTCTCTGCCTGGCTTGTGCTCTTTCTCTCAAATAAATAAATGAAACCTTAAAAAAAAAGTATGTAAGGATACAGTAGGAAAAAATGTAAAGAGTAAACAAAAATAAATTCTTATAATGTAAAATATACAATTTGGCTTAAGGAGAGAAAGGAGGTTACATGTCTACATAGGCCTAAGGTAGGACTTCTCTGGCAAAAGCAAAAGAAATTGATGATCAATACATGAAAATCAGAAGCATATGATGTTAAAAAGAAACAATATGGTAAATCACTCTTTCTGGGTTCTAATTTTCTGTTTCTAAAATGAAAATTCTGGAACTGATGACTCCTAATATCTTTTCTGTCTTCAAATTTATACTATGCTTAGTATTGGACATAGAGCATTAATATTTATTTATTGAATTATGTCATATTTGATGATAAGCCTGCTGGCCAGCAGCCTTTGAATGAAATGTATTTGGCAAGAAAATAGGTAATGGTGTACAAATTATTGTAAATTGTCTTCTCCTGCTGAGATAAAGGCATCATCTCTGCCCTTATTTCTCTCACATTGAACTGTCTTCTCTCTGTTTCTACTTAGCCATTAAGGATCCAAAGATTTTGTAGAACGGACCAAACCCAAGACAGATTTCAACTTGGATGTTTTGTTTGCATGACTACGATGAAAGCCAGTTGTAAAATAACTGGGTTTGTTTGTTTTCTAATTTCTAAAGAATAGTGTGGACTTCTGATCTTGTCCCACTTGGCAAGATAGAATTACCTAGAATATCTGCAAATTTACATTATTTCATAGCTAGCCAAATTCAAGTAGAGTGAGTGGAGTACTTCCGCATAGTACTAATCTAGGAAGAAAAGGTGGAAGGTCATAGGATGTCAGAGTTGTAAAGTACATTAGAGATCATTATAATTAAGGCACTCGTTATATAAGTGAGGCAACTGAGGCTTGTAAAGCTTTATCATCTTTCTAGAATCATATTTATATGTTTTATTGGGTTACCTTGCCTGACTGTTGAGCCTAGACAGGAGGCAGAACCCATAATAGTTTAAATCATACTAACCAAAAAAAAGATGGTGTAGCTTAATTAATATACAGACGATAGCTTTTAAGGCAAAATTAATTCCTAAATATTTATCACTATGAAGCAATACCGCTTTTAAATTATGTATGTGAAATAACATAATTTTAAAATATATAAAAAACTTAACAGAGAGAAGATGACAGATCTACCACCATAATGGGAGATTTCAATATACCTCTCTGAATGACTGGTAAATCAAGTAGATAAAATCTTTAATAGGAGTAAGGAAGATTCAGAAGAATCAAAAAGATATGCATAGAACAGTTTACCCAAGAACATCTTACACATTTTTCTCAAGTATAATGAAAAATTATATAATCATGCCATCTATGTTCTATGCCATAAAGCAAGGTTCAACAACTATTGAAAATTGCTATTTAACACTTTCTGATATTAAAACAATTAAGTTACAAATCAACAATAAAAAAGACAACACAGAAGTATATATTGGGAAATTTTAAAAACATACTTCAAAATTACACATCGATAAAGAAGTTTTCTACCAAATTTTTAAGCTCCAATTAATCTCAATGTAACACAAATAGTTCCAGAGACTAGAAAAAGTGAGAACATTGCTCATATTTTATCAGGTTCATAAAACCTTCAGAGCAAAACCAAGCAATTAGAGTGAGAGTAAGAAAAATACAGATCAATCTCACTTAACAAATATAGACGGATAGTCCTGAAAAAGAATCAGTAAAAATATACCAAAATGCATCATTACTATTTTGGGTTTATACAGGGAATGCCAGAATTGTTTAATATTAGAAAATCTGTTATTTTAATTTTCTATTTTAACATCTTATCATCTTACGACATAAAAAATATCAATTCAAAATCTATTAATGATTAAAAACTATTAACTGAATAAGAAGGAAAATATTTATCTTCATAATATAAATTTACTGTAGCTTATAGCAAGGGTCATATTCAGTGATGAAATTTAAGAAGCACTCTCTTTAAAATCAGAATGTGGCCTGTTACTACTACCTCTACTAGGGATTGCAGTTAGACAAAGGAAATAAAAATATAGAACCGAAAGGAAAAGATGGAGTGAAATTCATAGACGAACTATAGCAATACAGAGTTCAGCATTGTTCCTGGTATGAGCTTATTATACAGAAATCATTGACAGTCCTATATACCGAAAATAACTAATTTATAACAGGAAAAATTTCAAAACAAAACAACCAAAAATCCATGGTGTGAAGAAATGCATCTAATAAGAATACATGGACTTATTTTGGAGAAAGTTGCAAAATAGTACTAAGAGCATTAAAGAAGACAGTGCAAGGGGCCTGTGGGTGGCTCAGTTGTAAAGCATTTGCCTTCAGCTCAGGTCATGATCCCAGGGTCCTGGGATTGAGCCCTATATCAGGCTCCCTGCATCAGGCTCCCTGCTTGGCAGGGAGCTTGCTCTTCCCTCTCTCTCACTGCTCCTCCCCCTGCTTGTGCGTGCGCTCTCTCTCTGTAAAATAAATAAATAAAATCTTAAAAAAAGACAGAACAAAATGAACAGATTAATAATATACATGGATAAGGATACTCAAATATATTAGAAGGTGACAATCCTCCTAAAACTGATCTTTAAGTTCAATGCAATGCAATTAACACATCAACAGGTTTGGTTTTGTGGCATTAGACAATCTGATGTCAAAATCAATATGGATGAGGAAGAGGTCAAGAAAAGGACTCATCCCGCCCCCCACCCCCCCAACCCCCGCCGAAAACAAGGAAGGGAAATGCGCCCTATCAGGTATCAATGTTTATGACACATATTAGAATTTAAACAGTGTGCATATTTTTTCATATGCAAAACTTGATGCAAGAATTTTAGATTTGATGTGCAAATTTCAAATTTTAGATGTGACGCACGAATTTGTCAATAGGATGGATTAGAGCAGTGCACATTTAGCAAGATGGGGGAGGGGGGCCAGGGAACAGCTCACTGTGGCAGTTTGGAGTATCTTGTGACCCACCTTGTTCAATGTTGCTTACACATGATAAAATAGAAGAAGAATAAGTTAGAGCCAGTTTTATTATTGATTTAAAAGTTTACTCTTCTGCCTCCTCCAGCAGAAAGCTGCATGCAACGTCTCTGTCTTTGGTGTGCCAGAAACATAGTAGGCATATGTACCAAGCTTGGTATAAAGCTTGGTATAAAGCATTATGTGTTGGTGGAAGAAGAATGATTAGTCTATAAGTGGGTAAGGGACAGTATTTTCATGTGGAAAAAAAAATCAAATTAAATTCTAGGAAACATCTTTATAAATTCAGAGTCAAAAAAATGATTTTTTTGGACAAGACAAAAGCACAAATCATAAAGGAAAAGACCGGCACAGTTAACTCTGCTGAGAGGGGGGAGAAAAAGAAGGATGTTACTGACCAAAGATTAGTATCCAGAATATATAAGGAATTCCAATAAGAAAAAGACAAACAACCCAGTATAAAATAAGCAGAGGATATAAACAGGCAAATCACAGAAAATGGACCAGAATAGGCAAAAACATAGGAAGTGATACACAACCTCACCAATTACTAATTAAGGACTCACTAGTAATTAAAGATACAGAAATAACACTACATCTGAAGCTAATGATATACTATGTATTGGCTGACTGAATTTAAATTAAAAAAAGAAATAAAAGGTAAGAAGAAAAACAATATATTTTTAAAGTTTTATTTATTTATTCATTTGAGAAGGAGACAGAGAGAGGCAGAGGGAGAAGGAGAAACCCTCTCTCTGCTGAGCCAGCCAGGAGTCCACTGTGGGGCTGTGGGGCTTGATCCCAGGACCTAGAGATCACGACACCCAACCATCTGAACCACCCACGTGCCCCAGAAAAATAGAATATTCTAAAGTGATCAAGTTACCTGAATTAAGACCTTAACTAAATTACTAGATTTACAATTCTAAATTTTGGGATGAGTATGAAGGAATGAGAATTCTCAGAGAGTGCTATTAGGTATGACTGCTTTGAAAAACTCTAGAGTATAAACTAGTACAACCATTTTGGAAGACACTTTACTAAAACATAGGAAAGTTGAAAATGTACCTGCTCTATGACCTAGTAATCTCACGGTGAGAAATACACTTTAGATCTGTTTTTCTTTTCAGACTTTTTCTTGAAATCACAACACATAGAAAAAAAAAATCCATGTTGCATCAGACAAAGTAGACATAAATGCACAATGTAATATAATTCACCAGATATTGCTAACTTCCTGCCTTCTTGCTACATGATCTTTAAATAAGGCCTCCCTGCTCACGATTCTTAGTCCCATTGAGCCTGCGCTTTTGGCCAGGAAATGGTGAGCAGAATAATATGTATCTCTTCTGTGCTAAAGTTTGCCTGCAAGATGTTCTGTATTTTTCCCCCACTACGGCAGTTGGAGATTTTTGAGATGTTGCTTGCTTACTCAGCCTGTGTTCTCAAGTAAGGAGATGTAGAACAGAGCCCTCAGCCTACCGAAAATGGACATAGAGACTAACTAATAAATAAGTCTTGGATTTTACCAACCACTAAGATTTTGGAGGTTTTGATCCTGTAGCATTACATGGCCCATACTGAGTATTACAATATTCTTACTATTATTATGTACAAGAACTAATACAACTGACCTAAAATTTAGCATATTAAACAAACAAATATACAAACAAACACTCACATTTATTTGCTCTTGATTCTGTATTCTAGTCTGGACCCCACTGGGAAAGGTCATTTTTCGTCTCCCAGGTCATTCACAAAGAAGATCACCAGGAAGTTAGACTGGAGCTATCTGATCAACATTGGCTCTGGTTCCTTGTGCATCACCTCAGTCAGAATGGCTAAACTAGCTTCGCCTCTCTCCATGTAGGACAAATGGGTTTCCTCACATGGTAGCTCAGGTCTCTCAGAGCAAAAGAAGAATATGCCAGAGCTCTTCAAAGCCAGCCTTCAGAACTTGGAAAAAAAAACAACACCACTTCAACCCATTTTATTGGCTAAAACAAGTCATAAAGCCAAACCATGTTAAGGGGAAAGGAAATAGATATCATCTCTACATGGGGAGAGGAATGTACTAGGCCAGGAGGACTTGATGATCATCTGTGTGGACCATCTATAACATTATAGTATTTTATTCTATTCTACTTTAATCTATTTCACTCTGTCTTAGTCTATTTTACCATTGTTTAGAATGATAGTCCTGATATAGGAAATTGACTTGATAATACTCTAACGGGTTCAACAGTTCTATAAATACTACCATAGAAAAATCAGCACATATGGACCATAACTATAGAAGAGTACTATAATGCCTATTGAAGCATTGTTTGTAAGAGCAAATTTTGAAAACACCTTAAATGTCCCTCAAGAGGGAATTAAATGTGTAACACATTATTTGTTTATATAGTAGCATATTATTCATTGCTTTAAAATGACTGAATGATAGATACATCAAAAAAATAATACATAGGTAGATAAGTAGATTGAAGGATAGATGTCAAATACAATGTTGAGTGAAAACATCACATTTTTAAATAAAACATGCAGCATCATAGTATTATCTTATTAAAAACATGCAAGGTAATGCAACACGTTACTCATGGATATGCAGATACACATGTAGAAGATTTCATACCAAATGAATAAAAGCAGTTTCCTTTGGGGAGAAAGAGAGTAGAATGGAAGTGAGTAGAGAAATAGGATTTAAAATTTTTATATTCTTCCACTGTTTTAATTGGAATTAAAAATAATAAAAGGTAGAAGAAATCAGAGAAGGAGACAAACCTTAACAGACTCTTCACCATAAGAAACAAACTGAGGGGGACGCCTGGGTGGCTCATTTGGTTAAGCGTCTGCCTTCAGCTTTGGTCATGATCCTAGGGTCCTGAGATAGAGTCCCATGTCAGGATCCTTGCTCAACGGGGAGCCTGCCTCTCCCTCTGCCTGCCACTTCCCCTGCTGGTACTCTTTCTCTCTGACAAATAAATAAATAAAATCTTTTTTTTTTTTTTTTTAAAGTAACTGAGGGTTGTTGGGGGGATGGGTGGGGGGATAGGGAGGATACATGTTGTACTGAGCACTCGGTGTTATATGCAGTTGATGAATCGCTGAACTCTACCTCTGAAACTAATACTGCACTATATGTTAATTAGTTGAATTTAAATAAAATCAAATAGATAATAAAATGTCAAAATTTTAAAATTTGGGGATGTCGACTAACTTTGTTTTTTCAGGTTTTGGGGTGTTTTTTGTTTTGTTTTGGAGAAAGAGAGAGCACACTATTAAGGGAGATGGCAGAGGGAGAGAGAGAATCTTAAACCAGGCTCTGTGTCCAGCACAGGTCTGGCATGGAGCTCAGTCATCTGACCCCAAGATCGTGACCTGAGCCAAAATCAAGAATCTGATGATTCACTGACTGAGCCATCCAGGCACGTGTTTTTCTGGTATTTTTAAAAAACCTGAACAATGAAAAAAATCAGAAGAGCATTTATATAAATAATAGTGGAAATACTTCTTTTTTCAGATAATTATTTTTATAAATTATATTTTGACTCCTCCTAGAGAGGCCAGAGATTCTGGTTGGAGCATTGACACTTGTCAGGAATGTTAGAACTTATGCTTGTAGGTATTTTTTTTTTTTTTTGGCAAAAACGTCTGTTGCACAAAGAACTAGAAAAAGATTAGGTTTGGAGTTCCTATAGAGAAAAGGGGTCAAAGCAAGGAAGTCAATGTCAGCCATTAATCAGTAAATGAAAAGGTGTCAGGAACGGGAGACAAAGCAATCATGAGCTTTGTAGACTG
This sequence comes from Mustela nivalis, assembly GCF_964662115.1. Lineage (NCBI taxonomy): Eukaryota > Metazoa > Chordata > Mammalia > Carnivora > Mustelidae > Mustela > Mustela nivalis. Next base: position 47,119,252 of record NC_139028.1, read on the forward strand.
GGTCGGGTAGGAAATGAAATGAAGTTGAGTCAGAACAAGGTCAGTAATGAAGGTCCACAGTTCACGATTCTCCTTGAGAAGCGGACTCGGCGTGCTGAGTTCTGTGAGTAGATAGGCCTGGTTTGAAGACCTGGGGCTGGCGGGATCACGTACTACTGTGTTTTCATCCCGAGTCAAGTGGCTGCTGTCAGAGCTTCTCTGGAACACTTTGTCCAGCAACCAAGTTGCCCTTCTTATGGGAATAATCAACGTGGGTGCTTAGAGAGTCTCACATGTCGTGAGCTCCAAAGAATAAGCGGTGATGCAGTGATTTCCTGTTTGGATAAGACCCAGGCCACTTGTTCCCATCAGACAGAATTGGCAATAGTGACTTAAGGTAATTATGTTAGTCTGTCAGCTGGCTCTCATGGATTCTGAGATGCCATGGTCTGCTAGTGGTTGCCTTTGCTCTCCTGACGTGTTTAGTCTTTCTTCCAAGGTAAGAGGGAGGTCATTTAGCGATCAGTCTGAATGAAGACTGGAAGCAGGAGGGAAGTTGTCCATTTTCTCTTTGCTTTTCTCGAGATTTCTGAGAATTACGTGGATCCCAAGAGGTGTGCCCAAGGGAACACGAATTACTGCTGAATTACCAATCAAGGTGAAGAAAGAGAAAATGTCAGGTAAATGTTATCTGTGTGTTGTTTACTTAGACGTTTCCCTGAGGGAAGAGGGCTAAATCATTGAGATTGAGTGAGTGGTTTTGCAGCTCTGTAATTCCTCTCTGCTGACAACTGTCGTCGTAACCTTGTATTTGACATTTAAAAAGCACAGTGCTGAAGAAACATAGTGAAGGTCCTAGAATGACTAGTTCTGCTTTGCCTTACTGACTGCCTCTACCTGAATTTATCATTAATGCACGTTGTCTTTTCTGCTGTGATCCAAGTTTTTCCCAATTTGTGATCTTTCCGCTGGGATTTCTCACTAATGTTTTCTATTGCTAGTCTATTAAGGCATGGTGCCTAGAGCATGTTTTGCAAAGGAGAGTCCCCACGTCCCTAATTTTTGAGATCATTTTGGTGGTAGCAGGGAGAGAGGATGGCTAGTCAGCAGCATCCTTTTCCATCGTGACTTGGGAAAAATTAGTGGCTTCAGTATTTTTCAGAAAGTGTCGTGATCTATTTGTAGGTTCATATATACTAGTTCTGGTCCATTAATGCATTAATTCATGTAAATATTTACTAAAGATTTATTGACTACCTACCACAAGTGAGACTTTCACTGTAGTATGTATGAACATTTGGATTTCCATAATAAATAATCACGCACATGAAAAAATGGAACGATTTTTTACAACTCATGAAATCGGTGGAAGAAAAGTGCTTTAAGAACTCCAATCTGTAAGCCATGTTTTAGGGTCGCTGTTGCTTTCATAAAGAGCAGATGCCCACACTGAACGAAGCCGAGGAGGGAGATGCATGGTATCTCCAGATCTGCTCTTTTGGCCGTGGAAGCTATCTTTGGGAGTTTTGTTTTGCTTGATAATTTAACGCAGGGAACTTCACCTTCTAGGAAGATAAAGTAGATGCCCTTTTCTCTATTCCTCTCACTAAGCAGGACTAAAATCTCTGGATATTGGGTAAAATAAATGTGAGAAGACTCTAAATTGTAGTATGTTTTAGTTACTGAAGGTAGTACCTTTAAAAGAAGGCAGACTCCTTAAGAATATGGGAAGCCAAGCACACACATGGTGGTGTGTTCTCTCTCTCTCTTTTAAAATCTCCTTTATTTTAGGCTTAGAGCTGAAGAATCCAGTACCCAGAAACACCTAGGGAGCACAGACACAAACAGCCTCATCAGAAGCCTGCTCTTCTAGCCAAAAGGGCATCTAAGCAAGACAGAAAACATTTAAATGCTAACTTCTGCCGCCAAACTCTGCCGGACAAACCCTGGCTCCACCCCGCCTCCGCCAAGCTGGTTTGCTATTCCTTAAAAATGACCAGGGTCTTTCCCTGTGAATCTAGTGGCAGCCTCCTACTCTTCAGTACCACACTTCAGGTGCTGGTTGCCACCTTACTTGTATTGACAAGAGCGGTCCACCTGTTGGTCAGTGTTCAGCTATCTATTAACCTAAAAGGGCTGTTGCTTCTGGTGTCTGCATGGGGAACAGGCCACACAGGGGTTCCTCTAGTTTCCTCTCGCACCTCTAGGATACATCCCTTATGCATCACTCTCTTTGTCCATCTTTCACACCTATTCTCATCTGAAGTGATGGTATTTGTGAGATAAGTTATGTTTTTCTGGGCAACTTGTGAGTTTTAAAACACAGGGCTTGAGAACTCATGTCCTAGAGGCACAGAAGTTAAAACAAACAATCCTTAGGAGAATTGAAATTAGGTACATTTTTATTTTTATGGATACAAATGCAAAAAGATATCTTATATTTTGTGTTTTTAATGAGGACCTTAGAATCAGAGAAATGAATGTGTGCATTTATTAAAAATGTGCTGAGAGAGGCCCATATTTTTGGATTATTCTCTAACTCCTTTTGGGTTTATGAAACCTGCCCTAGGCTGTTTCTTTGGTGTGGCTAACCATGGGAGTGCTTGCAATATCTGTTCCTTTTTCCTCTACCTTACCCACAGAAAAATACAACCTGTTTGAGATGGTAATGAATGGGCTGAACTAAAAATCCTTTTTGTCCTGGTTTTTGTGGCAGGCGGTGTGCAGGATAGCTATGAGATACAAGCAACGCCAATGAGATGCGGATGGGATTACACCAAGACTTACCAAGAAAGCTTGATCTTCCCAGCTCCGATGCTGGACCCCCTTCCTTCCGTTCTTGCCTTGAATGCCGGCATGGTGGCTTCATCTCTAAAAGCCACTTACAAATCGTGATAGAAAGGCCAAGAGAATCACAGACACATTTACCCTAACACTGAAGTATTGAGCCAATGCCAGGAGCCACTTACTTCCAGACTTTCATTTTATGAGAAAAACAAACCCATATTTTTTAAGTCAATGTAGTTGGGGCTTTCTGTAGCCTGCAGCCACATAATAGACTGGGCTTATTGTAAATGTCCACAGGAGATTATGTTCTTTTCTAAAAGATAGAAGGATCTCTCAGTTCAATAAGAATTGAGACAAACTTTCACAAGGGAAGTCTGAGGATGTAATCATGGAATAGGAAGAAATATCTAAAATAACTCCAAGTCAGAAATTAGTTGACTGAATCTGAGAGACATGTAAATCATTCTGGGTATGTGAGCATATAACCCTTTTGCCTTCTCTCGGAGAGACATTATATAGCTTGTGTCAGATTTCAGATTGTGTCTCCTCAACACCAATACTGGAAAGCAGTGAATAAATACTTTCAATGAGTAGTAAGTGCATACTGCTTCTGTACATACTATGCAACTTTGTTGAGAACTTCTTATCCTCTGACCTCATTCTGAGGTGTTAGAACATAAAATATCCGTAAGAGATTTTCCTTGTACTTAAGGAAATGGCAGTTCAGTGCCTCAAGTTTCATGTAGACAGGTAATCTGAATATTGTAAGCAATATCTTTTTTTTTTTTTCTAACATACTCAAGGACAAATTACCAGAGTTGGTTGGTAGTCTTCAAACTATGAACATAGCAAACAACGATAGTAACTGCAAAGCACAGGCTCCTACAACGACAAGGGTGGATATATAAGGATGTGAGAGTGGTTAATACGTAAAACATAAGAGAAGTGTTGGCAAGAGTGGAGTTAGATTTAAATTATGAAGGGTGTTATATAGTGAGCTAAGAAGTTGTGATTTTAGGATTTTATTCTACTGGTAATGAGGAATTAACATGGATAGCTAAGCAGTGAAGTGAAAGCTCAAGGCATTTGGCTTGGGACTCAGAGTAGTTAGATATGGAAGAGTTCTTAGAAGGGACAGTATGTGATGTCTTATGAAAAGTGTAAGAAAATAAAATAGCATTATTGGGCTTGCAGCACTTTTGGGTCATTCACAGATATGCATTGAGTGGCAAAAAAATCTGAGTTGCCCAGGATGCATGGTACCAGCTGAAAGTGAAATTAGGTGATGCTCTGCCTTCTTGTTCTAGCTTTCGTACTGTCAACAAATATGCTTTTCACAATCCAATTAGTGCTACATTTCTCCCATTTTGTGCTTTCTGTTGTTGATTTCACTGTTAAAATGGCTCCCAAGCACAATGTCGAAGTGCCGTCTAATGCTCCTAAGGGCAAGAAGGCTGTGGAGTGCCGTAAGGAGAAAACGTATATCAGAAGTGCTTTGTTCAAACATGAATTTTAGTGCTCTCGGCTGTGAATTCCATGCTATTGAATCAATACTATCTATTAAATATGGTGTCCTTAAACAGAAACACACATAAAACCAGGTTACGTATTGATAGATTGACAAAAATGTGACTAGAGGCTTACAGGAACCTAACCCTGTTTTTCCCTTTGGAGCACTGGTTCAGCATTTGCTAATTTATTGTTCATAGCAATTTTATAGAACGTAACTATTAAAAGTGAAATCGACTTGTGGGGTGCCTGGATGGCACAGTGGGTTAAAGCCTTTCCCTTCAGCTCAGGTCATGATCCCAGGGTCCTGGGATCTAGCCCCGCGTCAGACTCTCTGCTCAGTGGGGAGCCTGCTTCTCCCTCTCTCTCTGCCTGCTTCTCTGCATACTTGTGACCTGTGTCTGTCAAATGAATAAATAAAAAATCTTTAAAAAAAAAAAAGAAGGTATCGAATATTAAAAAAAAAAGGAAAAAAGAAATCGACTTGCATATATGATAGAATGTTGACCTAGAAGAGACATTTGAAATGATCAAATTCAGTGCCACAAAAGAAAGTGCAGTCTGAAGGTATAATACAAAGTACCCAAGACTGTATACTTATTTGTCACTGAGATTGGATCAGCATTAGGACTCTTCATTTCTTCTTCAGTGGTTTTTCCACTTCACAAAAATACAAACCTTTAAACAGAGTACTGCTGTGGATGGAATATTTGAATCAGAGTATTAGTTGATTGGATTTCCTCTTATTAACTGGAAGGAGAACTGATAGATATATGTAATGAATTCTACACGAGACACTTAGTTTCTGCTCTACTCCCCTACCTTCATCAAGATTGATAGTAAACTTGTGTGATTTCAGTCTAAATTTAGATAGACTCAGGACCTAAGAGCCTTTTAAAGATGACTGGAAGGAACTCTCATGCATATACACCTGGGCTAGTAGAAATACCATGTTTCTAATACCAACCATCAGCTTTTGGGGAGGTTATAATCTAGTATAGAAGTCAACAAACTATGACTATAGGTCAAATTTGTTCCATATCTGTTTTTATAAAGTTTTATTGGAACTCACCCAATATTTGTTTATGTATTATCTATAGCTATTTTCATGCTATAACTGTATAACTGAGTAGTTGTAACAGAAATTGTATGACCCTTTATATTTAGTGTCTTACCCTTTATAGAAAACTTTTGCTGACCCATGTTCCAGCCTATAGCCTGAACTCCGGTGCCAGTTTTCCATGTAAACAGTTTGTGGTGACAGTCTTTGAACACATTTTATCAGTTGTTTTGCCCTTAACTTGTGGTTTGAGATATTCCATTGAGGAGCCTTATCAAAGTGTCTAGATGACATGAGAGGATTATCTTTTGCTATTTGGTGTCATCCAAAAATCTGAATCAATTTTACAAAAGTGATCCATAACTCATTTTAGCACTTACTGAATTACATGTCAGTCACCTGACTTCCTCAGCTCAAGGACTACAGTGGTAAGATTCTAAATCTACAAGGCATTGCTTGCATTAGCCCATCCTTACCAGCTGTCAACACTACCTGAACCAATTGTTATTGTGGCTGTCAGAGCTGACATTCGAAATCAGCAACAGGACAGAATTAACTTCCCAAGTGTCTTTCCTGTTGCACAAGCATATGTAAGAAATGCTTTTATTTAGCTTAGTGACATTTGCTACCCCAGTACTGACAAAACATCGTGTCTAAACAAATGTTGATTGCACAGATTCATCTTCCCATGATAATGAATGTTAAACGCATAGAGATAATTATATAATAATCTCAAAACCACACACAGTGATTTTTGCTTAATGGAATTACTTGGGAAAGAGTGTTTTAATTTTGTAACCTGACACTTCAGTGAAAAGAATACTGTGGTAAACATTTTAGCAGAGCTTCTTCTATATTCTGATTCTTGTTGAAATGAGCATTGTCTGAATGGAGGTTTTCTCAGTGCTTAAAAATTTCTTTTCTTAATTAGCATATTATGGCTAAATTAGCACATCATTTCACTTTCTTGTTAGTCTCATTAGATATCTTCAGTAAGGAAGGTTTAGTGTTCCAAATGGGTATTTTATTAGAATTATTAATTTGATAAAATCATTGTCTTTGAATGTGCTAGGTCTGGAGTAGAGATAAGTGGGGTAGTAGGGCTTCGCATAATCAGACAAAGTTGAAAAATTGCTATTCTCTCCTGGATATAGACCAGAGAATATTTTTTTATAGACTCTTCCCCTCCACCCCTGGAATGTACACAGAGCCAGAGGGAGAGAGAATCTTAAGCAGGTTCCACATCCAACATGGGACTTGATGCAAGTCTCAATCCCATGACCTGAGCTGAAATCAAGAGTCAGATGATTAACCAACTGAGCCATGCAGGCACCCTTTCCATAGACTATTTCTAAGGATTATAAGAATACTAGAGCAGGAATGAAAAGAAAAGCATAAACATGGGTGAGGAATGCAGAAAGATAAGATAGCATAGGTTTGAACCCCATATTGAGGAAGGAATGACAAGGTTATGGGTCAAGACTGAGGGTGAACATACACAAAAATTAACTCAATATGTATTGAAGATTCAAATGTAAGACCTAAAATTGTAAAACCTAAAAGAAAATATAGTGGGTAAACTTGACATCAGTCTTGGCAATGATTTTTTTTTTTTTTGATTTGACACCGAAACGCAAAGGAAATGAAAGGAAAAATAAATAAGCAGGACCATGTCAAACTAAAAAGCTTCTTCACATGGAAGGAAAACAATAAACAAAATGAAAAGGTGACCTATGGAATGAGAGAAAAAATTTACAAACCACATATCTGATAAGGGATTAATATCCAAATATACAAGCAATCTGTACAACTCAATAACAAAAAACCAAACAACTCATTAAAAAATGAGCACTAACTTGAATAGACAATTTTCAAAGGAAGACATACAAATGTCTAAGAGGTACATAAAAAGGTATTCAACATCACTAATCACCAGGGAAATGCAAATCAAACTGCAGTGAGATTCACCTCACACCTGTTCAGTGTTCAAAAAGACAGAGATAACAAGTATTGGTGAGGTTGTGGAGAAAAGGGAACCCTTATGCGCTGTTGGTGGGAATGCAAACTGGTGCAGCCACTCCTGAAAACAGTATGGAGGTTCCTCAAGAAATTAAAAATAGAGGGGCACCTGGGTGGCTCAGTGGGTTAAGCCTCTATTTTTGGCTCAGGTTATGATCCCAGGGTCCCAGGATTTAGCCCTGTATCGGTCTCTCTGCCCATCAGGGAGCCTGCTTCCTTTCCTCTCTCTCTGCCTGCCTTTCTGCCTACTTGTAATCTATATCTGTCAAATGAATAAATAATTAAAAAAAATAAATTTAAAATAGAATTGCCATATGACCCAGCAATACCACTCATAGATGTATATCCAGAGGAAACAAAATCATTACCTTAAAGAGGTACCTGTATTTTCAAGTTAATTGCATCATTATTCACAATAACCAACATATAGAAATAACCTAAGTGTCCATTAACAGATGAATGGATAAAATGTGATAGATGATTGACAGATGGATAGATAGATAGAGACAGAGATATATGTACACACAAAAGAACATTATTTAACCATCAAAAGGAAGGACATCCTGTCATTTACACCAACATGGATGAAACTGGAGGGTATGATGCTAAGTGAAATAAGCTGGACAGGGAAAGACAAATAACACATGGTTTCACTTATATGCAGAACCCCCACATAAAACTCAGAGTACGAAAGGGGTTTCTAGGGTCTGGGGATGGAGAAAATAGAGAAAGGTTGGTAAAAGGATACAAACTTTCCATTATAAGATGTAAAGGGTCTGAGGATCTAATGTCTCACGTGGTGATTATAGTTGGTAACATTGTATTGAATAATTGAAATTTGGTAGCAAAGTAGAACTTAAATTTTCTCCCCAAAATGAAAGAAAATAAGTATGTGAAGTGCTGGATCTGTTAATTACCTTCACAGAATCCTTTTACAACATAAATATATGTCAAATTATTGCATCATATGTTTTAAATATCTTACATTTTTTTTGCTCAATTACACCTCAGGAAAGCTGAATGAGAGTGAAGACATAGGATGGGCTGGGCTATATTTATAAAACAAATTGTGATGTGCAGAAATGATCATGTTACATATGATATACATTTAAGAAAGGTAAGAAATTAATTAAGGCTACTGAGGATGCCTTGGCATTGGGAAAAGTGGGCTATTTGAGAAGAAACACAAAATATGAAGATGGGCATATTTAGGATATGAGATTGTACATCTAGCTTCTACAATTTTGTATTGGGTTAGTTGACCTACGGTTCTAGTTGTAAATCACCAAAAGCAAACATCACACTAAAATGCCAAAGGACATGTGCAGCTGTGATCAGAAAGGAAGGACTATCCATTTCAAAGCTGTTCTTTTGTGTAGTCTCAGCTGACCTTAACTGACTCTAAGTTTTTTACCCATTCATAGGCCAGTGGTGAAACCAGTGACCATCCTGACAACGGTCTGTGATGGCCAGCTCATTAGCATCATGAATTTCATCTTTCCAACTAACTAACCTTGAGTAAAAAGTCAGTGGAGTGCTGCTCTTCTGAAGGTCCATTGCTCAGTTCCTAACATCATGGACTTGAAAGTTAGAAAGACAGAAATTTTATATCCAGCTTTGCCATTTATTAGGTCTGTGACTTTGGGCACTTGGCTCAACTCCATCCAAACTCCAACACTTTATGTTAAGATAAAAATAATAATTCCCAGGCTTAGGTTTCTGATTTTTTTTTAAAAGAAAATTACCTAGAGTATAGGAAGCATTGATAAATCAGTTATTATAGAAATGAATATTTCACCCTTTGAATATGATCTTGGGCTATATTAAGGACCAAATATTCTATATTCTATAAGCAAATAATAGAGATAAGCAAAGATGAGCAGAACAGCCAGAGTCTTCCAAGGTGCTCTTTGAAACCAGAGTTGAACAAAAATTTATTTTTTTAGATTCTAGCATTAATTTGATGTTCTCATGGCTTCAGCAGAGATCCATTGCTATTATACCATACCATTTCACCAGATGTGGTTTTTAAATCTGTGTGAGGACCCAAAAGATGACTTTGTAAGATGTGGATTTATATAGAATTCAGACTCTAATCTCTTTACAAATAGATCTAGACAGCAATTTGTGACACAGTATTTTGCTCAAGTGAGCCTTAAAGCCCGTGTTCATCAGGATGAACTACCAGATGCACTAATAAGTACATTTTAGGAATGCTCCATTTGAGAAAACAGAATCTGTAGATTAAAGTTCAGTTGGAAGGTTGTGACTCAGTCTCTCAAATGTGCTCTCTGTGAAGTAGCTCCTTAAAGCAAAACAAAACAAAGGAAAAGATTTCACAGTTAAGTTTAGCCACTAGGTTTCTAAGGAATTAGAACTATGCCTTGATGTCAATGCAGTTTTTTGTTTTATTTTTTTGCTGTTGTTCTTTTTTGTTTGTTTGTTTGTTTTTGTTTTTGTTTTTTAGAAAATTGTCATATGTTCGAATGAATAAGGCAGATGTGGTCCATATACACTATGGAGTATTATGCCTCCATCAGAAAGGATGAATACCCAACTTTTGTATCAACATGGACGGGACTGGAAGAGATTATGCTGAGTGAAATAAGTCAAACAGAGAGAGTCAATTATCTATGGTTTCACTTATTTGTGGAGCATAAGAAATAACATGGAGGACATGGGGAGATGGAGAGGAGAAGGGAGTTGAGGGAAATTGGAAGGGGAGGTGAACCAGAGAGGCTCTGGACTCTGAAAAACAATCTGAGGGTTTTGAAGGGGTGGTGGTGGGAGGTTGGGTCAGCCTGATGGTGGTTACTATGCAGGGCACGTATAGCATGGAGCACTGGGTGTGGTGCATAAACAATGAATTCTCTTACACTGAAAATAAATTAAAAAATTAAAAATTAAAAAAAAGAAATTTGTCATATGTGTATGAAGTAAAAAACAACTTCACTTTGGCAGTCTTTTGTTGCCTTATTCTTTTAGAGCTTTTTAATTACGCTGCCTTCCTTTGGGTCCTTAAAAAGAATCTTCTCCAAACTTGCATGATTTGGTGAAGCAATGATTCCATATAATTTTATTTAAAAAGAGAAATTTTAGGATTTGAGAAAGATATCTTCCAAGGCTCTCTTTGATGGCAGAGATTGACCTATACCAGGATTTTCAAAATTGATCTCTATAGAACTCTAGCTGCTCCTTAATATTACTCCATGAGAAAGAAGGTAGTAACATCATCAGATTTAATTTAGGGATTATGTTTGATTTTTATACAATCTCATAAAAAATTGTGAGAAGCTTCACACTAGAGGAACTTGTTCGCTCATGTTTAACCACCCATGGTTTAACTCAGTGTTAACCCCAGTTTTTCCAAGTGTATATACAGAATATACCTTTCTCTCCCCAGCTACAATTTATTGTCCCCCTGTGAATTTATTGTTCTATGAGGGTATACTTTGGGAAACATTAATCTACCTGTCATTGACAAATAATTGCAGAAAGATGGAGATAGATATTTAATTAATTACCTTATCACATAGAATGGGGTGGCACCCTTAACTGATGATAACTTTGTGTTTACTTTTCTGTCAGTCCATTTCTTCTCTCTGTGATGTGGGCTGCGTTTTGTATTGGTGACCCTACAGAAACGGATTAGTTTGTGCTGAAAATAACCTTTCTTACCCAGGAAGATGGGGTGATTTCCACCTTTAGGCTGTCTCCAGGCAATTGTCCAGAAGGCTTCCATCCCCTTTAGATTTCTCTTTAGTCTTTTTCTCTCTCATGATTCTCTTTGGATCTTTTTAAAGCAGGTGCGGAAGTACAGCACTCATGTTTTCTATTTTTTCAACATCAAAGACCATCTAAGTTATTTTGCATATTGTTTCAAATTCTATATTTGGATGGTTGTTTTTAATTTCCAGACTATATCATCTTACACTACCAGCCATTGACTATTAGCATGTTTGAATAGATAATTACTTTATCAAGTCTGCTTTGCATTTAGCTTCATTCTTTTCTGGTTTAATTACTTTTTTAAAAAAAATTGTCACTTTCTGCAGATGTAATGAAGGCATCCTTCATTTAAAACACTGATAGAATTTTCAAACATCTCAGATCCCAGATTCAGCTCTCCACCTCCACTCGTGCTTCTAAAACAATTTCCTCAAGGTAGTTGCATTCACTTACCAACCAATCTTTGGAGTTAACCCAAGTATTGAAGTTTTTGAGTAAGTTGTCAATGTCACCCCTCTTTACATCTTGGACCCATGAAGTGTCTGTATATGATATGTTTTCAGTGCATGGGAAGAATATCAACAAACAGTATTTGAGGAGTATGATCTAGACCATATCTTCAGACCTAACTTGTAAAAATACCACTTGAGAAATAACAAATGCCATAGGGGATCCCACAAATTTTATTTATTGTTTCTTCCTTATTTACAGAGCTTGTTTTCCAAAGATAATAAGAAATTAGTCTGTTATACACCTTCATTTCTGTAAGTCGCATTACCTCCCTGCTAAATGTGTACTGAGCTAGATGGCTGCTAGCTTGCATTTTTATAAAATTTATTTATTTTTTCCTATTTTAACATTTGTGAAGTCAGTTGAATCTTCTAATTGATGGGATCCTAGCAATGAGTCATAGTTTAATTGGCAAACATTTTTCTTTCTTAGTGATGCATACAAGAATGATGAGTAGGATTCAATAGAGATTTGATGAAATACAGTATTTTAATGCTCCCAGTATGTAGAGAACAATGCTTTGTGCCTGGGCGTGATGAAGTTCTTAGAGAAGAATTATCAGTTGTATCATGTTCATAAAGAGTTCCCACATACATTGGATCATGTGACTAATATAATGGCAATGGAGTTATTATTAACCTAAATTTGTACCTGGCAAAAAATACACCCTTAAGTGACTTGCCCAAGGAAATAGATTCACAAGGGCAGGAGTCTTATTTATTTTATTTAGAGAGCACAATATAATGTTTGGCATATAGTGGGAACTTCATACATATTTGTAGAATGAATGGAAGAATGAACTTGTACTCAAGTTTAACTTATTCTCATTTAAATATTTTTCTCTTTCCTTCAAAACATTGGTGCATCTGCCTCATCTCTCTCTAGTATTTTACTGTCTCTTACACATGATGAACTCATTATGAGGCAAGATCAAATGAAAACACATTTAAAAGACCTATTGTGGGGTACCTGGGTGGCTCAGTTGGTGAAGTGTTTGCCTTTAGCTCAGGTCATCATTCCAGGGTCCTGGGATCAGTGGGGAGCCCACTTCTTCCTCTGCTCATGCTTTCTCTCTCTCTCTTTCTCAAATAAATAAATAAATAAAATATTTTTAAAAATAATTTAAAAACCTATCATGACAATGTATTCAACATTTAGATTTGGAAGAATTCTAAGAGATTATTACTTCTATCTTTTTCATCCTAAAGAAAAAGTAAGCCAAGGACACAAGAAACCTAATGATTTCTTCAAGTTTATATGATGAGTACGTGGCAGACTTCAGCTTTAAGTCAGGCATTCTGGTACTTCGCATTACACTACCACCATGTCCTCTATATGGTTGGTCTAATAAAGCCAGTGAATCTTTTGTCTTCAAGATTAGTTTGAACTTGCAATACATGTGTCCAAATTGCTAGAACTTTCTCATTGAGGGCCTCACAAGAGCTTCAACCTCATATTTTGCAAAAGAGAATTTATTATGGCTCATTCAACTTTGCACTGCCTCCTGTATTCCCATCTGGGCTAACAGAAGACCCAGTTTTTCAGTCAATCTGGTGCAACACTACAGAATCATTCTTGATTTCTCTCTCTCCCTATAGCAGAGTAACTGCTGAATCTTGCTAATTTCAGAAACTACTCATTTCTCACTTCTTTCTCCTATCCCACATGTCATGACCTGGTTTTAGACCATTGCTATTTTTTCCTAAAATATCATGGTGGTCTCTACAGGGTCCTTCCTCTCTTGGGTCTTATCCTCTGAAATCTATACTATAAATTGTATAGTAAAATCTATAAATATGAAAATGATCTCAATTCTCTTCTCATTCAAATCTTCTACTGGTTCTTTACCTTCAGATTTAAATCTAAGTCCGCAATATGACCTATGAGTTCTTGCAAAATCTGGCTTCTGCCTGACTCTCCGCTCTGTCTCTCAGCTGAACCCACATCTCATAGTCATGCCAGATGTTCAGGCACAGTGATTAGGAGCTCTTCTCTGGAGTTTTCAAAGATAGAACCAATTCCTGGTTCTACTTTACTAAGTGTTTAAGTTTATTTTAAGTGACTTAATTTCCCTAGGCCTCAGTTTCCTCATTTTCAAGATGGAGCTAACAAGGTTCCTATTCTATTACATTTTTGTAAAGAATAAAGGTGATAATCTATGTAAAGCATTGATTATATACCTGACACAGGCATTTTTAGCATGCAATACATATTAGCTATTATTATATGTCATGGTTCTAGGTCTTTATTCATGTAGAGTAGCTTTCTAGGAATGTAACTCCTTTTTGTTTTAGCTTGAGATGTTCTTCCTCATCATTGAAGACTCAGTCCAGTCCTTACTCAACTTGAAAAACTTCCTTAACAACCTTTCCCAAGCAGTGTTCTCTAGCACCTATGAGCATCTTTATCATAACATTGTTCATGCCACACATATTGACTTATCTGTCTGTCCAACCACTCTGAGTTCCTGGAGGGCAACAGTTGTGGCTTTTAACTGTGTCCAGAGAGTCTAGCATGGTGTCTGAGACAGAAGAGTTGCTTGATAGATATCTGTTGTAATTATCTTACAACCATGAGGGCAGGATATCATTACTGAATCCCCAACCCCTGACTTATATATGGCAGACAAGTTGATAAATATATGTTGAATGGATAAATTAGTGTATTTGAAGATGAATAAATACTCCTGTGACTAAGACAATACTGTATGTTAATTACATACTGTATGTAATTACATACTGTAAGACAATACTGTATGTTAATTCAATAATAATAGTAAAAAGAATCATAGGGAGTAGATTTAGCATATACACACAGTGGAATATTACTTACCCATATAAAATGAAATCTTGCCATTTGGGAGTACATGTGTGGGCCTGGAGGATATTGTGATAACTGAAATAAGTCAGACAGAGAAAGAAAGGTACCTTATACCACTTATCTGTAGCACTAGAAACAAAATGAAGAAACAAACAAACAAACAAAAATTAAACTCTTAAATACTGAGAACAAACTGATGGCTGCCAGAGGGGAGGTGGGTAGGAGGATGGGTAAAAGAGATAAAGGAGATTGATAGTTAGAAACTTCAAGTTATAAAATAACTAAGTCATGGAGAAGAAAAGAACACCATGGAGAATATAATCAATAATATTATAATAACATTTATGGTGACAGATGGTGAATACACTTCCTGGGTGAGCTCTTAGTAATGTTTAGAATTGCTGAATCAATGTTTTGTACACCTGAAACTGAAATAACATGGCATGTCAATTATACAAGAATGGATGAATGAATGAATTTTTTAAAGGTGAATACTCCCTTTGCTAGTTTTTTTCTTCCATGTGTAAGGGAGGAAAAACTTTTCCTTGACCTTCTTAGGATTTTTGGCTAAGCCTGAACATTAAACAGACAAGGACAGAGTAATTGGGAAAACACATGTACATTTACTCATGACAAGTTTTACATGGCATGAGAGTCTTCATAAGGAAATGAAGACTCCAAAAAGCTGTTAAGCTTAAGCATTTTTATACTAGGTTTGATGAAGGGTAGAAAGTTGTGGGAAAACAAGATAAAAACAAAAGTATATGAGGTAAATAAGAGTAGACAACTGGGGGAAGTTCAGCAAGGCCTGTTGGTTCCCCTCCCTCTTTAGAGATGAAGATGCTACTTTCCTCTGGGTAAAAGGAGGGCGTCTCTCACATGAAGGTCTTCCAGCCTGTTTCAGTGAAGAAGGGGGAGAGGTTAGAGAGTCCTTCCTGCACCTGCCATGGCTCAGATTTCTTTAACTAAAAATTCCCTATGCCAAGGTGCCATACTGGGGGGTGGTATGTTCTTAACCCTGTCTCATGGCATCTCCCAAAAAACAAAACAAAGCAAAAACCCACTCTGCTCTCAATCTCTGACCACCAGTACTCTGTACTTCATGGTAAAATCCTTGTACAAATGATGTTCGGGATCCGTGATTATTGTTGGTTTTAGGAGGTGACTGACACGTCTGCCTGTGATTTTAAGGCAGTAACCAGTGTCTGATGAAGATAAGGACTGCTGTGTCAGGAGCGTTCGGATGTGCCCACGAGACACTCCCTCTTCCAGAACATTCCTCCTGCCACCGCATTTGAGTTTCCTCCTGTACCTGTGTTTCCCTTGCAACCCCATCATGCCATTGTGTCACCAGTACAGATACTTGAGGGTTCACGGAACTGCTCCTGGGGCTCAACCAGATGTTGCTTCTGGTGCTACGCTGTGCATGGGGGTTTACTCCATCTGCCAGAATTTCTTCTCTAAAAACCTGTGGGTTTGATTATTTACATGAAAATATGCTAGAGGTACAATCGAGATAACCCCTATCAGAGTATAATTTGGTGTTGCTGTGTGGCATTGTCTTGAGAGCGATCCAGGGCCAAGGACCTCCTCTCATGCCCTTCAAGACTCTGGCAGTTCCTCTCTCATCCCAGATTAGTAGATGTCTTTATACTTGCCTGGTTTGTGCAGTCCGTTTCCCCAGCCCCCAACCATTAGTGTTTTCCTTCTTCTTTATTCATTTAGTTTCCCTTCTTTGGCTCCTTTTGCAACTCGTTACCCCTGCTGTTCACAGGGCATTATTGTCAGCACGTTTTATGGGCCATTTGTGGGGTCACAGGTGAAGTCTTACAGCCAGCATCTAGATTTAGTGGGGTTTTTTGGCTTGTTTGTTTTGTTTTGTTTTAATAAGGGCAAATAGAGGAATTGGGACTAAAATTGTCAAATCACTAGAAACAGGAAGTCAGATTAATTTAAAATGCATGTGAAAACAGTACATTTGCAAAATTAATTTCTTTGGCACTGTAATTTGATAGCATCTTTTTTTTTTTCACCTCCACCTGAGAACTTGCTAAGTCGTGCCTTGAATTATTAAAAAAGAGAAACTATTGGGTATCAGGCATTGGGCCACACAGCTCATGAATGTAACAAGGTTTGCATTAATATTTGCAGATGATCAACTTTATGGAAGAACACCAAATGACACATTCTGTCTTCCCTAATGCTCCGTCCTCTTTCAGCTCCTCAAGCACCAAGCTCTTCACTACCTCAGATCCTTTGTAGGGCTATTCCCCCTGCCAGGAAGGCTCTCTCCTCCATTCTCTGAGTTGGTAATCTTTCACTTTCCTGACTGTTATCACCTCAGAGATTTGCCTGACTGCTCTATCTTAAACCAGTTTCTCTTTATCATTCTTATCACAACTCCTTTCCTTCTGCCTTCAAAAGCCCCATTGCAGCAAGCACTTATTTTGTTTATTGGCCTGTGTATTTGGAGTTGTCTGTCCCTTTAAAAAGAATACAAGCTTTGTATATTCTCCGGAGAAAGGACTGTGAAATAATAATAAAAATATATTTGTCTCTGTGTTAGTTCCAGCTAACATTTGGTCTTTGAACCTGTCTCCTCCTAAAACACTTGCAATTTCCTGAGTGATGGGGATGTCTGGCACAGAGCTCCTAACCCCCTTGGAATTTTCTGGGAGCTAGAGGCATCTTTTATTCTAATGAGGCAACTCTTAAGGTTTTCTCTGGAGAGGGCTGGTGACCAGAAAGTTTAAACCATGATTAGAAGCTTGGGATTTTCATCCCCACCCTCCATTCTCCAGAGAGTGGAGCAGGACTGGAAATTGAGTGGATAATAGATCATACCTATATGATGAAGCCTCCCTAAACATCTTCCAAATCCCAGTTATTGGGAAAACATCCATGTGCCAGGAGGGTGGCACAGTCCATCTTCACTGGTGCAGAAACTCCTGGGTGTAGGAGCCTTCTGGATCATGCTCTGTGTACTTGTCATCCAGCCAATCATCTGCATCCTTTATCAGATCCTTTATCATATAATACACTGGTAAATGTAAGCATTTCACTGAGTTCTGTGAGCTGCTCTAACAAATTATGAAACCCACAAAGGGGTTGGGACCCTGATTTATAGCTGTCAGTCAGAAGTACGGGGGACAGGCTGGGACCTGCCAATGTTATCTGCAGTTTTGTGGGACTTGAGCCCTTAAGGTGAGGGATCTGAGACTAATTCCAGGTAGATGGTGTCAAAACTGAAATGATTTGTATGCACCTACACAGTCAGTATGGGAATATGGCCAGAAGGAGTGGCGAAAGCAATAGAAATAGTGTCAAGGGAAACTGCATTTTTCCCTGTATAGGATCTATCTCTCTCTCCATTCCTAGTGGCCAGCCAGTAGTCAAACTCCGTATACAGTAATATGCTATGCACTGTTGCAAATACTTTCCATGTAACCCATTTACTTTTACAACAACCTCACCAAGGAGATACTATTGTTATCTTTATGTTAGACCTAGGGAAACTGAGGCACAGAAAGGTCAAATAACTTATCCAGTGTCACACAGCTCATATGTGGATTAGCTGTAATTCAAACCCAGGAAGTTGGTTCTGGAATCCATGCTTGTCAAAGATAGTCACAGAGTTATATATGAGAAGATAAATAATAAAAGAAAATGTTCTAATGCAAAGGTAGGGGATGCACTGGAGTGATGGCGAAATGCCCCCAAATAACTTGGAAACACCAGTAATAATGATGTCCTGAGTATCATCTCTGAAAGAGAAGAATTTCCAGGCCAGCTAAACTATGTAGTTATAAGCATTAAGGTATTGTTAAGGCATTAACATATCTAAAGAAAGAATGTGTCAATCATAATGGAAATTATTCTGCAATGGAGATAAACAACACAAAAAAGAGAATTAAAGAGGTGGTATCAAGCTAAGGAAAATCCCCCCCCTCAATCTGGAAAGAAATATGATAAATTGATCAACACCTTACAGATGTTCTTTTCTCTCTCTCTCTCTCTCACTCACTCTTTTTTTTCCCCTGTGATAAAATATACATAACATCAAGTCAACAGTTTAACAAATTTTTAAGCGTTCATTTTTAAAGCCTAAGCTGAGGATTCGTGTAGCTAATGAGCAGCAATTAATATGTATATGCCCTAACCATATGCTTATTTTTCAAATTTTTGGTTATATACTAGGTTTCATCAGCATAATAGGAAGCATAGGCGTGGGAGCAAGTTGGATGGAGAGGTAGAGGAGCCACTGTAAGAGTGCTCTCTCTGCATAATAATCATCAGACTGAACTCCAGTATGGGTTGGGGTTTTGCAAATAACAGAAGGGCTAGCAAAATATTTATCTTCCTAGAATGAATGAAGACTTTTCTTTGGGAAGACATCACAGATGTCCTATCCAACAGTGAACATTATAAGACTCAGAAGGCATTTTGGGGGCTATAGTAGTGTAGTGATCTTTAAAGTAAACATCAAAAATGTCTTGTTTGTAGGTCTTGCTTAGTGTGTTCCAGGTAGAATAACAGACTTGAAGAAATACACTGCCAGGGAGGGTGGTGTGCAATCGATTCTGGGCAAGGGGTGTGAGGTTTCCTAAAAGTCATCATGAGAGATCTGTACCGTTTTTAAGGAGTAAGAGTGGACCCAAGGACAGGAAAGCAGAGTTAGGGGAAAATGGGTTGATATACCATGCAACTTTAAGTGGTATAGTCTTGCAAAAAAGAAGTGATAAACAAAGCATAAAATTAAGTAACACCTGGTCATTCATCACCCTCAAATGCCCAGGATCTTAAAGTATCACACTGAGAATTAATTTCAGTTGTTACAGAAGAAAGCAGCTGGGAGGTACAATCCACTTGAAAGCCAAGGCAATGAACCAGAAACCATCCATAAATAACAGGGAGAGGGACTTCAGAAGGAGAGTCTGACCAGCAACTGGGGCTCTTGTTTTTCAAGCATAGTCCAGGGAGATGACGGACCTTCCAGTATTCCTTCTGCGTGGTTCCAGTGCTGAGTCAATCAGCACTAAAACTGGAAACCCTGCCCTTTGTTTTAAGACCACAGTGTATAACCAAAATCTGATTATCAATTAGTTTTCAGTGTAGCTTCCTTATATGAAGAAAATATGCTGCTAAAGAGAGTTTATGCTTGGCCCACTTGGTAATTAAAATCCTATATCAACTAATAAACTGGCATTTTGATAGTAATTTGGTTTGCTGTGTAACATGCCTAGTCCAGGGAGATTGTACAGACCACAGTCTCTTTGTTCTGTTCTCTTTGGACATTGCAAATCTCTTCTTACTGATTCACAGTGATTTTGTACATCAGTCCATATGGCTCTGGCTGATATGAGTCACTTCCTGAAAGATGACTCCATTCTTAATGTGCTGAATAAATCTAGTTTCTGACCAGTGGGTGAGGGCAGACATGGGCTGTGATGTATTCATCATCACCCTGGCTTTGGTGTTTTGGTAGTAAAACTGAGCTCCCCGGCTGAATTTCTTTAGGTTTTGTTATGACTTGCCATTTCTTGAACCTTCTACCTGTTGTGTATTAAAAATATTGCAGTGTAGGATTGTATGTTCTATTTGTATGAACGGGATTTCCTGAGCTGTGGCAGCCTTGGAATACCCATTTTCTGACACTTAGAAATGAAACCATTAAGGCGCACCTGGGTGGCTCAGTGGGTTAAGCCTCAGCCTTTGGCTCAGGTCATGATCCCAGGGTCCTGGGATCGAGTCCCACATCGGGCTCTCTGCTCAGTAGGGAGCCTGCTTCCTCCTCTCTCTCTGCCTGCCTCTCTGCCTACTTGTGATCTCTCTCTGTCAAATAAATAAATAAAAATCTTAAAATAAGAGAAAGAAATGAAACCATTGAGGACTCTGCTGCTTCCTAACGAATTTGTAATTTTTTTAGCGTTACAGCCTAGCACTGAATGAGCTCAGCATGGTTTTCTCCATCCCCACACTAGCACCATCCTTATTATGCTGGCTGTTCCAGAGGGAGTGTACTCCCAACACCCTCTCAAGCCAGTCTTTTTGCTCTACTTCTGCAAGCTGTGGGAGTGGCCATCTTGTGACCCATAGTCAACATTTCCTACTCTACAACCTGGATTCTTGTTACTGTTCTGTGCTAATATTCATCTGAAAAAGAATTTGAGAAACAGGAATTAGGGGTTTAGAGACCCACTGAATTGTTAAATCATTAGATTTAAACTCTTTAGTCATTTTGACTTTGGATAATTGATTTTCATACCAGAATTTATAATTCTGAAAAATCTTTATGAGAGAGACTTCCTTTTCTCGACTTTATATTTTAAATACAAAAGAATAACACACACACAAACACACACACATATAAATTGGGCTGATACCGTTTGAATAGCTGGTGTTAAATTTGCCTGTGACATTTATGAAACAGAATAACCTAGCAATTCCACTAGAATTACTTGCATATCTTAGTTATTGTTTATGCATTGATGCTCTCAAGTTAACTGCAATTCCAATACCTCGTGGGTAGGCAGAAGAGAGTCAGTAAATCATTACAGTATATTATCAATTCAGATTCCTTGAAAAAGTAGGTTCTTTATTACTTTTTTGCAAGAGATCTCTATATAACTTTTCTAATTATTTATTTATTTATTTATTTTTATTTCTTTTCAGCATAACAGAATTCTTTTTTTTTTAAAAGATTTTATTCATTTGACAGAGAGAGAGAAATCACAAGTAGGCAGAGAGAGGGAAGGAAGCAGGCTCCCTGTGAAGCAGAGAGGCCGACATCGGGCTCGATCTCAGGATCCCGGGATCACAACCCGAGCCAAAGGCAGAGGCTTTAACCCACTGAGCCACCCAGGCACCCCCAGAATTCATTGTTTTTGCACCACACCCAGTGCTCCATGCAATACATGCCCTCCTTAATACCCACCCTTTGGCTCCCCCAACCTCCCACCCCCCGCCCCTTCAAAACTCTCAGATTGTTTTTCAGAGTCCATAGTCTCTCATAGTTCACCTCCCCTTCCAATTTTCCTCAACTCCCTTCTCCTCTCCATCTCCCTATGTCCTCCATGTTATCTATTATGCTCCACAAATAAGGGAAACCATATGATACTTGACTCTCTCTGCTTGACTTATTTCACTCAGCATAATCTCTTCCATTCCCGTCCATGTTGATACAAAAGTTGGGTATTCATCCTTTCTGATGGAGGCATAATACTCCATAGTGTATATGGACCACATCTTCCTTATCCATTCATCCGTTGAAGGGCATCTTGGTTCTTTCCACAGTGACCGTGGCCATTGCTGCTATAAACACTGGGGTACAGATGGCCCTTCTTTTCACTACATCTGTATCTTTGGGGTAAATACCCAGTAGTGCAATTGCAGGGTCATAGGGAAGCTCTATTTTCAATTTCTTGAGGAATCTTCACACTGTTCTCCAAAGAGGCTGCACCAACTTGCATTCCCACCAACAGTGTAAGAGGGTTCCCCTTTCTCCACATCCTCTCCAATACACGTTGTTTCCTGTCTTGCTAATTTTGGCCATTCTAACTGGTGTAAGGTGGTTTCTCAACGTAGTTTTAATTTGAATCTCCCTGATGGTTAGTGATGATTAACATTTTTTCATGTGCCTGAAGCCATTTGTATGTCTTCATTGGAGAAGTGTCTGTTCATATCTTCTGCCCATTTTTTAATAGGATTATCTGTTTTGTCTGTGTTGAGTTTGAGAAGTTCTTTATAGATCCTGTATATCCACCTTTTGTCTGTACTGTCATTTGCAAATACCTTCTCCCATTCCGTGGGTTGCCTCTTTGTTTTGTTGACTGTTTCCTTTGCTGTGCAGAAGCTTTTGATCTTGATGAAGTCCCAAAAGTTCATTTTGGCTTTTGTTTCCTTTGCCGTTGGAGACATGTCTTGAAAGAAGTTGCTGTGGCTGATACAGAAAAGGTTACTGCCTATGTTCTCCTCTAGGATTCTGATGGATTCCTGTCTCACGTTGGAGATCTCTATATAACTTTTAGAAAATAAATGGAAGATACAACTTGTGAATGTATATTGCTCTATGCTTACATATAAATAAAACATATAAATAAAACCTAAATATCTACAAATTAATGCTATGAGGTCTTGAGATGAGGTGGGAAAAGATGCCTAACAATGGAATGCGCTTAGTCTATCATGAACACCCATTTTTTTGGAAGATACATGTTTACAGCTCATGGTGTAAGTTCTTATTCTTAATGAAGAAAATCTTGCAATGAGGTGAGGTAAAATGATTTCTGGGATACTTTGGTAAGTGAAGTATGCACGCAAAGTTCACAGAAACACATTAGAATAAACTGGGTCTTCGGTAAGGAGATCTCAGAACAAAAATGTCTCATCGAGTTTTAGCCTGTGTTCCAGATATTGACGTACCTGCCTTTTCTTTCTTATTAGTATTCTTTTTTTTTTTTTAAGATTTTATTTATTTATTTTACAGAGAGAAATCACAAGTAGGCAGAGAGGCAGGCAGAGAGAGAGGGGGAAGCAGGCTCCCCACTGAGCAGACAGCCCGATGCGGGGCTCGATCCCAGGACCCTGAGATCACGAAGGCAGAGGCCCAAGTCGCTGAGCCACCCAGGCACCCCTCTTATTAGTATTCTTGAGGGGAAACTGGCTCTGTATCTTCCAGGGAGTCTTTGCATAGAGTTGATTTGGAACTCTGGGATATATAAATGGAATTGTAAAGAACATCATTAACATGTCAGTGCCATCTTTAAAACAGCTGGAGAGTAGCCTTGGGGTATTATTATAGTGAGGTTACAGCTCCTTTTCAAATAAAATTCTTCTTGCTATTAGTAATAATTAAAAAGAGGGAATATTTTCATATCTAACATGTTACAATGATCAAAATACCATGAGACTGGTTTTTTGTATGGGGGACAATTACTCCCAAAACATCATGCATCTACATGGATACTTGAATGAAATGGAGAAAAAAAAAGCGGGGGGACTCCGGTTGGTTGGGGTCCAGGCTGTACTCCTGGACTGGATGGTGTTGCTGGCTGGGTTCATGTTCAGGGGTCTATGCACAGGGCTTTGTGGGTGAACGGGGCCTCAGGACTGAGCTGTGTGATCAGTCAGAGCTGTAGGCTGTAAGCTGTGCCTGCAGCTGGCTGGGACTGCGGACTGGGCTTCGGCCACTAGGTGTTCTTGGCAGTTGGGCAAGGCTGTTGGCAGTTTTCTCTGGTCAGGAGAGGGGAGAGGCCCCCAGCTATAGCTGGCAGTTGAGTGGGCCTAGAATTTGTGCTGTGAGGTAAGTGGGGTTACTCTCCAGGCTCCCTGGTTGGGTGTGGCTGCAGGTTATGCTCTGTAATTTAACAGGGTCACTGGCCAGCTTTTCGGCTATCGACCCTCCTGAGCAACTGGAAAAAAGGGCTGTAGGCTGAGCTTTACTGCTGAGTAGGGTTAGAGGCTGGACTCTTGGCTGGGTTGGGATTTAGGCTGAGCTCTGCCACTCAGGGGTAGTATAGGATGAACTCTGTGAACAACCAGGGTTGTTCAGACTCTCTGGATATGCAGGGCCAGAAGCTATGCTCATCAGCTAGGGACAGCTGCTGGCTTGATTCTCTGCTCTTTCAGGCCTGTAGGGTGGGTTCCATAGCTGTCCAGGTTCTCTGGTCAGGTAAGACTAGACACTATACCCAACAGTTGGGGAGGGCTCCTAGGTGGAGTGGTAGAAAAGGGCTCCATGACCAGTAGAGCCTATGGACTTGCGACCTACCTCAGGCAGAACTGCTAATGGAGCTCCTTAGCCACATGGGTCCCTGCTCAGCTGTGCAGACAGATAGAGCTGCTGGTTGGAATTCTGTCTGTGCACTGCTGCAAGTAGGAATATGGTCCACCAAGGTCTGATTGCTGATTGCTGTAAGCCTCGACCTCCTTCGCCATCCTACCTGCTCCCCAGTGGTTGAGACCCTTAGATTCTCCCAGTGATCCCCATGAGATAAAACCTAAGTGGGTCTCTGAGGAAGAGAGGACCTAGGGGAGCTGAATTTTCACCTCAAGTTCTCTTTTCCCACCAGAAAAACTATAGGCTCAGGGGTTTGTGTGCAGCTGCTCCTCTTACCCTTTCAGGGGTGCTTCAGCCTTGTCCCTGGTCCTGGTGCTATCATAATCACATTTGATCTGCAGAAGTTCACTTGTTTGTCTTAAGAGAGAAATGAAGTCAGGAAAAGCCCATGTCACCATGTCACCATCTTGATGGGTAATATTTTCTTTTCTTTTCTTTTAAAGACTTTTTTTATTTATTTGACAGACAGAGATCACAAGCAGGCAGAGAGGCAGGCAGAGAGAGAGGAAGGGAAGCAGGCTCCCCGCCGAGCAGAGAGCCCGATGCGGGGCTTGATCCCTGGGATCCTGACCTGAGCCGAAGAAAGAGGCTTTAACCCACTGAGCCACCCAGGTGCCCCGATGGGTAATATTTTCTTAAAATGAGAAGCAGTATTTCCTGGGCCTTCTCTTATTAATCTGGAGGAACCACATCTGCTACTTCCACAAAATAATTCTGGGTATATGCAGGCAGCAGTGTTTCTAAATGCTATGGACTCAGTGTCTCAACTGTCTATCATGTTCTCTTTTCTCATTTAACTGTGAAGTAGTCCTTACCTTACCCTCAGATGGCAACTTGAAGACAAATGATCTTTTTTTATTTCAGTTCAGCTCCCACTTCTGGCTGCCTAGATACTTCTACAGTCCTAGGAAGTTCTTTAGTACCTCAAGCAAATAAATTCTTGCTTACATTTCCCTATCCCTTTTTAAGAAACACCCTGACACTTTGAAATGGTAATTACAGAGTGGTTTAATATAGAATTTTCTCTCTTTTATAAAATCATTTAACAAAAATGTATTAGATACCTACTCAACAGCACAAGTTATAATGGACCCTGGGGCTACAAAAGGAAACATCATATGGTCCCAACCTTAAGGGAGTTTATGGTGTAGTGGGCGAGACAGACATCTAAACACATAAGATCCATTTAGTAAGGCCTGTTCTGATGTATCCAATTTACTTAAGTACTGTACCATGTGCTGGATGTAAAAAGGTACTTCACTCTGCCTCACCAGTTCCCCACAGTAGAGTTTCATTTCACCATCTCTCTTTTATCTCCCTCCACACTGGCTCAAAGCAGACGAATTGTGCCTTCTTAAAGTTGACCAAGAAGCAAGTCA
This sequence comes from Mustela nivalis, assembly GCF_964662115.1. Taxonomy (NCBI): domain Eukaryota; kingdom Metazoa; phylum Chordata; class Mammalia; order Carnivora; family Mustelidae; genus Mustela; species Mustela nivalis. The sequence goes on from NC_139028.1 coordinate 47,144,882, forward strand.
GAAAGTCTCACAACTGTACGTTGTCTCTCTATGTCCTCACTCCCAGCCCTACCTTTGCACCTGTCTCTACTCTTCCTCACTCCTGTGTTAGTGCAAGATGTGTTCTGGCTCCAGGCTCAAACTTTTGCTCTCATTCACACTTCTCACATCTCCTCAACTTGTTGCCCCATCACATATTTATTGTCCCAAACTTAGCCTATGTCTGTCCTTTAGCTTTCTGCCATATGCATTGCCTCATGGATTCAGCTTCAAAGAATACATCTCTCTCTTATTCAGTTCCTTTATGTTTCTACCACAGCTTCTAGAAAGCACAGGGGCATTCAGATTATACCACAAGTAAATATTACTATGTAACCGTTGAAATGGCTATAATTATAGAGGTAAAGGATACTAAGTATTGATTAGTGTACAGACCAAAATGAGCCTTCAGACACTGCTGGTGGTACTTTCACTTTGGAAAAATAATGTAACATTATCTAATACATTAAAGATAGGTACACCCTTTGACAATGTAATTCCATTTCAGAGAATTGACTACACCAACAGAAGTGTATATGTATTGTTCATAGAGAAAGGTGAAATACGATGTTATGAAACCATAATATAGTTGAAAAAATAAAATTACCATTAAGTTTACAATAAACACATTGTTATATATTGATGTAACAGAGTATCATGGAGTGATGCAAATGAATGAACAAAATTAAACCCACAGCCAGGGTGATTCTCCCAAACATAAAGGTGATCAAGAAAGCAAGACTCAAAAGCATACATGTGGCATGAATTCCATTTATATACTTTGGTAAACAAATAAATTATTTTCTTGAGATATACATGATTTAGAGGTAAAACTACAAAGAAAAACTATGAATTGATTACTGTAAAGATGAATAGTGGTTACTTTTGGTAGGTAATGGAGAACACTGGGGATGGCTACCAGGGGACTAGTTCTTAGTAGAAACAAATTAAATGCCAACTATAAAAATAATTTCCAGTTAGTAAGTAACAATTTCCTAATGAATGTAGGAATCTTGTTCATTTTCACCATTAGTGGAAGAGCACAACTTCATGGGTATGCCTACCAGTGGCCACTCCTCTGACAACAGCCTGGAGACCTTTTCAGAGTCCCAGGGCCTGTTCTCCAATCTTCGCTAACCAGGACATCTAACAGTAACCCAGTTTTCCCTTGCTTCTTCATGTAGAGTAAGTTTCACTTTCACTGATGAAAATATTTCTTTGCCATTAAAGTAAAACCTACGGAAATCTTGTGAAAAAATGAGGAAAGGAGCCTTCATTAAAATGAGAAAAAGAGAGGGGCAAACTAAGAAACATGCTTGACCCTAGAGAACAAACTGATGGTTACAAGAAGGTAGGTGGGTGGGGTGATGGGGTCAATAGATGATGGATAGGGATTTACGAGTGTACTTGTTGCACTGGACACTGAGTGTTATGGGGACGTGTTGAATCACTAAGTTGTACACCAGAAATTAATATTACATTGGAGGTACACTAACTAGAATTTAAATAAAAACATGAATGAATGAATGAGTGAATGAATGAAGTCAGGAGGCCCTGAGGGGAGCTCTCCACATAGGAACCATGCCTTGCAGTTTGCAAAACCCCCAGGAAGATAACTCTTATCTTGACAATTGGCGACACTTTTGACATAGGAACTTCATCTCCTGCCCTTACGACAAAGAAGGAAGGTTGCTCCCTGCCCTAGCAACAAGGCACTAACCACAGCTTCACAAGCACCAACGAGAAGCCTTCACAAGCACCAACTCTTTTTCCTCTCCCCTGAGCTTTTGTTCCAAACAATCCCCCCAATTTCCTCCTAAAACCTAATAAAAGTTCACCTTCCCTTTGTCTCTTTGGACTTGCCTGTGGCTTGCCAAAGTTCACTTGTCCCAAATTCCTCTGCTCTTCCCAAATAAACTCATGTTGCTAGTAAACTAATTTGGCTGTTTTATTTTGAAGGTTGACATACTCAATTTTACTTACCTATTAAACACTGAAATGCTTTGCTCCACTTCTCTTACTGTTTTGTAAATATTAAATCATTATACATTCACAGCAACACTCTGAATCAGATATTATTGTTACTTCACTTTTTTTTTTTACTGATAAGGAAACTGAGGCAAAAAGAAGTCAAGAAACTTGTCCTGTATATGGTAGCTTCTATTGCTGAAGGCAGGTTTCTACCCTAGGTAAGTCTAGCTCCAGAATCGGACTTACAGGGACTATACCTTTTATGTGCCCATAATGTGTGTAACTCTTTGGCTTAAAGACACATCAAGGTAAAATACACAAAGAAACAAATTTCAGGGGCCCATAAACAGAGTACTGCTGTGAACAGACACTAGACAGCCCCCACCCTTTTCCCCACAATTACCTTTTCTGAAAAATTCCCCTACCTAAGTAAATGGTACTATGTTTTACCCAATTGCTCAGGTTAAAGGAAAGAAAAAAAAAAAAAAAAAAGAAAAAAGAAAAAAAGAAACCATCCTCAACTTTACTTTTTCCTTCATTTTCTTCATCTAACCCTTCATCAAGTCCTTTTTGCTCTACTTCTAAAATATATTCTAAACAAGCCTGCAGAAAACATACCCCTTAATTTTTTTTTTTTTTAATTTGTCAGAAAGAGGAGCAAGAGTGAGCACAGTCAGACAGAGTGGCAGGCAGAGGCAGAGGGAGAAGCAGGCTCCCTGCCAAGCAAGGAGCCCGATGTGGGACTTGATTTCAGGATGCTGGGATCATGACCTGAGCTAAAGGCAACTGCTTAACCAACTGAGCCACCCAGGCATCCCACCCTTTAATTTTTTAGTTCAGAAATCAACAACATTGTCTTTCAAGGGTTAGATAGGATGTATTTTTGGCTTTTGTGAGCATATGGTCTGTCACGACTCTGTTCTGCCATTGAGAAACAAAAACAGCCATAGACAATACATAAACATGGGTGTGGCTGTGTTCCAATAAACTTGAAAAAAGCAGGCTGTTGTCTGGCTGATCTCTACACTATTTTAGTAATGTTAGGTGCCCAATTATATCTTCTGTTAACTTATCAGCTACATGGTGCCTCGTACATAATTGATACACAATGCAAAATCTCTGAATAACTGGCTTAAATTATTGTATCACATTAATTTCCAATGCAAAACAAATATGATTTCATGACAATTTTTCTAACTCTTGGGTTTCAAGGTTTTTCCCCAATTTTTTCCTTATAACAAACATTTCCTAAATCTAAGTCTGAAAGCATTAAGCTCTGATAGTCATTATTTGGAGAGAATGGAAACTCTTGTATCTTCCAATCTATAACATAAATTGTATATGAAGTTATTTTTAAGACAATACAAAGGAAATGGAGCAACTTTGAGAGATATACCTTTGTTACATCTGGAAGCAAATGATTTCATTTTTCTCCAAAGGGAAATTGGTTCTTGGCCAACCAGTGACAGTAAGTCCTATTGTTCTATCACAAACTAGTAATGATTTAATCATGCCTTCTGTATTACTATGTGACTCATTCATGCACTGATATACTGATGTGTGTGTGTGTGTGTGTGTGTGTGTGTGTAGGTTGGAGTAGGGAGTGGTAGTGATTGTTCGTAATACAAGACTATCCAGTTGACATTTAATCAATCAATAGATTGATTAACATAGTGGTAGAGAAAAGAAAAACAAATTTCTTCTTTGGAATCTCTCATTACTTAACTGGTACTGTAAAATTTAACATTTTTGTAGGCTCTCTGTATTAAATTCTGTAGTGGTTTTATGTATAAAGTTTTGTTTATTCAATACTGTTTCCTAAAATAAATTTTAGTTCCTGCCTTTAATTCCTCTTCTTCCCATTACTCAAATCTGATTGATGGTTTTGTCTGTCTGTTGGAGTTTCTCACACACATTTACACGGGAGTGATATAAGAGGTAAGTCTTGAACTGCATTGGCAGAGAACAGAGTGAATGATTAAGAAACAGTAGAGGAAGATTCTACAGCTCAGAAGGCTGGTTTAGGGCTTTTTTAGGGGCTTATCAAGATAGGTAAAGAAGAAATGACTCAACTTTGAGTCCAGGAAAATTTGAGAGAGGACACAAATGGAATGAATATTTAAGACACTCTGTGCCAAATGTCTCCTTCTCTCTCAAACGAGCTCTCTTCCAAGTAGTTCAATGCTTTTAGGGATATGGTCTCTTTTAGTACAGTGGAAACAGTAATGAGATTTGCTTTAAGAATGATTTAAAGCAAAGAGGGAAAGACAGGGCCCAAGCTGGTACTGCTTATGTCTGAGCTAGACAAACAAATAGGGATATCCAGTAAAGTGAGTACTACTTAAACTCCATATTAAAGAAAAAAAACAAAATGCTTGGGGCACCTGGCTCAGTTAAGCATCTGACTTTTGGTTTCATCAGTTTAGGTCCTAAACTTGGAGTTGTGAGATTGAGTCCTAAGTTGGCTGTGTGCTCAATGTGGAGTCTGCTTGAGGTTCTCTCTCCTTCTCCCTCTACCTCCTCCCCAGACTCCATGCTTGAACGCCCTCTCGCCCTAAAATAAATAAATAAATAAATAAAATTTTGATAAATCTACAGATAAAAATAAAAATATGCTTACCTGATTGATACATTTTTTCTATAAGTAATACTCTTGATGTGATGATATAAATTGCAAGCCGAAAGTCTAGAGAGAGTACTTTTTTAATTGTTATTTTCTTTATTATGTAGATGGTAAAGTATTTGAGTAATTTGTCCAAGGTCACTTTTGACAAGAGAAATAAAAAGACTTGCTTAAAATGACAGTGAAGAGGGGTCTTTTACAGTTGATAAAGCATCTGACTCTTGGTTTTGGCTCCGGTCATGATTTCAGGGTTGTGAGATCGAGCTCCGCATTGGGCTCTGCACTCAGCAAGGAGTCTGCTTGAAACTCTCTCCCTCTCTCCTTCCGTCCCTCCCCACTATGCTCAGTCACTCTATCTCTCCCTCTCTCTCACTTTCTCTCTCTAAAATAAACCAGTAAATCTTAGGGAAAAAAAAATCACAGTAAAGAGCCATCAGAACTGGGCGCCTGGGTGGCTCAGTGGGTTAAGCCGCTGCCTTCGGCTCAGGTCATGATCTCAGGGTCCTGAGATCGAGTCCCACATCGGGCTCTCTGCTCGGCAGGGAGCCTGCTTCCCTTCCTCTCTCTCTACCTGCCTCTCCGTCTACTTGTGATTTCTCTCTGTCAAATAAATAAATAAAATCTTTAAAAAAAAAAAAAAAAAAAAAAAAAAAAAAAAAAAAAGAGCCATCAGAACACACCTGGGTAGAAATATCAAGTTGGTTCCTAGGATCAACAGAAGTTATGAATTTTCATATAGTGAAATTTACTTTTTGGTGTACAGTTATATGAGTTTTGAAAAGTGAAGGCAGTCATGTAACGGTCACCATGGTCAAGATGAAGAACAGTGCCATCACTCTCTAACCTTCCCTTTTGCTGTCCCTTTGTAATCAAGCTATCCCCCAGCCCCAACCCCATGGCAACCACTCATCTGTCCTCTGAATTTTTAGTTTAGTTTTTTTCAGACGGTTATAAATATATGGAATTGTGTGATACACTGCCTTTTGAGTCTGGCTTCTGTCTTTGTACCATCGTGCACAAGGTGCAGATTCATCCGTATCATTGCATGTACCGATAATTAATCCGATCCTTTTGTTGCTGAGTAGTGTTCTACTTCTGGATGTATTATGATTTTTTAAAATCTAGTCACCAGTCGAGAAACATTTTAGTTGCTTCCAGTTTCTGGCAATTATAAGATGCTATAAAGATGATGAATAAAGATACTATAAACATTTGCTTTCAGTTTTTGTGTGAACATAAGTTGTCAATACTCTTGGGTAAATACCTCAGCGTGGAAATGCTGGGTCATATGGTGGGTGTAAGTTTTATTTTAGAAGAAACTGCCAAACTGTTTTCCAAAGTGGCGGTACCATATTGCAGTCCCACCAGCATATAGGAATGTTCTAGATGCTCAGTTTCTTCATCAACACTTGGTATTGTTGGTTGCTATTTTGTTTTTTTCATTCTAGTACCTGTGTAATAATATTTCATTGTGATTATAATTTACATAACCCAGATGGAAATGATGTTGATGATTTTTCATTTAAGTACATACTATTTATATTAATTTCTATGTATCATTGCTGTAACAAATGGCCACAATTTTAATGGCTTATAAAAACAACACGGATTTATTACCTCATAGTTCTGGAGGTGACAAGTTTGAAATCAGTTTCACTGAACTAAAATCAAGGTGTTGGCATATCTGTGTTCTTTCTGGAAATCTATGGGAAGATTCACTTTTCCAGCTTTGGTAGGCTGCTTGCATTCCGTGACTTAGGACTCCTTTCTCTGCCTTCAAACCCAGCAATTTACATCTATCCTTGATGGCCTCTGCTTTCATACTTATATCTTTGATCTCTGACTCTGATCCTCCCTCTTACAAGAAACATCGTGATCCCAAATAATCTCTTTATTTCAAGATCTTTAATGTAATCACACCTTCCAAGTCTCTTTTATCTTCCTTTATCCATTGCATATGCATTTTGAATTTTATTTCTTGCTAAACGGATAGAACTTTTAAAAAATCATTTGTTTGTTTGTTTGTTTGTTTGTTTGTTTGAGAGAAAGAGCATGCATGAGAAGGGGGCACAGGAGGGGCAGAGGGAGAGGGGGAGAGAGAATCTTAAGGATCCTTAGATCATAAACTGAACTGAAATCAAGAGTCAGACCACTTAACCAACTGAGCCACTCAAACACCCCAGTAAATAGACCTTTTAAAAATCATTAAGCAATGTCTCTGGCAATTTTCCTTCCAGTGGAATCTAGTTTTTCTGATATTAATATAACTACTACAGCCTACTTTGATTAGTATTCTCTTGGCATCTCCTTCCATTGCTTTGCTATTCATATTAAGACAATAAATGATCTAATCTGATTGGATTTTTGTTAACTATTTCATTTCTTTCTGTTTGTCCCTATGGTTTCTCTGTCTCCCTTTTTCCTGTTTTCTTTTGGACTATTTGAATATTTTAATATTTTTTTCCAATTTCTTGATTGAATTTTGGGCTGTATCTCATAGTATTATTTTTTAAGAATTTATCTTAGAAACTAAAATATACATACTTTACATTTAGCTATTTAGAGTTAATATTTTATCCCCTCAAAGAAAACACAGAAACCCTATAATATGCTCCTTTAACTTTCTTTTTTTATGTTATACTTGTCATTTGTAATACATCTGTGTTCTTTGAACTATGTACCAGACAGAAATACGGCATAATAATAATTTGTTAGTCATTCATATTTTAAAGCAATCAAAAGGGGAAAACATCACCATACATTTGCCCACATCTTTACCATTTCTTTGGTTCTTTTTTCATTCTTGAAATTTTATGTTTCCCTGTGCTGTCATTTCCTTTTTGCCTAAAGAACTCCCTTTAGCGTTTCGACTGGAATAAGTTTTAAAGCAACATATTCTCTTTATTTTCCTTCATTTGGATTTCTTTTTCCTTATTCCATGTAAGGTATTTTTATTGGACAACATTTTAGGTTGATAGCTCTTTTCTTTTTTAAACTGTAAAGGTATCATTCCACTCTCTTCTGGCCTCCATGATTTCTGATGAGACATCCACAGACATTTTGAATCATTGTTCTTCTAATGCAACATATTGTTTTCTACATATGCATACCAATGTAGAGAAAATGATTTATTTTCAACATCTTAATTGCAATGTATTCTATCATGTTTTCTTTGAGTCTATCCTGTTTGGCATTTGCTGACATTTACAAACCTATGCACTTATTTCTTTCATTATATTTGGGAACTTTTTATCCATTATTAATGCAAATACATATATATTTTATTTTTATCAGTCTTTTTGGGGAACTGCAGTGATATGAATATTAGATCTTTTGATATTTCTCACAGGTTCCTGAGGCTTTGTTATCATTTTACATAAATACTTTTTTCTCACTGATTTTTAGATTGCATTATTTCCATTGTTCTGTCTTCAAGCACACTGATTCTTTTTTCTGACTTCTTCATTATTCTATTGATATCATTCAGTGGATTTTTAAAGTTTCAGATATTTTACTTTTCAGTTCTAAATTTTCTATTTGTTTATTTTTACAGTTTTTCTTTCTCTGGTAAGAACTTCTGTCTTTCCAATTCATTTCTAGAGTGTTTATTTTTACCACATAGATTATGCTTAGAATAGCTGATTTAAAGTTTTATTTAGATTATCTAAGGGTTAGTACCTGTTCACCATCTGCTTTAATTTATCACCTATTCCTGCTTCTTTGTATGCCAGTTTGCTTTGAATTATATCCTAGACATTTTGCAAGTTCTGAGCCCTACTAATATTCTCTGAAAAATGTTTTTTTGTTTGTTTTGGCCATCAGTCATTAAAGTTAAATTCCAGCAGCAAGTTCTAGCTACACTCAATATTAGATAAGTTTTCAAATCCTTTTTTAATACTGTTTCAGGTCTGCTCTCTGTGTGTGCTCCTCAGGGGTCTAAGTTTGGGAACTGAATGTTGGTTTATATAGATGTTTAATTCTCACCGCCTTTTCTGTGTTTCTTTGTGTTAGTTCCATGCACAGCCTGTTCGGGGATGAAAGTCTGGGACTTGTGTTGGTTCATGCACAGAATTAAGCAAACTGCTTTCCAACTTTCTCCTCTGCAGAAACTATCTCCCACATACCAGCATACATGGCATCTCTTTTCCCAGATTTACTAGTGAGAAAAGTGGGGTTTTCCTCTAGTGTTAGCCTCCTGCTGTGTCCTACAGATCTTCCTGATTGCATAGTCTGAGGGAGAAGTGGCAAGAGAAAAAAGAGATAAAAGTAACAGCTTTCATTCACACTCTTTATACAAAGGGCACATTTTCTGAGTTATTCCAAACATTTTCTTTTTCTTTCTTTTGGGGTTTTAGATACCCATACTGATGCTGCAGGACTAAAGTTTGATGACTGGGACTACCCATTGGCAGGGCAGGGAGAAAGGGAAAAAAAAGAGAGAGACATAATGAAGCTTCTCTCCACACCCTTCAGCTCACAGGGGGAGCCTTTTCTGGTCCTTTGGCTAGAAGCCAGGAGCTTCTCTCTGATATTTTGCTCTGTGAAACTGCTACACTCTTTCATAACTGGGGCCTCATTCAGTTCAAGCTGATAGACAAAGGAGGGAAACAAATATGGAGAATCATCCCCCTTATGGCTTCCTTTTCACATTTTGACTTTGATCGTCCCCACTCCTCCTACTATTATTTATTTTTCACTGTACTCTGATAGTTTTTGACAATTTTTGTTTTCATTTCAGTTAATTAACATACAGTGTTATATTAGTTTTAGGTGTGCAATAGAGTGATTCAACAACTCCATACATCAGATAGTTAATTTTTAAATTCTCTCTGGAGTTTTTAATTATGATCAGTTGGAAAAATAGTCTGAGGGCACTTAATCCATCTCAGACTGCACTAAGTCTGGTTACTCATATATTGATCCTGATTTCCTCATTTTGTTCTTCAGGAGGTAGCAGAGTGTGGTGGATATAAGGAGATTCTAGGACAAGAAAACCTTACTTTGAATTATGGTGCCACCACCAACTGTGAAGGAAGACTAAACCTTTCTAATATTTGTGAACAATGGTTCCTTATTCATAGTTATTTGAAGATTAGCAAAGGTAACATATAGAAAGTGATTAGGATAGTAGCTGACACTTAGGCCATAATGTTTTACAATTAATTCTACAGGGCACCCTTTCAGTGAATGGTGAGCCTGAAGTTATGCAGGGTTGGGTGGGGGCTGTCTCCTGAGGCCACTGTTGTCTTCTTCATCTTTATCTTCTTCATCATCATCATCGTCATCTTCATCATCATCGTCATCACCATCATCATCATCCCATCTTCTCTTAATTCTTGCATTGTTTCAAACATCCAAGTGAAAACCAAACCTATCCTTATTTATGTTTTTAAACAATTGTCTTCTCAAGTAGAAGATTGTGATTGAATAGACATGGTTATAAAGATCACTTTCAAAGTACCAGCTACTTTTATCTCGAACAAAAAATAATACATAAACATTCTTGAGAGATTGGCGCTTCTTATAAACTTAGGTACAACTGGTTCAATCACGAGAGAAGGAGAAAGAAATGATCTGGTTCTCCTCTTGATCGGAGGCTCCCTACCCTGTTGGTGAAGCAAGGCACTCTTCAGAATGGTGCCTTCTACAGCGTGCTGCCTCTTGTCGGTGACTGTTTTCTCTTCCTAATGTGACTTAGTACCAATCTTCCACATACTTGAGCTGAGTCTCTTAGGAGGATTTAAATGCAGTCTTCCCCAGGAGAATTTTATACCCAAAACATAATTACACATTGATCTGGTCACAAATCCTTCTGTCAGTACTTATTCCCATCTCAAATTCTTTGAAAACCCAAGAGAATATCACAGAGTTGTAAAATGCAATGTTGATTTCTATTGGGAGTTTTTCTTAGATTAGAGAATGAAGGAATTTTAAATGTCTAAGGTGAAAGATGTTTAAAATTTTTTGATCTTCAGGAAATGTTTGTGTACCAAACTATACCCCATTATCTTGTGATGATTCCTTCCTTTGTGCTCCAAAATCATATTCTGGCTACAAATGCAAGTTTAAGAATCCTAGATTTGAATGCTTACTCTGCCAGTTACTAGGCACAACGTATCCTTTTTGTATCCCAGCTGACTTGTCCACAAAATAGGGATGGTATATTACTTTCCTTATAAGGTGGTTAATAACAATTTATTTACAGGGGTCAGAATAGCCTCTGATGTATAAATACGTGTGACTTTATTCCTGTTTGACAGGCGAGGAAACTAAAGCACAGAGAAGTTAAGAAACTGATCTTCTCTATACAAAAGTTGCGACTATAATGCTAATAAAATTTTCACTTTCTTGTTGTGGCATTGATCTTAGCAATTTTTAGCAATGCAGACGATATGACAAAGTGCCACCATATTAAATATTAACTTATTCATTCTATCCCTTACATGTGTCCTTAAAAAACAAACAAACTACTGGATAAAGAAAAAAATAAAGGAAGTACCAAACATTTGAACAAAGCAGAGTTTGCAACTACAACACCCTTGAACAGGGAACACTTAGAGAAATTGGAGCTGAACATCAGGAAGGCTTGTTTAATTAGTTATTTGTAAAGTCACTAAAAACTTTGGAGATATTTTTTATTTGCAAAAAATATGTGATCCTTTTAATAAAAATTATGATTCTGGAGATTTATTACTGCAATATTTTCAATTCTAGTTAACCACAGGATATTGGGTAAAATAAATATCGTACAGAAAACATTCATCATTTCCTTGCTGGATCATGTTATTTAGGATCTTATTCTCATCTCCTAAAGTTTTGCTACAGATAGGTTCTATTTCTTCTTTCTTCTTGGATGCAGCTTTTGCTGGAAATGTGTTCAAGGGACTGAAAACCATGAAAGCAGCAGGGATCACTCAAACTTGTGCCACAGAACTACTGCCCTTTCCCCTCCAACTCCCCACACCCAGCGTGAAAGCAGACCTGAGTGAGGCTGCAGAAGGAAATTGCTCTTTTACTTATAGTGAGATGCTTCTATGCTTATTTACAATTTACAGATAGCCCTGAGACTCGTAGGCTTTACTATTCCTCAATTTTAACCTGTTGAGTATTTATGTTAAGCAAAACTGCCTGATCTCTTACTGCCATGTACTTTAAAAATTGTGTCACCTTTCACATCAGGAAGATTTCCTTTGAGGTCAGGTGCTATTGACTTAATCAACCAAGTCCCAAGAACTCTTGGAATTTTAGCTAACTAAATAGTGTTATTTAGTACTGGTTGTGACTCATCAACTGCACTGAGTATTTTGTGGGCTCATGCATTCTCACAATGTACCTAAGAGGTATATATATATATGTATATATATTTGTCTTGTTTTGTTTTGTTTTTAGGGGGAGGTAGAGAGAGAGCACAAGCAGGGGGAGCAGCAGAGGGAGAGGGAGAAACAGGCTCTCTACTGATCAAGGAGTCTGATGTGGAGCTCAATTCCAGGACCCCGGGATCATGACCTGAGCCGAAGGCAGATTGTCAACCGACTGAGCCACCCGGGTGCCCAAGGTAGGTGTTATATTATTATTATTCCCACTTATAGGTGAGGGAACCACAGGAAGAGGGGCTGAGTAACTGAGGATACACTGCTCATAAATGAGATGCAATGAACTGAACTCTGATGTCTGTGACTCTCAAGCTTGGGCTCAGTTTTTCAGCTCTGTGTCACCCCCACCCCTGCTTGCATTTAGTTGGTTAAATCAGGTGAAGATATACATTATGAGTCACCTTCTATGTATCTGACATAAGAATCTTGTGATAGAATGAGTAGATAGGTGACATTGCTTTATGTTTTTCCTTCTATGAAATTTTCCTATTTATGCCTATAAATAACCTTGGAACAAAGTCTTTATGCATAAAACATTTAATGAATAATTGATAGAATATGCAGGTAAATCCCAATGCTACATATGGGGTCAGAACATTTTAGTTATTTTTGAGAGTCTAAGGAAAATTAATTTTTTGACAAAAATTCCCTGATCTAGGCACAGGTGTCCCAATCATTATGCCATCTTGGAGGCACATGTCTACGCCTGGCAGCTGACTTAGTTTACTGGCACTGTTATTCTCTGCCTGATCTGAAGATTAAACTGGTACAATACACCTAAATGTAATTCCAGTGGGTACTGTTCAATGGTCCTTTCGATTTGAAAGTCATGAGATTGTCAATGTCCAGTTATAAGATTGCCCAGTTATGAGACTCCCAGTCTCTGGCATCCTCTGCAGGCAATATTTAGGTCTGGAAGACTGAGCCTGGTGCTGATAGCCTGACAGTGTGTATGTGTGTCTGTGTGTGTGTATGTGTGTGTACATGCACTTTCTCTAACTTTAATCGTGTTGTTCAAGGACTTTGGAAATTATCTGTTCATTTATATTATAGAGCCCTTTTGAAAATCCAGTCAGGATTGCATTTTATCAGGAACCCATTGTATTTAGCTTTATAACTGCTGAACAAAATAGAAGACAAAGTAAAATAATTTTTGCCCAGATGAGGCACTGAATTTCAAAAGGGATTTTAGAACACAGGTTTTGCATAACATTGACTAATCATCTTCTGTTGCGGTGTTCTGTGTCACAAAATATGTAAAATAACAGATACCATGCAGGGAAACAACTTTGTAAAGACATACACATATTTATTTGCCAACTTATTCATTTACTCATTTCATTCTTCAACAAAATATTGGGCTCAAATTAGGTAACAGTGAGCTAGTGATGATGATAAAAAGATAAATAAGACAAGATACTAGACTTTGAAGAGATTGTGATTTCATAGGAGACCAGACACGTAAGGAAACAATTACAGTGGGGTGTGATTAGTTGTAATGCCTGTCTGTACAAGATACATATGGCAACATTTTTCCCTGTCAGGATGGATATTTAATAAGTATCATTTTCAATGGTGGCATAATACACTTTTACGTAAATATTTCATCATAGACCTGACCATTTCTAAACTTATGGAAATTTATGTTTATACCCTCATACTTTAGCTGTAATAAATGGTGCTTCAATGAACATTTGGGTTCTTTTTCCATTTTCCTTTGCGTAGATAATTGGAATAGTTATTGCTGAGTCAGTGGGAATTGAAATTTTAAGCCTCATGATACATATCTTAAATTGTTTTAAATGTTATGAATTTATACCCCCCCAATAATAAATTTGCCTATTTTGGTGAATCCTGGACAAACACAATATAGTTATTATATATACTACATCATATATTATGGTCTGGAAAAATCCTTGCAAATTAGATAAATGAAATAGTATTCTATATTGGTTTCTGTTTCTGGGATTATTGGAATTTTCATATTATTTTGTTATCTAGCTATACTTTTTTGTTCTTGAATTGTCTGTCTGTGCTTTTCTATAGTATCTATTAAAGAACTGGTAGTTTTCTTAATGATTACATGGATTCTTCACACATTGACAGTATTAAACTTTGACCGTCATATGTTTTTCAAATGTGTTTTTCTTTTCTATGAACCCCCACAAACAAAACCACACAAAACAAAAATATTTATTTCATCCCTAAACTGTGCCAAGAATACAAAGTAAAAATAAGGCACATATCAATGCACAGTCTTGTTGGGAGAGGGCAAACCTCATCACTAACCACATTAAATTGTGATGTGTACTCGTGAGAAAATTATGAGCACAGTGTTCTGAAAGAACAAACAAAAGATCACACTTGAGTGTGTTAAAAATGTGCTTTTTGTACACTCAACCTCCATTTAAATTTGGCTCAAATACTTCACCATATCTGGATGGTGTCCTTTGTGTCCAAAAGTGTGAGGTTCTAAGGAAGGTTCTTCATGTTTGACTAAGGCTCAATTTTTATACAACATGTGAACCCTCTTTTGTGTTTCGTGAGTCCTCCTAGTTTTGTCTTTTTTTTTTTTAAAGATTATATTTATTTATTTGAGAGAGTGAGAGAGAGCATGAGTGGGGAGGGGCCGAAGAAGAAAGAGAAAGAACCTGAAGCAGACTGCGCACTGAGAGCAGAGCCTGATGTGGGGCTCAGTCCCACAACTGGGAGATCATGACCTGAGCTGAAACCAAGAGTTGGTCACTTAACCAACTGAGCCACCCAAGTGCCCTGAGAATCCCACTATTTTTAAGTTTGGGGTTTTATGGGAAAGAAAATGTATAATTCCCATTCAATAACTTCCTTATCTGAATTTATAACTGAGTTGCAATTTCCCATCTAAGCCTAGCTCCCAAGGAATCTTCCCCCAGGAAGCTGGGCTGGTGGAGAAGTTCTTTCGGCAACAAGAGCCACAGTGGCCCCACAGCACCCTTAGAACAGGTGGCGCTGCACGTCCACTGAAAGCCATGGAATAGCCCATGCTGTAGAATCCTGGGAAATGTGGTAGCAGCAGATTCTGTGGCACTGGTTCACATGTCATGGCTTTTTCTTTCTTTCCCCCTTTTCTCATCCAGTTCATCTTGGTAATTCTATAAGGTGCCCGATAACCTTTACTTAATTTCTTTTTTTCTTTGTTTAATTTAAATCAAGTATTGATGTTTGTTGCTTACATTGCCTAGATAGGTGTTATTGTTAGCTTAATAACAATAACATATGAAGCCGACATAACTCAAGACTTGCTCAATTTAGAGGCTCGGTGGCTTGCTCGGACCTGTTTTCCAGAGATGACAAGGGAGGTCTCGAGGAAACTAGATAGCAACCCAAAGCTCCCCTGTAGCTACATGGTGGCAGAGCTAGGGTTAGAATCCTTGGGTCTTGGTGACAGATAGTCTCCTCTTTGCACTTTTCCTCAGTCCTGCTACATTGATTTCCTATGTTTCTCTGACCGGTCCCTGTTTGCCTAAGTCACATCAATTAGATCAGATCATGTGCTTCTCGGGACAGATCTTTTGTCCTCTCCTAACCCCAATTGTCCTGTATAGGATAGGAGACACCTACAGGGCTGAAGTGAAGCTCAATGGAGTGTATGAAAAATAATATGTCAAAGTCAATATTATTTAATTCAATTAATCAAATTTATTATATATTATAGTTGACTACAAACCTAAGACATCACTCTCTATTCAAAGATATAGATACATATGGAAAGAGAGAAAGAGATTCTCTCCCCCCCTTCTTTTCTCTGCATATGCATATGGTCAATCTGTCTATTATCAATCTGTTATCTATCTATGTAGCAGAGACAAGTCTTACATAGAAGGCAGATAATAAGTGAAGCCATTTTACTTTTTTTCCCCTCTAATTTAATAAACTTCATACTGGTTAGTTCATTAGAAGGTAGTGAGTTACGCAAATTCCTTTACATTCCCTTTTGAAAAAATCATTAAAAAATGATTTCTGATGCCTTTAAGAAAAAAAAATAATAAATCGGGTTTTTAATCATGCTATAGGATTGATATATTCAACATTTCTGTCCAAAAGTAACATTAGCTCAATTCAACTAACCATTTGGGTAATAAGTCAAACTGAGAGAAGGAGTACTAAGGTTAATTACACACTTTTTCTGCAGCTCTGTAATTGCTTCATTCATTTTAATTTTGCATCCCTAGGTAAGTTTCTGGCGGTTTGAATCCTGCGGTCTCCTACTGTGTGTCAGAAATTGCTCATACTTCTTTGACTCCCCCTAGAGAAGCCAGCCCAGAATCTGAGCCAGGTAGGCACACCAGGACACCAAGTATACTTCCTTGATTAATACTAAAGCAAAAAGCACTTGGGAATGTCTTTCGCTGATAGAGTTCTTTCTGGGCACGTGTCTTTTTGTGGTTATGAAAATGCCTAGGTCATTTTATTACAGATTTCAATATTCCTATTATCAGAACACGTCAGAGATGATTGGGTGATTGGTTTGAGGTATATACAAATTTCCTTATTGAGAAATTAAAAATTTTATTTTGTTACCTTTTATAATTTTAATACATGGAATATCCTTATACAGAACTATAGTACTATATGCACCGAAATCTTCTTTCCATTTATCCTGAGATCCACAATCTAAGTAGATATTAGTTTAAGTCTGGATCAGAGGTGAATTCATTTGAAGGAGCAAAGTGTTGCCTCTTTGTATGAAATTTCAATATACAGAGGAATTACCCATTAATGGCTGCTAATGGCCCCTAACTGTACAGTGTTTAGAGCAACAATCACGGCCTTGTTTTCAAGTGTAAACAGAGGATTATCCTTTTGTATGTAAATTGGTATTTTCTGTGAGGACATAGGTCGTTTTCAATTCATGACATTCTGCAGTTCTCATTCCTAGGTCATCACGTTAGGCCTCAGGGGGCCACCAGGCAGTGTGCAAATGAGCTGACTTCAGGCTGGTTGTTTCCAGAACATGCACCTGATGGTTCTTCTGTGTTCAGTTGATGTGTAACTGCTAAAAGCCAAGGGCAACAGCAGATTAACTCAATGGTTCTTTCACTTGTGTCTGTTAGGTCAGAGGGAAAAACTCTTTGTGTACAAATGAGCTGTGTAAAAGGGGAAGGGAAGTAGGAAAAAAAGGTACTCCAAATTGTCAGTCCAAAAAAGAAAGTGCCTGTGTATGACATTGTGCCTCTAAATGCCCAAAGTTACATTGGCAGCTTAATGAGATAAACACCTGACTTTCGAAGACGGCCCCTCTGAAAGAATCAGTCCTTATCCAGTTATATAAAGTAGGCACGGAGTTGTGGCTCTGAGTGCAGGGTTTGGAGCAGACTGCCTGGGATAGAATCCTTTGCTCCACCATTACCTTTCCGTGATCTTGGGCAAGTTATTTAAGTACTCTGGGCCACCCTACGTCATTCCAGGACTCTCGTTATGGCACCTAGCTCACAGGCTGGTTGTCGGAAGTAGATCACGGTGATCCATATCAGTCCCCCGAAAAGAAGCTTGTCCAGTAAATGCAGGCTGTTATTCTCCTTATGGCACAGAACACAAATTATAATCACTGAAAGGAACCGTATAAACTTTCTCAAAGTCTTTTAAAATAGTTGGATAATTGAAATAAACAAAACTAGAGATTGTAAGGACCTATTTCATATTTTAGCAAGAGGTTTTCATTAGGTTAAACAAAAACTTTGTTGTTTAACCCTTATATTGTTTGTCCCTGCTCCCCTTCCCCCAGGGGATTCACTCAAAAACAAGTCCCAGAAACCAGCTCCAGGTAAGCAAGCCCAGATACAAGGGTGGGTCAGGCCAGGTGGAGACATGGATCAGTGGGGTGTTGCATACTGTCTCCCTAGCTACCAAGAGTATGGGCCCCGCCCTTTGGGAGCCTTTTTGGCGCCAATCCTAATGAAGGTGTAACAGGCTGGTTCAAATGTCTGCTAGGGTAAATTGTAACTCAATTGGTCACCTAGCATCCGCTATGGAGTTTCCTGTGTGTGTTACAATCTCATTGGTCACCTGTGTGTGGCCAGGCCCGACCGCATGGCCTTTGCCCTTAAAAGCTAGTCTGTGAAACAAAGGGTCGCCCTCTCTTGTAAGAGGTGCGGCCCTGAACGTTCGGTTAGATTCTTGATGCTTGGCACAAAATAAAGCTTTGCTTGACCTTCGCTTTTTATCAGTCTCCTTCCTTTAATCATGGACCCGTTATTGGGGCATAACAGAGATGAAGGCAACAGAGCTGTGATTTAGTTTCCTATTGGTCCTTCCTCTGTTATATTGGGAGATGAACCTGGGTTTGAATCCTAGTTTCTTTGCCTATTTACTTGGGAGCTGTGTGAATGAGACTAAGTTCCTTGACCTCTTTTAGCATTATTGTTCTCCTTTTAATTAGAGTGCTGATCCTGTTGGGTCCATAATCGAAGGAGCGAGACTGATACAAAGCGAAGGTCAAGCAAAGCTTTATTTGGCGCCAAGCATCAAGAATCAAACCGACCATTCAGGGTCGCCTCTTACAGAGAGGGCGACCCCTCCCTGCCTTACAGACTAACTTCTATAGAGCAAAGGCCATGTGGTTGAGCCTGGCCAGCAGGTGGCCAATGAAATTGTAACACAGAGAGAAAGCTGCACAGTCATGCTAGGTCACACACAGGTGGCCAATTGAACTACAATTCATAGTAGCCCCCAAAAGGCGGGGCCCACATTCTTTGGTAGTTAGGGAGATAGTGTGTACGCTTTACTAATTGGATGTCTCCACCTGGCCTGGCTTGTACTTGTATTCTGGGCTCTGTTATCAGGGACTGGTCGACCATATTTTACTGGTTTCCCAGACTTGCTTTTAAGTAAGTTCCCCTGGGAGGGGCGGGCAGGGTCAGTTTAAGTTTTACTGCATAAACAACAAAATCACTATTTAACAGCATGGAATTGCTCTGGCTAAATAGGCCCTTACTATCCTACTTTTCTCAGTATATTCATGCAAAGTCCAACTTAGATGGTATATTAAGTTGCCAGAATGGTGACTTCACAGATGTTGGTTTTTTTTGTTTGTTTTTTTGCTTTTGTTTTTGTTTTCTCTCTGAATCAAAATCAACACAATTTGACTTGAGTATAGCACAATAAATACCAAAGTTCTGAACCTTAAAAAAGTAGTCAGATGTTTGTTAAATAAAAATTTTTGATGTACATGGTACGTATAAGAACAGACTATGAAAAAAGTAAAAAGATGTAGGGATGAATGAAAATTCTAATATCCAAATAGAATCACTTCTGACACTTTGGCAAATACTATTTTTCCAAATATTGCTCTATCTGCCTATAAATATTTACATTTATATATATATGTATAGATTGTTCTATAAATGGGTCTTAAAATACATGTTTTTCTGTAACTTGATCCCCTGCCTTGCATGTATTGTGGGTATCTTTCTAATCAATATGTACAGATCTACAACATTATTTTTAATGACTGCATAGGATTCCATTTTAAATTTCTTGCAGAATTGACTTAATCAGTATCAAACTGATATTTAAGACACTTCCAATTTGTCTACTTGAAAAGAGTGCTATAACAGTGCACACATACCTAACATTTGTGCACTAACATCTTTCTGTGCTTGAGCAATTTTCTACATGTAAGTTCTGGCAAGTAGAAGAATGCAAGGTAGACACAGTTTCTGTTTTGATGTAATTTCTGATCCTAATTGCTCATGTTTCTTGTGTAATTAGTAAGAACAAACATCATTAATTTATGAGATTATTTTTCTTTTTGTCACAGGAAGCAGGTAAAGAGTTTAGGGAGGGATAAAGGGCCTAAGGCACCAGGCTCAGCCCCATAGATAGTGTTCCTAGCCCCAGGGTGGAGAGTTGAAGGTGCTGTTGAGTGAGGGAACCTCACAGACAGCATGTCTGGTCCAAGGTAGCCAAAGGACAAACAATGTAGCCTTTGTCTAGTGTGGGCGTTTACGAAAAGGGGTACATAAAAAGAAAAAGAAGGCAACAACAACAACAACAAAAAAATAGTAAAATGTTCTCAAAATGTTTCCAGATTTCCTGAAGTAACTTCAATCTTTTTCAAAGGCAACCTGATATAAGTCTCCAGAGAATTCCTTTTAGGTTTCAATATTTTTTATAAAAGTGCTTCTTAACATTCTGATCTATTTCAGGAAACAATGTCAAGGATTATGAGTCATGCGAATTTTATATCATATGCTAAAACTGTATATATATTAAATTATAAGTTATTATTTATTGGGCACAAGTGGCAGCAATGTGATTAATTTAATATTCTCAATAATCCTAACACGAGTTTAAATTTTTTTTTTAAGATTTTATTTATTTATTTGACACAGACAGAGAGATCGCAAGTAGTCAGAGCAGCAGGCAGAGGGAGAGGGAGAAGTGGGCTCTCGCCTGAGCAAGGAGTCTGATGAGGAGCTGGATCCCAGAACCCTGGGATCATGACCTGAGCAAAGGCAGATGCTTAACTGACTGAGCCACCCAGGAGACCCTCACAAGTTTAAACTTTTATTCTCATTTTTTAGATAAAAACATGGAGGCTCTGAAGAGTTAAGAGTGACTTGACCAGGGTGCCTGGGTGGCTCAGTGGGTTAAAGCCTCTGCCTTCAGCTCAGGTCATAATCCCAGGGTCCTGGTATCAAGCCCTGTGACGGACTCTCTGCTCAGCGAGGAGCCTGCTTCCCTTCCTCTCTCTCTGCCTGCCTCTCTGCCTACTTGTGATCTCTCTGTGTCAAATAAATAAATATATAAAGTCTTAAAAAAAAAAAAAAGAGTTACTTGACCAAAAACATAGTAAGTGGTACAGACACATTTTCGTAGCACATGATTCTTTCTCTCAATAAATTCCATTTAATATAGTCATATTAAATTGTGTGATTTTGTATATTTAAAATTTTATATTATAGAAATGATGTGATATGTGCAGTGATTTCTATATGAAATTTTGCTATAAGGTTTGATATGGTATGTGACTGTTTCTATGCCACATTTTGAGGCAAAAGCAGATTCAAATAAAATTATTAGAACTTATTTCTTATTTTTAAGATGTAACCCACTATATGTAAAAGGGTAAAGGGAATTAAATCTCTGTGTTTGTATGTGTGTTTATGTGAATATATGAATATATTTATTTGTGGTAGACACACATGTGCACACATAGACATAAATTATATCATTTCAGAAAATAATCAAATATTATTTTTTGGTTGGATGGGACTGTAACTAGCTTCCCAGGCTGTATGTTTGGTAAGTATAGGGACACAAAATAGTTGCTGAATGAATATGTTGAATTAAGCTGTGCCGCAAGGCCAAAAAATGAGTTGTCAGAGTTGCCTTTTATTCTCTATTAAGCTAAAGTTTAATCTTCAGCTATAACATATTAAGTCATACAATTGTCCTTGCTGTGTCAAAAAAATGTCTAATCAACTGTGTACAGAATTGGAAATGCCAAGCAAAGCAATGTGCAAAATAAATCTCTGTAAGTCATCTGTAAATAATTTAAAAGTGAATTTGATTTGGATATAAGCAAATACTGAACTGATAACTAAATCATGATAGTCATTTATTTCTTATCATTGATATACCGGTACTTCCTGTAAGTTGTGTATAGCTGTATGGGAGGCAATATAGGGTAAAAGATGTGTGCTCTGGAGTTAGGCTACTTGGGTTCAAATCCTAGTCCAGCTGTTTGGGCAGGTGAGTTCACTTCTCCATGCCCCATGTTGTCTTTAAAAATGGGAATAATAATAGCAACTCTTGGGGGTGCCTAGGTGGCTCAGTTGGTTAAGCAACTGACTATTGATTTCAGCTCAGGTCATGATCTTAGGGTCATGAGATCAAGCTCCATGTTGGGATCTGTGCTATGCATGGAGTCTGCTTAAGATTCTCTTTCTTCCTCTCCCTCTCCCCACCTCTAGTGTGCATGCGCTCTCTCTCTGTCTTTGTGTATAATATATTTTTTAAAAATAGCAACCACTTGATAAGGTTACTGTAAATGTAAACTAGTTAATACAGTAAAACACATAAAACAGGGCTTGACCCAAAGGGCCAGTAAAAATTAGTCTCCTTAAAATCCCTTCTTCCGACTCCCCGCTCAGTGGGGAGTCTGCTTGAGATTGTCTTTCTCCCTCTGCCCCTCACCCTGCTCTCTTTCTCTCTCTCTCAAATAAACAAAACTTAAAAAAAAATTTTTTTTAAAGCCTGTCTTCATTTTTTCTACTTTCCACACTGTGTAAACCTTCAGAATTTGATCTGTAAAACACTTTCATAGTTATATTTTTTCTTCTGCACACTAATAGAAATTTCTTTGAATCTTACTACTATTAAATTTTTTGGTATGATAATTACAGAGACAGCATGATGTGGAGCAATGTGTAGGAGTTTTAGAATCAGAAATAGTTGGGTTCAAACTCTGGATGATCGCTTAATTTTTCTGTGACTTGGGGAAGTTACTAAGCATCAGTTCTCATAAAATATATTGTCTCTATGCATTGTTTAGGTATAGTGACTAAAGGATGGTAGATGCTCACAAATAAAATTATTTCTTTTAACAAATATGAAATTCTAATTGGCAGCACCATGCCCTTTTTATCTGTGAGCTTGATTGCAGTTCAGCTCAGGACCACATATGGGTTCAATTGTACTTAGTTAGATTGTGATTTAAACCAAATTGACACATTCACCCAGGTTAGCTGGCATTAAGCAATGCTGGGTTCTGGGGCTCAGATGATATTGTGGGTACAGTGCCCTGCTTTAATTCCCTCTGAATTAGCTCTATTTTACAGAAGACACTCCTTTCTTTGTGGTAAGACAATTGCCACAAATCTAGACTCCTATATTCTCCTATTAACTATCAGGATGGAAGTAAAATTCTTCTTTTTCAAAATGTCTGACCACTGTCCAGACTTAAGGACTATGGCTGTGCCTTTCCCCAAGGCCAGAAAACTCTGGTTGCACAGTGAGGAAGAAGTTTCTCTCAAAGACAACAGTGGCGCTCCAAGCAGAATAAGATGCTGACAGGGTCCTCTATAGGTGATAAAGGTCCTCATTTGGGTGCTAAAACCTACCATATAATTAACTGCCTCCTGTCCTAGTGCTTCTGTACAATTCCATATTTCATCTTTATGTCATCAGAGAAAATCTCCCCTTCCCCTCGCAGCCACAGACCCTGACACTGAGAAGACCAGATTACATAGCTGAAGCCCCATTTGTACTGTAGAGGGTTCATGGGTCTAGTGAAGCACTGGGGGAACGGTTGCCATAGCTGGAATTGATGTAAAATTCAAAGAACACTCCAAGTGTGCCATTTTCACGTTAACTAATATAACTCAAAGAGCAAAGGAGTTAAAGAGAGTTGAAAGAGTAAGATCTTTATTTTACTTGTTACTCTAATTAGTGGGTGATAGAAGGGGTTTATTAATTCAACAAAAATTTGAGTTGGACCCTGATCTTTTTTGTTCATCCAGTGAATGATGAGTTCTTGCACTATCCATCTGTTCCACTAACTCTGTTCTTTTTGTCAAAGC
Organism: Mustela nivalis; assembly: GCF_964662115.1. Lineage (NCBI taxonomy): Eukaryota > Metazoa > Chordata > Mammalia > Carnivora > Mustelidae > Mustela > Mustela nivalis. The sequence continues at coordinate 47,168,431 of NC_139028.1, forward strand.
ACTTTTGTTAGTTTTTTATACATTTATTTGTGTGTTTATTTAAGATCTGTTTACTTAAAGGCAAAGAATGTATCAGCTTGTTCTTTAGTTTACACTATGGTTTCTCAACCTTGACATTACTGGCATTTGGGGCCAAATAAGTCTTTGCCCTGTAGGCTTGCTCTGTGCACTGTGGGATGTTAAGCATGATCCTTGGCCCCACACACTAGATGCCAGTAGTCCCCCACCTGCCTCCTCGTCCCCCAGTTACCACAAGCAAAAATGCCTTAAGACATTGTTGAACATCCCCTGAGAGGCAAAATTTTTCCTGGTTAATGGGCGCCTGGATCTCAGGTCATGATTCCAGGGTCCTGGAATCAAGTTCCACATTGGGCTCCTTGCTCCACAGGGAGCCTGCTTCTCCCTCTGATTCTCCCCCTACCTGTTCTCTCTCTCTCTCTCTCTCAGGGACGCCTGGGTGTTGAGACAGGTCATAATCCCAGGGTCCTGAGAGATTCCTGCATCAGGCTCGCTGCTCAGTGGGAAACCTGCTTCTCCCTCTCCCACTCCCCCTGCTTGTGTTCCCCCTCTCACTGTCTCTCTCTCTCTGTGTCAAATAAATAAATAATCTTTTTTTAAAAAATTTATTTGTTTATTTGACAGACAGAAATCACAAGGAGGCAGAGAGGCAGGCAGAGAGAGAGGAGGAAGAAGGCTCCCCGCCGAGCAGAGAGCCTGATGCGGGGCTCGATCCCAGGACCCTGGGATCATGACCAGAGCTGAAGGCAGAGGATTTAACCCACTGAGCCACCCAGGTGCCCCAATAAATAGTCTTTAAAAAAATAAAATAAATAAATAAAATCTTAAAAAAAAAAAGTTGTTTCTGGTTGAAAAACACTGGTCTCTGCTCAGTACCCAGCACAGAGCACGGCACAGGATAGGCCTGGATTATTATTTATGGAATAAATCTCTGTTTCCAGCTCAAAAACTGTTCTGTTAAGCAGCATATTTCCCATTCTAGAATCCCAACGAAAGCAGATACTCACGAAAAAATACAGAGTCATGATAGAAAGAAGCTTTCAGGAAGTTATTCTTTGACATTTTATTTTATTTTTTGTTTGTTGTATTTTTGCATGTTGCTCTTTTCCTCATGACTTGTTATGTTGATTCTGAGGCTACATCTGACATTTTACTCCTGTCAGTCAGTCTATGATTTTGCTGATACTCACAGCATCTTAAGTTTTAACTTCCTCTAAAGAGAGCTCCAAACTTTCTTTGATGATCGGACAGGGAAATTTAGCAGGAATTCATTATTAAGATTTATGATAGGTTCAGTGGACACATACATAAATGGAAAATGAAATGAATGTTGTTAGATTGGCTGTGGTTCTTTTCACATTTCATGTAACAGGTGCAGAGCTGGCTCCTTCAAAACTTTGGGAAACATTTAACATTTCGGAGTTTCTTATTCAGTGGTTCTAGGGTGATACCTGGAAATCAGGTTTTTTAAAAAAGCACTCACAGGACTCAGAAATGTGGCCTACTTTGAGCAATATTTTATAATAGACTCTTCACATAAGATATTAGTTCTCATCTTAGGGGTCTCACACTAAAGAGGTATCTTAATTCCTTCTGTGACCTTCAACCCGTCAGTGGTCAAAGTTGTGCTGTGGATTTATTGCCTGCTAGGAACCAAGTTAAGTGCTAAACCATGTTTGTGGCCCTATTGAAAAATCAGTTTGTTTCTTCCTGTTTGCACTTACACTGCATGTATAATTATGTTTTTATGACAGCGGCCGTCCATACCCCTTGCTTTCTTTAAAAACTTCAGGAACTGAATTGTGGTTCTTTGTGTCCCTAATTGGATCATGGACAGAACAATTACCTGCTTGCTGACTTAATTTCCCAGTGACCTCTTGGGCTGCCTTCAGAACTGCTTCTGGCACCACAATCACTAATGTCTGCAGGTGCAGATTGTTCGTGCATGGAAGGAAAGTCACTTCCAAAATTTTACTTCCCGTATGACCATTTTGTGGAGAGAGACTAGCCTGAACTATGGAGATGCAAATTCATCCTCATTTCTTCCAGGTTCTCTTCCAGCTCACAGTTGTAAAGCTCTTTGCTCTTCCCAGAGTATTAGTCTAGCTTTTCTCAGAGTCCAGCCTCTAAGTCTGGATATCTGGCATTCTAAAAAAAGAATATGGGTTTGTACATTTGCCTGAGTAACTGTAATTCCTAGCAGTGCTTTGGGCTCCCAGTTCTTCTGGGAGAGGGTTGCTATTTCCTTGACCGCCATGACTCACTTCTCACTACTTTTCTCATCAACTGTAATTTTATATTAAACAACTTTTATAAGTGATGGGGCTGTATAGTGTTTATTTTTTCTTTTCCAGAAAAACTTATGGAGGAAAGATGATCATACTCTATATCCTTAGCATGAACCTGCTTTTTCTCCTGCTCAGTCTGATGAAATGTAATATCCAGTTACTTTGAAGTCAACACACCTGGCAATGTCTATCTAAGAATGTTCTAGGAATAACAGCTGATGTAACCACTCATTTCAGGCTCACATGTGTTAGTTTTAATACACCAGGGGACCTGTCTGCTTGAGGAAGGCTAATGACTTCTCCCTGTTCACGTTGCATATGCACTTTATGCTCATGCCCTCCACTTTGGATCATTTAGATCATTTTACAATAACCATAATTGACTTTTTGGCTCAAGTGCCCCAAACTCTCCTCTAAATTTATCTAATACATATTGTCTAAACCAGGAAATTTTGGCATAACGAAGACTTCTTGCATGTTATATAAATGTTTATATACATTACCAGTCCCATGCAATGGAATCATAGGATCTTCCCACTGCAAGGTACCCTTAACAAGTATTAATTCTGCCACATTTGTGATATTAATGAGGAAACTAACACTCAGGGAAGTTAAATATCCTGCCCCTGGTCACATTACCAGAGGGTGGCAGACCAGGTCCCTATTACCTTCTGGTTCAGTTTTCTTTGGTTGATAACTAAAGTCTAAACAACATTTATTCACGGTAAGCTCTGTGCTGCCAGGGACTGCTCTGAAGACCAGTGATCATGTGTCTTATTTTCCTCAAATGTAGTAGAAGCTTTACTTGGATGTTATGAAACTAGAGTCATGATCTCTGGACTTCTGACTCAAGGAGTGAAGATACTGCTCTGGAAATAACTAAGCTTCTAAATGCATTTCATGCACTTTAGAAGTTTCCTGGAATGAGAGATATAGATATATACAGGCATAGTCATAATCCATAGCTGTTAGTAGGACCAGTGGCATATATAAAGTGGTTTGAGAGCACACTTAATGAGAGGAAATGAATTTGGTCTTCCCTAGGTGGGAAGGCCCAGAACCCCAAGAACAGGATATGATATTGAACCTGGAGGCCATAAGGCATGAATCACTGTGTCTGCCTGGTTGACCAAGTAGATGCTGTGGAGAACACAGCACACTTCAGATCCACGGCACAGGACAAATAAAGCCATCAAAGAGGGGAGTGTAAGGTTTTCCTGGAAGACAGATTGAGTGTGAGGTTACCTTGTTTTCACCATAGCACTTAGCACAATGCTAAAAACAAGCTTAGCACTCAATAATGCTTATTAGATGAGGGAAATGCTACTTCCTATAAAGTGTCCAAATTTAAGGAGGCAAAGAAGCCATTTTTCCTAAATTGGCTTTTAAATAAAGATAAAGATCTACAATTAAGAGGGTAAAGGAGCATTTATTAGTAAATGAATAAATCCATTGATTATAGGGAAGCAATTATTAACCCAGAATGCCAAGCCAAGAAAGCAAAAGGTTGTGCCAAATTAACAAATTTACTACCTAATAAAGCTAAAAGAAGGTTAACTAAGTGCATTCAATAAAAGCCAGTAAACGACCATATAATTAGAGGCAACAGTTAATAAAAGCCAGTAGGCACTTTACCAAAGCTAATGAAGAAACTGTTTACAAACTAAGTTTACAAACTAAGACTTATGGAGCTCAAGCATTTTTATGTGCCCTATTAATGATGGGGCAGACAAAATGTCCTGATTTCCAAGTTCAGAAGAAGGCAATAATGGTAGAGAGAATAATACAATTAAGAAAAGGATCTAGAAGTAAATAATAAAAGATAATAACAGAAGTATACTTTAAAAAAATGTACCAGGACCATGAGACCAGGCAACAGTAATTGTACCCGAGGAGTAGGAATCTCCTAATAGGTTTCCTATTGCTCGTTGAGGAAAATGGTTCTCCCTTATGCAGTGAAAAATACAGCCTGGCAGGTGGTCTTCTTGGAACACTTCAAGAGAATCAGGGTGGGAAATTTAATAACTATGATAACTTACCTTTGCATAAATACAAAGGAGTTCTTAGGCTTCTGGGACTGTCAGGGGCATAAAAGTAGTATTAAACAGACATAATTTTCATGGTAAACCAATAATAATCTGAAATTTCTGGTAGTTGGTTACTAAGCAACCCAGTGCTTAGCTTTGTCTAGCTTAAACAATGACTCAAAAAAATATTAAGTTGACTATAAAGAAATATTTCAGATTTGACTCACTGGGCTATTTTGGTCAGCTGTATATTTCTTTATATATTTCTTTGTCAGTACATACCACAGATCTGGTGGTACAAAAGAGGGGGTTTGTGAGGTCACTGCTAGATTATACTTAATGTAACTACTAAGAAGATCTTCTGTGGATATCTACATGTAACCAAAGAATGTTTTCTCAAGGGACGTTGAACATTTTCCCAAAGCTTGCTTTTTCTTTTTTTTAACTAGTGCCCCCTTAGGTCAGACAAACTTAACTGAGGGATCTCTTTCTCTTGCAAAACAGGAGGCTTCTTATTACTTATAACCCAACGAAAACCAGGTGATGTTTTATTTATTTTTTTTTTTTAATTTTTTTTTATAAACATATATTTTTATCCCCAGGGGATATTGATGTTTTAAAATTCTACCAAAGGTATAGATTCCAGTGATAGCAATGTGTTGTTAAAATCCTATAGTCATACTAAAGAAAGAAAACATAAAAATCCACAAGTTTTCATTTTAATTATTTTGTTAACTTTTCAGAATTATTTTAGAGCTGAACGGAGTCACCTTCTTTTCTTGACTCCTCGGCCATTTCTGTGCTCAGGCTGTTGTCTCTTCCTGCTATGGGGCCTGACAGGTTTTCATCTGTAGGTTGCACAGTTTAGAGCAACATGGTCTTAAGAGGAAATGATTTCAATACAGATTCTTATATTCAAATATAGAAGGCTGTTTCGGATTTCAGAACCAGATGGAGTATGTAAAAATGGCTGTACAGGATCTGGGGCTCAGAGGGAAAAACAATCTGGACACAAATCTCTTCCTGCTGCTGCTGGTCAACTCAGCTACATCAGGATAACTTGGCCATTCTTGATGTTGCAGCAAATAGACACTGACGTAAATGGCCTCTTGAACCAGAGGAGAGTATTTTTTCTGTGCTCTCTTCATATAACTCTGAGCTTTAATATCTGTGATAAATTTCTAATTTCTTTTAATACGGGGCTCACGTAAAGATAGAATTGGCTAGGAATTAAAAACAAAATAAAACTGTGGAGTGACTCTTGAGCAGTTAAGAAATGTCTTAGAATGTTTGCATTTTAACAGAAGAGTGTTAAGAACAAGACTATTAGTATGTGAGCATTTGACTAGAAATGTTTATTTTAAATCAAGTACAGCATTTACTTAAACAGAAGAATGTTAAATATGAAGCTATTATTCTGTAAACATTTAACAAGAAATAGGACAAGCCAGCCCTTATCTTTAAAACACATTGACAGCAGAGTAACCTCACATCTTGTAGTTTAAACGTTTAGGGAAGTTCTGAAAAAGTGAATTTGACCACTGGGGAGCTCTATCTAAGGTTAGGAACACAATAGAAATCTACTATATGGCACAGGGACTATCAATTGTAGATAGGGTCTACAGAAAATAAAACTAATGATACAAATGTTAGGGATTAATTTATTAACTAACCCAGTCATTCAGAAATATTAACTAATTGCCTTCTGTATATCAGGCACTGTGCTGGTGTAGGTATGTACCCATACATAGGAAGGAAGGACACACTCAAGTAATAAGTAAGTATGTGTATTTGTAAAATACTCACTAATAGGTAGAAAAGCTCTCTCCACCTATGAGAAAATTACATTCCTAATCACCTCAAGAAGAAGGAGTACATTGCTAATTTACAAACACCCTTCAGCACTGTATATGAACAGAGCAAGAGTACTGGTCTCTTAAAGTGTAATGAGGACCAAGACGGATCAACCCCAAGCCTTCACAGAAGAATATAGTCTGATGGTGAAGACAGACAATTCAACCAATAATTACAATTAAAGTAATTAAAATTTATAAGATGGAGATCCCGGGAAGTTCACTCTTATGGGAGAGACCATAGCAGGCTCATCTACCTCATCCATGTAATACCAGGAAAGACTTCCCAGAGGAAGTGGAGTGTAAGCTTCCAAATTAAGAAATTCTGTATCAAATGTTTCAACATCATGGCTGTGTAGCCTATTAGGCCCTCACCTTGATCTTTGTTGTTCTATGGAATAGCATGAAAATATGGAATAACAGAAAGAAATCAACAGCTATTTTGTCTCTTTAGAATGAACCACACATTGAGAATTTATACTATCAAGCAGAAACTGGTGTCAGTGAGGCAGGTTCTACCACAATCACAAGGTCTCCGTGGAACTGGTGGTCTGTCGTATGCTCCATGGACTGAGAAATAATGAAATAGATTGTGAAGTTATATATCTTGGGTTTTATATGCTAAGAAATGACAAGCATTCTGTAACAGTGTGAAATGGAGAGATGTTGAACACTCAGTACTGTGCCCCAAACAGACAATGGTTAGATGATGACAGAAACAGAATGATGGCAGTGGTTAAGAGGAAAAAGCTACGGGAGTTTGAATGTGACTTTTATATACTCCAATTCTTCAAGGGATTTTCAATTCATAAGGAAGGGTTTATGAAGCAACTTTGAGTCTTTATCTACTCAGCCCCTTTCAGACCTTTTCCTTTATCACAGCTCCCAGAGCTTTCTGATTGAGAAGGACGGAGCAGTTGCTTGTTTGGGAAGCATCTGGAATGTCAATTAGAGCCATGTCAAATGTAAACTGAAGCTTGCAGTGTCTCTCCATGTCCTTTAAAGAAGTCAAATCAGGCTCCTTATTTTGTGAAGGTAACACCCATGTTTCATTCTAAAGAGGAAAAAGGAGACTGAGATTTATTGAGCCTGTGCTAAATGCCAGAAATATTTACTCATTACCACAATTCTTCCTCAACAAAGTCCCACGAGGCAACTTGCTGTCCTCATTTTACACAAGAATTAATGGAGGCCCAGGGAAGGTAAATCATAGGCCCAAGTACATATATTCCTAGCGCTAATTCATGGAGGAGCCTGGGTGTGAAACCAGGAAAACTTGAACTCAGTATTCGTTATTCTGCCTAACTCAGGGATAAAAACTCATTTTATATAGTTATTGGGAAAAGACGCATCAGTCAAGCTCACATTACAGGGCCCTGCAGAGTTGATGATGTTTTATTTGGTAATATGATTAAAAGTATTTATACGCTGGCTAAACCCTCCTGGTGCTTAAAATACTCTTTTTTGGATATTAGATGTGATTGGAGGTTCCAGTTCATCTAGGTTACCAGAGTGCCTTTTAAGCCATTAAAAACAACAACAACAACAACAACAACAACAAAACTTACACTATAAACCCTTCACATATGTAAAATAAATCATCAGTTTTAATGATATGCTACTAGATGATGTTTATGATTTCCAATTCAAACATTTTACTATACTCATTAATGTAATGCACGGTTGGATGCATGTAAATATGTCTGCACTTTTACATATAGAGCTCGGTATTTTCTAATTATATTCTGATAGTTACCAGTTCTTGATGTGTGGTGGTTAATGGGTGCCCTTAAAAATAGTCTGTTTGTTATGGACAAATACTTAATAGCTATATTGATGTATGAATTACTCTCATTATGCCAGCTATGACACCTATAATTTGCTTACAAACCTACACCATTGGTAATGTCTCCAAGCCACATGAGGACTGGTATTCTCTAACTGGATCGTCTTCCTGTATTTCCTAGGCAACTCTGACTATCTTCCAAAGACATTAGGGGTATAATTTGAAAGGAGTGTGTGGGAAGTATTGTATCCTCAGAGATTCAGTTAACAAAGAATAGAATTTCTCTAACTGCTGCTTCGAAGTTCATTCTGTACTTCCCTTCTCCTTCTATTGTGTGATTGCATTTAAACATCTGATTACGAAAGAGCTTTGGAAACAAGTAAGTGGTGTTTGATTAGTTAAGGCCAAATTTCCCTTTGACATTGCCCCATCTCTCCCCCAGGTAAATTTATTTGGTAAAGAGCAACCTTTGGAATCTGCCGCAGGATTTGCCATGGCCAGTCAGATGAAAGCCACATTTATGTTCAGTGCAATAATATTCCTGAGATGGGCTGGTTGGATAACAGTGAACCTAAAAAAGAATGAAAGAATCCTTTTGAACAACTTTTTCAGAGTAAGTTATAAATACATGTTTTAAGAGGACACTATTTGCATGACTAAAATATATGCATTTGGCAGAGTATCCAAAGCTTGATTTCAATTACAATGGCATCATGTATATGACACTACAGCTAATGCTAAAAACATGCATTTTGAACGGAAAGTTGATATACTGTTTCTCATCCCTGTGACTTTATTTCCAATTCAGCTGAAAATGAGCAAGCCTCTTTGTGTTTTAGTTTGAGAGAACAAATATAGTTTTGCATAGTTCTGAAAGCTTTTCTTCTCTCTCCATTTTGAGGACAGATTGATTTTTAAAACCTAAACTCCTCTAACAATTAGCATCATATAGTGGCATACTTTTTTTCTTTGCATACTCCCCTTAGTGCAGGAAGATTGCTCTTAAAATCAGTAACTGTCTCTGCAAAAACAATTTATTTAATTTTAAAATTATACAAAAGCATCTGAAGTCTGGGGTTTATCCGTTTTGAATAAAGCTGGGAAAGTAGAAGGTATTTAAAATTCCCTTGGATTTATTTAATGTGAGGTCTGTCGTTTCGATTTTCTTCAGAAACAGTTCATGTTTCTTTACCATAGATAGATATCTCAGATGCTCTACATCAGAAAGACTATCCTGACAGCTTTCCATGAATTGGTAGGAGTCAGATGCCCAAATCTGGCATTGCTAGAATGTTTAGCCATCCTTACAAGTAATGCCAATTTGCTTAATTTTTCTTTAAAGATTTTATTTATTTGTTTGAGAGAGAGAGAGAATACCCATGCCTGCCAACATGAGCAGGGGCAGGAGCAGGGTAGAAGGAGAAGGAGAGGAAAGAATCTTGAGCAGATTCTGTGCTGAGCTTAGAGCTAGAAGCAGGATTCCATCTCAAGACCCTGAGATCAAGACCTGAGGGAAACCAAGAGTTGGAAGCTTAACCAACTGAGCCACCCAGGCGCCCCCTGGTTACTATTTTTTCTTGCTGTTTTTATTTTTCTCCAGCCCTATCAACTTCAATCTCAGAAATGGACTAGAACATAAAACTAAAAGAGGTGGAAAATGGAATAATCAGGTTTTTTTTTTTTTCTTGCAACACCCTTAGAAGGCCCTGAGAACACAAAGTTTCAGACATCAGGTAGATGGATATTTTGTATCTGTTCTAGACTTGTTCCTTGTCTTTCTAAGAGTTTAGTGAGGGAAATGATTGTAGCCTTCCTCCATATTCACCTTATTCCCAAACCACCTCTTATTAAACATACTTCTTTTTATCATCCCTCTCAAATAGAAGCTTTGCTGAATGTGTTGAGTACCTAGAGAGTGTCTAATATTCTCAGTGGTAAATTTGATTGTGTATAAAGTTGCAGTAACTACAATAGTGATAATCATAGCTAACTCTCACTGAATATTTTCTGTGTGCTGGACATGAAGACTTTTTCTCTTACTGTAGTTTTACAGAGCAGGTACGCTTATTATTCCAATTCAATAATGAAGCAATAATGCTTTTAAAATTTGATAACTCTTCACAATTACTCAAACTATAAGAACCAGTATTTCAAGCCCTCCCAATCAGACTCAAAGTCTTTGTTTTAAGCTCTATGCAAATTCTGATGCCACTCACCAAATCAAAATCTAGTGTGGCCGAATTTTATCTTACTTTTTTTTCATTCATTCAACCTATCCTGTATGAGGCAGGTTAAGTTCCCTGCCTTCATCACAGAAAATTATAGTAGAAAAAACAGTTGATAAAAATAGGAACAAGCAACAGTAAGTAAGCAAACAAAAAGAATTACCAAATTGTAGTAACTACTATAAACAAAAGAAATCGAGCAGTTAGAAAACATATTAGGTGTTCAGAGAGGGCTTCTCTGTTTTTGTTTTTAAAGATTTTATGTATTTATTTGACAGAGATCACAAGTAGGCAGAGTGGCAGGCAGAGAGAGAGAGGAGGAAGCAGGCTCCCTGCTAAGCAGAGAGCCCTCTGTGGGACTGAATCCCAGGACCCTGGAATCAGGGCCCAAGCTAAAGGCAGAGGCTTTAACCCACTGAGCCACCCAGATGCCTCAAGAGGGCTCCTTTGAAGGACCACATTTAGGTTGATTACTTGAGTGATTTGGAAGGAACCCGGTCTCAAAAGGACCAGGAAAAATGTTGTAGATGGAAGGAACAAGAAATGCAGAAACACTATGATTGAGAATCAGCTGAGCACATTCTAGGAACTGTCAGAATGTGTGTATGAGCTGTGCATAGGGATAAGAAGGAGAGTGGCACCAGATCAAGTTAGAAAGTCTCAGAGAGTCCAGATTTTACTGGGCCCTAAAACTAGAATTGTCCCTGTTGAATTTTAAATAAACAGCTAATGCCTTTTTTGTATATTTTAAATATTGCGTGGAACATACTTATGCTTAAAAAGTCATTGTTTATCGGAACTTCAAATTTTACTGAATGTCCTGTGTTCTTATTTGCTGAATCTGCAGCCCTATTTATAATTAGTGATAACTACGTAGAATTTTTACATAAGTGATGTGGAAAGCTACTATTTTAAGAAAGAATTTGCCAAAAGAGGATATAATCATATATGCAGTTTTAAAAGATCTTTCTGGTTACTTGAAGAGACTTAAAGGAGATGAAATAGGAAAACGGGGTACTTAGGAGCCTCTGAAAGTTGTTTAGGGGAAAGCTGACAGTAGCTTAGACTAGCACTATATACATAACTATGGGTTCAAGGTTTATTTTGGTGTCAGAACGAGAAACACAGAGGGGATTAATTTTGCTAAGTAAAGGGTTGTGTTGGGGAACCTTTAGGGATTGGTTGCGGAAAGTTAGGAATTTGTACACAAAATAGTGTGGGGGAAGAATGTAGCTTAGAGAAGAAAAAGTTGTGGGGAAAAACAAGAAAAAGAAGCATGGCTGGTCAGAGGAAAGTGGAAAAGACTTCTATAAGTACAGTTTAGTGGTTCTGGGAAAGAAAAATAGGACATGGGGCTTAAAGAGCGGGTGGGATCTGTTTTAGATGAGCTGCGGTGTGACAATATGTAAGCCAACTGGCCTATTCATTCAGAATTGTAAATTTTGTTCAGATTAGCTTTATACACTGATAAAATTTACTACTAAAATAGCAACATACATATCTATGCACTTTCTAACTTTTCCTTATGTAATAAAAAAGTTGAATTTTAATCATTAACTTTTCTTAATATAGTATACATTTCTTTCCCACATTAGGTCAACCTATTTCATAGTTGATCCTATGGAGAAATATGGGAAGATAATAATTAGATGGGAGAGTGAAGACATGTTTACTAGTTTGTGATATCATGTAAGTAATTGTTAAATATCTTATATAGTTACCCCAAATTTCTCTTGGGATTAAGGAGTATATGGGACGTAGAATACTGTTTCTACTTTTGGAAATTGAGCTGCCCTTCCTCTAGATGTTTTTTCTTTACAGAAATACTCTCAGTTGCAGATTATAAAAGCTATTAACACTAGCAGTGCAGGAAGAAGAGCTAAGATACCTAATATGCTGTGAATGTGTCAAAGTTTTGAGTTTTCTTATAGGCAATATTTTGTTACTTTATATGAGCTCACAAAAGAGTTGTCCTATGAAATTAAATCACTTGCACATTTTGAGTGACCTTTTATAGTTATTAGATATTATTTATTAAAATGCTTCTCATGCACTGGGTTTTTAAAATTAAACATTGAACTTCTAACAAATTAAATATAAATAATTTAATATTAATGGAAATGGATTAATGTTCTAGAATTTTTTTTTTAACTAAAGTGAAATTGACAAAAATAATATAGGTGATTACTTACAATTTGCAACTTGGTAGACTCCCTTTGTTTCACCTGCCTTCAGGAAAGAATCCCTGGCAGCTTTTTTGTAACCTGGATTCTGTCCTGATTCAGGAAGCAGCTCCATGGGGCACGACCTTCATCTCTAATTGCCACATGACCTAGCTTTTCACCTGCTAGTGTACTACCTGAGTAGTTCCTACTGTGAGCAATGATTTCACTATGGAGAAGAGGAAAAATAGTGTGTAGTACTCTCATGTGTGGTTTGAGTGACTTTAATCCTTAGTCAAATTTGGGATCTAGTCAAACATTTATTTCCTTCTTAGAAGTAACTCACAGCATTGTCTATCTTTCCTTAAACTCAGACCCCACTCAACCTATACTCAATGGACCTGAATGCCAGAAGTAGTGAGTCTACTCAATTATAGAATTCCAGTCCTTCAAGAAACCTTGGGGAATCATGTATAGCACCTCCAGTTCTGCTCAGGATGGTACACAAACCATTCCAGTTAGAGATCTATTTTAATTACTGAATAAGTTAAGTACATTAAGTTTATAAGAGGAGAAATTCTTGCAGTGGAAAGAACATGCATTTGGAAGTCAGATAGACCTGAGTTCTAATCATGCCTTTGCCCCTTTCTATTTTTGAGACTTTGTTTAAGTTTCTTACTTTTTCCAAAGTTCAGTTTCTACATATATACAATGGGTTTCATAAAGCTTTCTTTGTGCTTTTGGGAATGGTTGTGGGGATTGGAAATGACTACAAGGAGAGGGTGGTGGGATTGTGGCATAGTTATTAGATCTGTCCCAAATGTACACAGAAGCTATCTCTAAATACCCCCTCCCTGTCTCACATGTAAGCAAGTGTAGGCATGGGGAACCCCCCACAACAATGAAAACCAAGTCATCAGTAACCATGTATGCAGGAACAGAAGACGAAGAGGTTTTGATTACACCAAAAGCCAAAGAACTCCCCAAATTTCCCAGAGTCTCACTGGAACGTGTTGGCCAATCTGATAACAGCAGCCAAACCTGAGGGAAAGAAAACAAAACAAAACAAAACAAAACAACAAAAAAACCTTGCAGCCCCAAGTGCACTGGGGAGAGCAAGAGCTACACAGTACTGGAGACTCTCAGCCCAAGGAACAAGCCAAAGCAATTTCCAGGTCAAATTTGCAAACCAGGGAGGAACTGCAGGAACTAGAGCTTAGATTGAACAGAACAAGGAAATGGGAGACTAGAAGAACTAGACAAAAGTCAGGGAGAGGGTAACACAGATTTCAGAAAGGGAAGGCCATGCTTTTTTTTTTTTTTTTCTCTTTTCTCTTCTCTCCTCTTGTCCTCTCTTCTCTTCTCTTCCCTCCTTCCTTCCTTCTTTCTTCCTTTCTCTTTTTCTTTCTTTTTTTTTTTTTAGTTAAGATTTTATTTATTTATTTGAGAGAGAGCAGAGCTAGAGCAAGAGCGAGAGAGGGAGAGAGAACATGAGCGTGTGCAGGTGTGGGGGCTGAGAGGGAGACAGACACAGACTCTGCTGAGCAGGGAGCCCAGTGAGGGGCTCAATCCTAGGACCCCAGGATCATGACCCCAGCCAAAGGCAGACACTTAACCTACTGAGCCATCCAGGCACCCCACGGCCGTGGTTTTCAACACTTAATGTGCAGCACAGGAGGACCCTGGGGCTGTGAGACTAAGAAAGAAAATGAGGTTCATAGGCTTCTATTGAGTCCAAGAACCATCAGAACAGAAAAGGAAGGTAGTGGAATCCCATAAGTGAAACTTAATTTAATTTTTAAAAGATTTTATTTGAGAGAGAGAGAGAGAAAACACAAGTGGGGTGTGAGGGAAGAGGGCAGAGGCACAAGCAGACTCCTCACTGAGTGCAGAGCCCAAGGCAGAATCCCAGAATCCTGATATCACGACCTGAGCTGTAGTCAGATGCCACTCAACCGACTGAGCCACCCAGGCGCCTCTCATAAATGGAATTTTATGAAAGGAGAAAGCAAGAAAGTGGAAATGAGAGAAAAAGAGAAACAGAATGATGCCTTCACACACAGTGGAAGCATTTCAGGAATCACGTACACAGAATAGACAAATACTGTCAAATGCTGTGCCCTAATTATTTCCACTAAAATTAAAAAGTAATAGAGACCATAAGTGAGCGGCACAAAAATAATAAACAGAACTTCTTGAATATGAGATGTTTGGAAACAAAACTTCAGAACTTGGGAAATAATTAGAAATAAAAGAAATGCCACTTTGAGAGGAGGTCTAAACTAACTGAAGAGCAAGTTAATACTTCTGAAAAATGCCTTAAGAGAGATAAAAGAAAGGAGAAAAGATATTAACACCTAAAAGGTAAGAAAGCAATAAAAAGTTTTCAAAAGAAAGTGATATAGAAGATAAGCAAAGACTATCCCCAAAGAAGAAGAAAGAAGCAATGCAATAGAACAAAAGTCAAATATTATAATCAAGAATAGTTTCTAGGGCGCCTGGGTGGCTCAGTGGGTTAAGCCACTGCCTTCGGCTCAGGTCATGATCTCAGGGTCCTGGGATCGAGTCCCGCATCGGGCTCTCTGCTCAGCAGGGAGCCTGCTTCCCTCTCTCTCTCTCTGCCTGCCTCTCTGCCTACTTGTGATCTCTCTCTGTCAAATAAATAAATAAAATCTTAAAAAAAAAAAAAAAAAAAAAAAAAAAAAAAAAAAAAAAAGAATAGTTTCTAGATATAAAGGCATAAATGCACATATTAAAATGGCATGCCACAGACCTGGGAAAAATTTAACTGGAGCGGATAATATTAAGACATAGTCTAATAAAACCATGGCTTAAAAATATTATTAAAAAATGTAAAGAAATCCTTTTGCATCTGGGGAAAAATAAGTCACTCATAAAGGAAAGAAATTAAATTGTCATCAGGCTTCTTAAAAGCAATAGTTTGTGCAAAAGATAAATATAAATGAAGAAGGAAAAATATGAGCTTTGAATTTTATATCCTTCCAAACCAACATTCACATTTAAAGTCTCCAGAAAATCTGTGAACACTTAATATCTCAGGAAATAAAATTATCATAAGATTTTCCCGAGGAATCTACTACTGAGCAAATAAAACTGATAATACCATGAAAAATTATATGGGCTTCTAAGTATGTGTGTGTACCTTGTGATGGAGGTACACACTTCCTATGACACATTATTGAAAAGAAATTGAACCAGAGTTGATTTTTTAAAAATGTAGCTGAAAGTATGGATACAGAGGAAAATGATGGGAAAAAGAAGCATGTTGAATGACAGTATAGGGGTATAGCAAAATCCAGACTAAAGGACCTTCTAAAGGTATATCCTTTGTGTCCTTCACCAAATAAAGTAAAAGATAGACACATACAGGAAAATGAAGAGAAAGAGAGAGAAAGAGAAGGAGAGAGAGAGAATTTGGTTGGCCCGTAATCTATAGATATAAAGAGACTTAGGAGACATCAAATAACTGCAAAAATTGAATTTTATTTTCATCTTTAGTTGAAGCAACTGTAAAAATGATGAGCCAATTTAGAACATTTGATGGTTTTGTATCTGATGACATTAAGGAATTATTATTAATATTTTAAATGTGGTAATAGTATTATGTCTGTTTAAGAAGGATTTCTTATCTTTTTGAGATACATATGAACTAGTTCTGGATAAATTGATATGGGCACTGTCTGCTGCCGCATTTGAATATCACAAATGACATGATTAAATCTTCATTAACACCACACACCCAAAGCCCACTGTCTCCACTCGCACTGATACAGTGGAGTTGTCATTGGTCTCCCCCTTTCTACTCTTTGCCCTCTGAAGTATGTTCCCAGCACATTGGCCAGATGATATTTTTAAACCTACTCTTCAGAGAATAGTCTTAGCAAATATTTATGAAGCACAAACTTTGTGTCAGGTGCATTTCTAAGTGCTCATTTATCAGTAACAACCCCAGAAAGTTGCCCCTATTATCATTCCTGTTTTATAGGTAGGGAAATGCAAGCACATGGAAGGTTAGCATCCAGCCAAAGTAGAGGAGCTAGTAGTGAAACTCAAGCATCTTGGTGTCCTTAACTGTATGTTCTGCTGTTTCAATCACTTGCTCAAACACCTTAGTCACTTTCTCCAGTACCTATAATAAAATCCCACTCCTTTCCATATGGTTGGTTTTGCAGCTTAGATTTCTTCCACCAGCTTGCTGCTACTCAAGCTCTGTCCAGGGGCTTAGGGTTATATCAACAGAGGGGATGGAACACCTTGTTCTAATTTTTCTGCCCATAGAGAGCATTTTTTCCTAATTTATCTGCTCTGAGGAGGTACGTTTTCCCAATTTGTATGGAGGTGCCAAATGTGCTAACACAGCCCTGACAAGACCCTGCAGGGTCTGCCTCCACCTCACTCTTACCTCATTATACCATATCTCCCTCACTCACTTTGTTCCAAGCTTGTTCGCCTCTGTGAGTTTCTAGACTTTACTGAGCTCTTTCCCACCACAGGATCTTTGTTCTTTGCCAGAGATGCCTAGTCCCTATCTTTCCGATGCTGGTTTCTTCTCCCTGTTGAATTATACTATTTACGAAGACGTTTCGTAGTACTTCTCTCTGTCATTCTTGGACGCAGCATTCTGTTTATGAAAAACATAAATCAGGTAAGATAATTCTCATGTTAAAATCCATTTTGTTCTTATGATAAGGTTGGGCTTTAAGGGTAAAAACCAAGACACCCATTAATCTCTCCACTGAGTTTAGAACTGAGAAGTCCATGTAGGATCAGAGAGATTCAAATATTACCCTTCGTGGTATGGTAACTGGAGAACATGTCATGTCTTAGCTATGAGGCCACACCGGGCCTGTGGATTTCTGCCTGAGCTACACTCGTTCTCCAGGAATGTGGACTTCTCCCAACTCAGGGAAAGTCACCTCCAAATATTTCCCCACATGTGTTAACAAGTTAGCATGCTCTCTACCTGTGGTCCAGCAGATCTAAAAAAGAGAATGCTTGCAAAAGGTCACCACCTGACATGTCCTGTTCCTGTTCCCAAATCCACCAATGAAGCAAGTCACTCCTGCGTGTTTTTTTCTATAGATAATTAGGATGGATACTTTTCCTCTCTCCCTTCAGCGGAAACCAGAGGGGTAAAACCCGAGGAAAACCCCATTTGGGTTTTCCGCCCAAACAAATGCAACCCAGTGTTCTTACTCTGTTGGATTGGCCCATATCATATTGTTAAATTTTCAGGCATTTTGTGAGCCACATCTGAACATTTGATAGCATGGAATCATCCATGGTGAGGGCAGGGTAGTATTTACACCAGGAAGGAAACTGGAAAATTGGTGAGTGCTACAAATCAAGTGAGCAGGTTATTAAACATGTCCCTGGATATCACCATGGGGGGGCCCTGCATAAGGAAGCACCCACCTGTCCACCTCTCCCATCTTTCAGGTACCTCTTTCACTCTCCTCACTAGTCCAATAGCAGGTCTTTCTGGTCTCAGCCTTAAGTCCTTTGCACTTGCTGGTCCTGTCTGAAGTAGTCTTCTCCTACACCTGTACCTGGCTTATTCCTTCTCTTCAGATCCCCAGCAAAACACCACACCCTCAGGGACACCTTCCCTGACCATCCGACATAAAGAAGACCCCAGTCATTCTCTGTCATGCTGCCCTCTTTCTGTTTCTTCATAAACTGTACTCAACTATTCCTTTTTCATAGAATATAAATTCTATGAGAGTAAGACCTTTATCTATCTTGCTCTCCTTTTTATTACATATATATATATATATATATATATATATATATATATATGGTTAATTGGACATATTTAGTGACCCCATCTCTATCCTAGCTACAAGTTCCCATAGATAAAAAATGAAGCAGAGATAAGTCCAGCTCCAAATTTGGATGAACATTTTTTTTTCTGTTACCTTAAATGGTACATTTCTTATTTTTGAAAAATAGAATACTACCTCACAGTGTAAACTCTTGTTCATAGTATTTACAGCATACTCCATACTTTATATTTGGAATTCTCCAAAGAAATTTGGTGATGCAGCTTTTCATAATTCCTGGAATGTTTGTTGAAGTAGAGACTCCAGGGCTAAACACAGTGCTTTCCTTTCAAGTCCCTTCTGGGATTTTTTTCCTACAATATGAGAGCTGAAAATTTATCTTCTTTTTACAGAAATTATAATTTTAAATCATGCTTGCTTTCAATTTTTGTTGTTGTTTTCCTAGGAAGCTTTTGGCTAAATATTGTATCCTGGTAAAGTCTGAAATAGACTGGTTAGTTGGAATGGAAAAGTCTCTTGTTATCAAGCTTGGCAATTACTGTGAGAGTTGGCGTGTGTGTGTGTGTGTGTGTGTGTATCAACAGTATTTTTTATTGATGTTTAATTGACATGTAACATTATATAGTTTTAAAGTGTACGGTGTATTTTGATACGTCTACACACAATAGTACAGCATATGTATCCTCTTGGTGTTAGCTAACAGCTCTATCTTGTCACATAATTTTTATTTCTTTTTTGAGGTAAAAACAATTCAGATCTATTCTCTTGGCAGCTTTGAAATTTATTGTTATCATATTCACTATGCTATGCATTAGATCTCCAGGATTATTTATTTACTAGTTGCAAGTTTGTTTCCTTAAACAAGTTGGCTGTTGATTTAGTTAACCAAGACCTGATTTCTGATTCAGAAACATTCGGTTCAGAATCTAGAACTCCCGAGTCATCTGATTTTCTAAAAAGCTGAGTGTGCTCAGTGAAACATTTTAACTTGATAGGAGGCCACATTGTTCTTATAGAGGAACAAATTCGGTAGCTAATAACTTTAGCAAGCTCATTAAAAAAAAAACAAAAACAAAACAAAACAAAACAAGAAAAACCACACCTTTTTTAATTTTTTATAAACATATAATATATTTTTATCCCCTGGGGTACAGGTATGTGAATCACCAGGTTTACACACTTCACAGCCCTCACCATAGCACATACCCTCCCCAATGTCCATAACCCCACCCTCCTTCTTCCAAACCCCCTCCCCCCAGCAACCCTCAGTTGTTTTGTGAGATTAAGAGTCACGTATGGTTTGTCTCCCTCCCAATCCCATCTTGTTTCATTTATTCTTCTTCTATCCTCTTAACCCCCCCCCCTGTTGCATCTCCACTTCCTCATATCAGGGAGATCATATGACAGTTGTCTTTTTCCTCTTGACTTATTTCTCTAAGCATGATACCCTCTAGTTCCATCCACGTCGTCGCAAATGGCAAGGTTTCATTTCTTTTGATGGCTGCATAGTATTCCATTGTGTATATATACCACATCTTCTTGATCTATTCATCTGTTGATGGATATCTAGGTTCTTTCCATAGTTTGGCTATTGTGGACATTGCTGCTATAAACATTCGGGTGCATGTGCCCTTTTGGATCACTACGTTTGTATCTTTAGGGTAAATACCCAGGTAAATAGCAGTAGTGCTATTGCTGGGTCATAGGGTAGTTCTAGTTTCAACATTTTGAGGAACCTCCATGCTGTTTTCCAGAGTGGTTGCACCACACCTTTTTAAAAGAAAAGTTTGCTTTAGAGATTGTGGAACACAATACAAGTCAAAACAAGAAGTCAGGACAGAGCAATAGGCTTCAGCGTCCTGTTCAGAGATTCCAACACATAGTTCATCTTCAAAATGGTGAGAGTTGGTGCATGTTTTTCTATGTCAGCAATGTCTCCACCATCAGGCACCTCTCATCCATCTGTGGCTCTGACCTGAGCCAGACCATGTACTGATGCTCGGCCTGTCCTGGCTTGAGATGTTTCTTCCCTCTGCTGTAGACTTGAGGCTATTAGACTGAGAACTTTTTTCTATGATTCTGTGACCCCTGCCTCCTCCCCAGAAGAACATGACGCCTTATTTTATTCGTGTTGGAAACCTGCTGTTTATTGCAACTCAAGGTCAGAAAAGAAGAAATACAGACATAGACTTTAACATGGGGGATTTACCTTAATGCGTGAAGAAAACCTTGTGAAAGCGAGGTGTGTTTTGGGATCATGGAACCTCTGTTCTTAAAGCTCTTTAATGGTTTAGGTGACACAGGAGTTGTCCTATGTGAACTTGTAGTTTTCTTGATCGTTTCCCTTGCCATCTCTTAAGACCTCTAGGTTCCCCTCTATGCTAACTAGTAACTGGTAGTAGCATTTTCTTCTAAGGGTGCTGACCTCTATTCTCCCTAGTCCTTTTCTCCCTCTTTCACTGGAATGGAACATGACTGCTTTGGTTCTCGGCTCCAAGTTACCTAATAGAATATATCCACTGAGGTGAGCTGCATTCATTACTAATGATGGGAGGAAATCAATTAACTATCCCAAGCAGACTTTTATTTTAAAAAGGAACACAGTCATGACCAATTAAATCTGTGATATGAATTTCCATTCATGAAATGTTCAGGTTATAAAAATGACACTAAAGGGTCTTTATAATGTCCCTCAAAACCCATTAGCTTAGACGAGCACCCAAGGGGTGAAAGGAAAAGAAACCAATATTTACTTAGAGCATGTAAAGGGATGTTTTTATACATTCCATTCTTGGTTAAGACTTTTCTCTGAAAATAAAATCCATTGGAAACAAAGGAGATAAAATGATACTTTAATGTCCCTGTGTCTATTGTTTTAAAAAGTCCTGGGGCACCTGGGTGGCTCAGTGGGTTAAAGCCTCTGTCTTTGGCACAGGTCATGATCCCAGGGTCCTGGGATTGAACCTGGCATCAGGCTCTCTGCTCAGAGGGGAGCCTGCTTCCTCTTCTCTCTCTGCCTGTCTCTCTGCCTACTGTGATCTCTGTCTGTCAAATAAATAAATTAAAAAAAAAATCTTAGGAAAAAAAAAAAAAAAAGCCCTGATTGGCAATATTCAACTCTCAATTCTGTAACACTGTGAGAAAACAGCAACATCAATGACAATAACAATAAAAATACTACCATATTTCTTCAGTTATTGGCAGACTTGAAAGGACAGACAGGCTGTAATCTGCCATCCAGTTGAATAATATGGGTATGAGGCAGATGGACACAAGGAAACCTGTGTCATATAAATTCCATATTAATGGGACCAGTAAGAATTCAGTGCTATTTGGATAATGGCTTTAGGCACAATATTTCCAAATTTTACACTAAAATATATCCAGAGTCTTAGATGAAAACTTAAAACTTAACTGTTAGCTAGACAACTCCATTGTCAAAAACAAAAACAAAAACATAAACAAAAAAAAAGAGAGAGAGAGAAAGAGAGAGGAAAAAAAGTCTACTCACTACAAGAACTATGGACCAGATTTAAAATTGTGATTAATAAGCATAAAATGAGTCTACTTGCCTCAAAGTATGCAGTTAGACCTTCTGTTCTTTTTCTATTATCTGTCTCCTGGGTTCTGTGTTAAGAAGCAACTGTATTGATTGGCAGTTACTCTTTGAGAGACACAGAGCATGGTTTTCTTCTCCCCAACAGAAGTGTCTCCTTTTAAGTTTATTGACTGGATTCAGGAATATTGGGTGGTGATCCCCATGGTTGTACATGGTTGTACATGTATCTGGATCTACGTGGTTGTACATCCTAAGAGGTGTGATTCCTATAATTAAAAATATCAAGAGGCAGGTTCAGAATATGGCCCTATTAGTTATGCATTGTGAGGATTTTTATCTTTCCATATATTTATTATATTCTAAGTCAAAGAGGACTGGGCTATCTTAGTGTCACAGACCCAAAGTCAACAAAAGCTCATGAGACTTTGGGAATTTCCCTAATAACAATCCAAACTGACTTGCCAGATGGTTAATAGTTTGAATCAGATTGAACGGACAAGAATTTTGAGCTATCCTTCTGTACAATAGATTATTTCCACCCACCCTGCCCAAGAGTAAAGATATTACACAAAAACATTGAAAAACAAGGAAAAAGCTTTATCATACTCAATGTTCAAAGAAAGAGGAGATCTTTGCAACTTATCAGAAGCAAGAAAAATTTTCGAAAAATGTTTAGTATTCTCAACAGGAGATTGTAATATATGACTCCTTTGAAACATGTTCAGAAAATCATAAAAAGGGGAACCACTGAGATTAAAAACAGGAAAATGGGTAAGATAATGAGGTTTTATAAGGAAACTAAAAATGTAATAGCAGAAATAAAATTTTCAGTGGAGGTAATGAAGAAGACAGTTACCTTCGAAAACTGAATTAATGATGTAGAAGATGAACTTCAGAAACTTGCCTAGAATGCAGAGATGGGGGTCGGGGGAGAAAAGGCCAATAGTGAGAAGATGTAAAACAAAGAGCACAGAATTCAAGTTAGTACTTGTATCTTTTCCTGAGGCTACAGTCAGAATAATCGGAAGTAAAACAATTAACAAAGGTGTGGCTAAAGAAATCTTTCAGAACTGGAAAGAAACATGAACATGATCTATATGCACCCTGCCCAAAGTCAATGTAAAGAAACAGTACCTAGACTTGTCTTGTTAAGATTTTTGAAATATGTTCGCAGAACACAAACCAGTATCAAAAAGGAAAAAAAAAAAAAAGAACAAAATTAAAAATCGACTCAGATGCCTTCTTTGCAAAAGCAAAGATTAGAAGAACAGCATCTACATGCTCGGAAGAAAGAGGGAAAAAAAGAGGAGAGAGACCCAACAACTTTGTACCCAACTGAAGTATTTTTCTTTTGTTAAGGAAAGAAAAAGTCTCAGTTCCTCAAGCTCTCAAAAATGTACCACCGAGTCTTTGCCTTTGCTCAATGTAGCCCTTCCTGCCCAGAGATATAAGGATTGCACACTCGAGGGGGGTCTTCTTTCTGCTGTCATCTCTGCTTTCCTGACAGGAAGACATTTATTGTTTGTGCTTGGCCCTCATCACTCAATGCAGATGGAATGGCATTGTTGAGAACATCAAACTGCTATGTTTGCTCTGTTCCCCTTTCTTTGGAGGCATGAGGGGACACCCTGCTGCCTTTAGCAGGGACTCAGGTGGTATTGCTCAGAGACTGAGAATCCAAATATGGAGCCAGAGAGCCTGGGTTAAATCTTAGCTTTGTTCCTCAGCAGGGATGTTACCTTGGACAAATTATGTAAAGTCTCTATCTCTCGGTTATGCCACTGCATAATGGAGACAATTGTAAGCATATGACATAGGAATGTCCTAAGATCACATACATACGTTAATATATGCAAAGAAGAGAGAATAGTGCCTGGCAGATGGTAAGCTTTGTGCAAGTGTTAGTTATTATTTCAGCTGTTGCTAACGATGGCTCACACGCTTCCAACAATAATTGACGAAGAGTTATATTTTTAACCCTCCACAGACTGGTGCTGAACGGAACAACATAATGGCTGTTTTAATTTCAAGGAACTTGGGTACAGATATTAATTCTTTAAAACTATTTTTGAATGTTCTTCATTTTAAACTAGAAATAATGAAAAAAATGAGTGATGTATTCTATTTTCTTTCTTTCTTTTTTTTTTAAAGGTTTTATTTATTTATTTGACAGACAGAGATCACAAGTAGGCAGAGAGGCAGGCAGAGAGAAAGAGGAGGAAGCAGGCTCCCCACTGAGTGAAAGCCCAATGTGGGGCTTGATCCCAAGACCCTGGGATCATGACCTGAGTCGAAGGCAAAGGCTTTAACCCACTGAGCCACCCAGGCGCCCCATCTATTTTCTATTTACATAAAATTCAGGCTAGAACCTATGGTTTATAATATCTTATCTGTTTTTTAAAATCTGCACATATAGCATAAACTCAATTTTACAAAAAAAATCTAGTCATTTCTGGGTGTTAGTACAGTTGTATTTTCTCTTAGCCTTATTTTTTATATAAATATATCATAACAACAAAATCATGTGTATAAAGAATAATGTAAAGAACACACCTATATTATGAATGAACTTAGGCAGTACAACATTCCTAGTATATTTAAAATTCCTTGTGTACTTATCCTCTTTATTTCTTTGTTCCCACTGCCTAAAGGATCCACTATTTTGAATTTTGTATTTATAATGCTCTTACTTTTCTTTTTCGTTTTATCCCACCTATTCAATATATTGACTAGTTTAAATGTTTGTGAAATTAATGATATCATATGACACATAATCTTCTACAAGTTGCTGTTTTTGTTCTGTTATTTTTTTTTATGATATCCACATACATTAGAGTACTGAAGTGCATTTATTTTCACTGCTAAATAATCTTACATTATATAATTAGAATCCAGTCCTATACCTCTCTCTTTTTGCAGTTGCTTCTGGTTCTATGCTAAGACAAACAAATAAATACACTATAAACATTCTTGTGAATGTTCCAGGATGCAAACCTTCAAGTTTGCCCAGGGCAGTAATTTCCATTGCTGACTCAGACTTAACCTCAAAGTTTCTGATTTATTTAGTCCGAGGACTTGTGGGCCTCGAATCAGTATTTCATGCATCTTCAGGGGTAGGGTAGGAGGTCCAATTTCTTAGGCTCAAATCCCAACCCATTTACTTACTCACTGTTAGGATTTGTGCAAAGAGATACTTAATTTTGATGTGTTTCAGTTTCCTCATAGGAAAAACTGGAGGTGAAAATGAACCCCATCTCATTGGATTAACAGAGTTTATGTAAAAGTAGAGTTATGCTCAGCACTTGATAAATATTAGCTCTTATTAGAAGTTCACTATTTCTCTCTTCAGTTGTGCTAAAAAAATTGTTTTCAAATGGTTTTTGAGGCATGATTTACCTTTAATAAAATGAACAGATGCGCAAGTATTGACAATTATATACATCTATGTAAGCACCATCATAATTTAAATATAGAAAGGAGAGCTCCCAGGAAGTTCCTTCATACTCTTCCAGTCATGCTTCCCCAAATTGATAGAATATTTTGCCTGTTTTTGGACTTGCTCTAAATGGAATTTTATAATGTGTGCACTTTTGCGTTTGGCTTTGTCTCACCATATTATTTCATTGTCAACAGTCCAGCACTTTAGTTTCACAAGTAGTATCCCATTTTTTGATCTATCACAATTTGTTTAGAGAGTCTCCTGTTGATGGAAATGGACTTCCATGAACATTCATGTACAAATCTTTTGGTAGACATAATTTCCATTCCTCTAATGTAAATACCTGGGGATAGACATTCATTAGCTTTTAATTTCAGTAATTACATATTTCACTTCTGGATGCATTTGTTACTTTCTCAAATAATCATGAATAATTTTATATTATCTTTTTTGGCAGATAATTTTAATTTTCTTTCATATTTCTGGAATTATATTAAAATATTCATTTTATGTTTCATACCCAGTATATCAATATTTGATGTGTGTCCAACATTGAAGCATATATTGGCCATGTTTGAACTTCTTCTTCTTCTTTGTTTTTTTTGTTTTTTTGTTTTTTTCCAGTTTTGGATCTTATTTATATTTTGGCTTTTCTCACTGACTGAGTTGTGAATTTTGAAAAGGACTTTACACTTGTTGCAATATTATGCGTATAGATCTAAGGAGGTCTATATAGAGGAATTTTTTTTTTCTTGAGAGGACTTGATTTTGTTTCTGCCAAAACAGAGAATTTTTTTAAAAGATTTTATTTTTTTTATAAAAAGAGAGAGAGGGTAAGCCTAAGCAAGTGGAGGGGCAGAGGGAAAAGGAGAGAGAGAATTTCAAGCAGACTCCCCACTGAATATGGAACCCCAGCAGGGCTCAGTCTCATGACCTTGAGATCATGACTTAAGCTGACGTCAAGAGTCAGATACTCAACTGACAGCCACCCAGGTGCCTCGAGACCTGGAGTATTTTAAATTAACTTAGCCTGTATGACTATGGTTCTCCAAACTTCTCAGCTGGTATGATTCTGAACTTAAAATGTCCTTGAATGCCAGTCTATAGATTTGAAAGCTTACTTTTTCTCTTACCTCAAAACCAGAGCTAGTTTCTTTGTCATCTAATTTATTGGGTACATGGGAGAGGTGGGGGAGAACTTTTTTCTAGTCACTCTCTCAGTGAAGTTATAATCTTTCATAGATCCAAGCTTTGTGTGTGGTTTTTTATTATAGTTTCCTGTCTTTTTTTTTTTTTTTAAAGATTTTATTTATTTATTTGACAGACAGAGATCACAAGTAGGCAGAGAGGCAGGCAGAGAGAGAGGAGGAAGCAGGCTCCCCGCTGAGCAGAGAGCCCGATGTGGGGCTCGATCCCAGAACGTTGGGATCATGACCTGAGCCAAAGGCAGAGGCTTTAACCCACTGAGCCACCCAGGCGCCCCTATAGTTTCCTGTCTTGTATGGATCAAAGTCCTTTCCTTTTGAATTTTGCTTTGGCTATTATATTCCAAATCTCTGAACTCCTGGCCACTAGTTTTACTCCCTTCCGACCACCTACATACAAGACCCTGACCCATGTTTCATCTCCAAGGGCACCTTTTCATCTAAAACAATGATTCATTTAAAAGGAAATGTATCATATTTTATCTAAAATTTTAAGTGTTCTGATAGCAAGAAAATATTACTAGAAAGTATCTTCTAAAAATAAAATTTGTATTGATATTGAATGAGAAATATATCTTGTACTTTGGAAGGGTGGGCGTGCGGAGGTGTATATATACCAATTCCCATTGGCTGTTGGTTGAGGGTTGTTTCCCAGAGGTGCTGGTGTCTCTGTATTTCCAACCTGTCACTGAGTAGGACAGAGTTGCCCTCAGTCCTACTGAGGAAGAGAGAGATCTATGCTGGCAACTGGAATTTATCAGGGTAGACAGAAATTCTAGCTCCTGAACTAAGCACGGACAGCATCTACATGGCATCAAAGCCTTCCCTTCAAAGTGTTCTGGCCCCTCCTGTCTCCTTCTGGATAATGAGGCTTGCATTACACACTTGGAAGAATTTTTCTAGAGATTCACGTATTTTTCAAAATGTGGCACCATTCCTGGTGTGTTTCAGAGAGTCAAAAACAGTTGTGATTTTTTTTTTCCTTCCTTCTCAATTCAATGGCTATGCCTCCCACACCTGTATCCCACCCCCCCCTTTTTAGCAGAAACCATATCTCTTCTTAACTATCAATTTTTACTTACACATGTTTTGTTTTTATATCTTATAATATTTATATAATATCTTATAATTTTCTGTAGGTTTTATCTCCACCAGTGTATTTCAGATTCCATGAGATCAGGGTTTATATTTATTTTCTTTGTTATTTCCACAGCACCTGGCACATTGTCTTACATATAATCACCTTTACATATTGTTTAATAAATATTCTGGGTAGAGTTGTGAATGAATGAAGTGTTTGATTTAATGACTCTTGAATTTACATCATTTCTGGATAACCAGGCATCTTGTCCAAATTCAAAACACAAAAATAAGCAAATATAAAACCTGACAGTAAATATATATATAAACATATAAAATATACTTTATTTAAAAATATATTAAAAAGTATAAAAAACCTTCAGGAGCACCTCCACTACCACTCCAAAACAGCTTTTTGATTTTGGCAAAGTAGACACAGATTTCTTCCTACAAGTTGCTTTTTACCCTGAAATCATTTTTAAGTTTCCTGATTGGAAATGCTGAATTTAAAATCACATAATTACTAGAACTTAAAGAACAGATAGTTTAGTGGGAAGTTATTTATATTGTGTGGTTAAACCATCAGCCCTGCAGTAGGCATGGGTTGTGTGCTTAGGGCATGCAGGTCCTACTAGGCACGGAGAATAAAGAAGGATCAGACTTCACTCCTTCTGAGAGCCTTTGTGTGCTTGCAAAGATAAATACTAAGTGCAGGACCATCAGGCAGACCATCGGCTGTATGACTCTCCAAGCCAGGTGACCAAAGACACATAATTTAACGTCTGTGGTATGACCTCATCCTACCTACCAATTTCTTAGAACTTATACATATACACCAAGTCCCAGACAACCTGTGTATAAAAGGGGAATAATGACTCTCATGAACACTTCTGGTCATGCATTGCATTACCTTTTACATATATCTATCACATAATAACTTCTCATTAAACAAAGCTTTTCAAAACCAAGCATTTATTAACTAACCTTTGAAAAAGAGGGAAAATGTAGGCTTTGGCACACCTGTGGATGCATGTGGATAGTTGTCAAGGAGTCCTCTGGAAGCCAGAAGAGATAAGATTTCTCTAATCATCAGATGGAAATACTTGCAGTGAATGACCGCTTACAGTAGCTATCCATTTGAGGAAGTCTCTGAAGACTAGAAAGGATGAGAATTGATGAGATTTTGAGGACTAATGATAATAGTAATAATAATAATATACTATGGGCATTTTTGAAATGAATTCTCTAAGAAAGTATCTGGTTTTTCCAATGTCCTTATTTTTCTAACCTGGATGGCTAAAATCCCAAATCCTTCAGCTACATTTAACTGGTCCTTTGTGGATGCATATGGCTGTTTCCTCACTTCATCTGATTTCTGCCAATATTTGAAGTCTGTTTTCCTCTGAGGAAGATAAATAAAACTAAATCCATTAAGTTCTGCTCAGGAATCACCTTTCTTCATGGAGAGTTCATCTTTCTTTAAAATGAACAGTCTGGGCCTGGCTACATTTAAATCTTGGGCTTTGTCAAGAATTAATGTTGCATAGGTGTTTACCACATATAAACAGTTTATTCTTTTTCCTTAATAGATCATGGGGCATGGAATTTTAAGCCTGGAAAAGACATTAAAAATGATTTATACATGGTACCTATCTTTTTGCATTGCTACTTCTATAGTATTGAAAGGTTTATGTACATAATAGTTCTATGCAATATATATTTTAGCCACATTAACATGCCAAATGCCATAGGTTTTTATTGTTATGCCTCCATGGACAATTACAAATTAAAAAAAAAAAAGAAATTACGAGCAAACTTTTACATATTGCACTCATGTTGCAATATGCATAACTGAAAAAGTTCATAGCTTTCAAAACATATTTAATAATGAAGGCATAAATGAAAAGATTAAAATTTGTAGAGTCATGATATGACCTTGACTTTGGGGTGTGTGTGTGTGTGTGTGTGTGTGTGTCTGTGTGAGTGCACATCTATTGGTCTATTTAAACAAGATCTTAAAATGACTGCACAGTGAGTAAAGCATGTGACTCTTGATCTCAGGGTCATGAGTTTGAGCCTCATGTTGGGAATAAAGTTTACTCAAAAAAAAAAAAAGATCTTAAAATGGGATTATTCCTGTCTATTTATCTCAGTCATCCAAAGGCAATAATCAAATTGTATAAGATAAATATCTCTGTATTTCAAAGTAACGTTCTATTCTATCCATACAGAACTTTGAAAAAGTCACTATTATGATTCTCACCTCAATATCTTCAGCATTAAAAATGGTTGAGATTAAAGAAACCACCAGGAAATTTATTTGAAGAAATTGCTAGAGTATGGCAGCATTTCCTGTTCCTCCCTGAAATCCTCTGAAACTTTGTGAGGATGAGATGGAACAAGACAACTGAGAGGAAGTTTGAGAAAACTAGTCAACAATGTCCTTCCAAGTGGTCAAGCCAAATGACCTTGAGATTAAATTTGACTCCACTTTCCCTTGTATGTCCCTGTGCAGTCCATCAGGAAGTGTTGACGTCCATATATTCAAAATGTATCCAGTATCTGATCATGTCTCCCCATCCCCACTGCCTCCCTAAGACATGTCATCATCATTTCTCACCTGCAATATTGCAAGTCTCTGCATTCTTGGACTCCACACTTGGCCTTATGGTTTATAAAAATACAAAAGCCAGTTCAGTCCTGTTAAAACACATCAGGCTATGTCACTGTTCTGCTCAAAATGCTCATGGTTGCCATCTCAGAGCAGAAGCTAAGGATCTCCACAAAGACCTATGGAGTCCTAAATGATCTCTCCCCTCTCGCCTCAGTGACCCTGTCCCCGGCTCCTCCCTTACTCACTCTAGTTCTTCCACTCTTTGGCTCCCCCACCTTGCAAGACATGCCCTTCCACTGGGCCTGCCATTCACTACTTCATCTGCCTCCCTCCCTCCCTCCCCTCCTTAGTGTTTGCTTAACCAGTGAACTTTCCCTCCACATCATGTTTAAAATTATAAGCTCTAGACTCATTCTGGCTTTTTTAATCCCCCTTACCTGTGCTATTTTTTTCTCATATCACAAATCACACACTGTGCAATTCATTCTCTGCAGGGTGACCATGTGTCCTGGTCTACCTGAGAGGGAATGAATTTATGCCTGATATCACAATATAATTATGAAAAACTTTCTCTTTCACTGCCATTTTTACGTTCATTCTCAAAAATGTCTTAATTTGACTCATCTATTTATAAAAACAAGTACTTTTGTCTGTCTTGCTCATGGTTTGGAAACAATGGTTTCCAAATGGCAGAGATGCAGTAAATACATATTGAATGGGTAAGTGAGGTAATTAATGAGCTTCATATTTATCCCATGAAGTTTGGAGGAAAATAAGGGACTGGTGTTTGGCCCATATCTGTGAAATTCAGAGGCTGTAGGCTATGGTGGGATCTCTCTGGCAGTGAAGGGAAGAGAGATGGCATCCCAGGAACCAACCAGCTATACTTTGTGTGAGGACCTGGCCCATGTTCCTGTGTCTCACAGATCAGGGTGGGAGCTGGAAGGGAAGGAGCTGGCCAGCAACCAGCATTTGATTATTACCCTACATTAGACATTGAAAATTAATGACATAAAACAATTCTTGGGACTAGAAGAATCCTGAGAAATGTTTAATATTTATGAGTGGAAGGAATACAGAATTAGTGTGAGACTTCATGCAGGGGGAAGACAAGAATAGCCTTTGAGGAGAAAAGAAGGATAGGGAAAAGAAGAAAGGTGTCTGATGGTTGTACCCTGCTTTATAACTGTATATAAGGTAGTATTTAAAAGTATAAGCTAGGGAGTAGGACAGATCTGATTTTGAATGCCATTTCTATACCTTGATTATATGGAACTTTAGTCAAGCTGTTTGTCTTCCTTATCCTACAGATTTCAAATAGACCAATACATTTATAAGGTGGTATTAATCACATATGAATTTTATTCAGCAAGTCTTTATGAATAGTCATATAAATTTACACATTCCATGTATTTCTATGTATCAATATTCCATGAATATACATATATATATATGTATGTATATGTATGTATAAAATTTAAATATCACATTAACTTGGTTTAGTAGAAAATTTTTGAGAAATAGTATAAAAACTTAGGTTCTCTTTTTAGGAAAAAAATAGATTAATTAAAAAAAATATTTTGGTCACTTTGGCATTCTGTTAGTATCCATTTAGTACTCTATTGGTTCAGAAGACCTGTGCCCTATCTTTAATAGCCTATATACTTGAGAAGTCGACAGAGACACATACTAAACTTTGCAACTATTGATTAGACACAAATCAATTTTCCACTAAAGGGCGAATGATGTGTCAAGGAGAACTGGTGTTTTCTGTATCATGATTGTGAAATCATCATCATTAACTTCCTTTTAAAAACCAAATTCAGGGGCACCAGGGTGGTGCAGTTGGGTAAGCATCAGACTCTTGGTTTCAGCTCAGGTCATAATCTCTTGGGTGGTAGAATGAGCTTCCTGCTCAGTGTGGAGTCGGCTTGAGATTCTCTCTCCCTCTGCCACTGCCCCCTTACTTCAAATAAATAAGTAAATAAATAAATCTTTAAAAAAATACAGGAAATCTTATTAGTCTTTCTACAAAGAATTTCCTTGAATATTTATTGTCAGATTCACAGAGAAATTTTAAAGTCAGTGATTCTATTTCCTCTAATAAAGCTTGGAGTAAAAGTGGTTGTCCTGATAACTAAAGTAAAACAAAACCAGAAAACATATTTTTGTTTCCAATTATCTAATGTCTTGTGGTAAAGGTGATTTTGGTAGGCTGGGATAATTGCTCAGAGTTTCTTTACTTGTTGTGTGTTTGAAGCCAAAAAGTAAGAATAAATAAAATGAGGATTTCATTGTCCAGAATATGTCTGTTTTGAAAATGAAAAGGTTTTTTTTTTGGGGGGGGGGGTGTCTCTTTAAGCAGGAATTCTGCTTTTCTGAGGGTGGGCAGTATCTCTCTGGCAGCTAGAGTTTCTCACTAGAAAGTTATCTGTTGTGCTTAGAAGCCAGAGTTCTCCTTTGTAGACTTTCTTTCCCTTTTTTCTCTTTAAAAATGTATTTATTTATTTCAGAGAGGGAGAGAGAGACACCATGTGCAGGGTGAGAGGCAGAAGGAGAAGGAAAAACAGAATCCCTGCTGAGCAGGTCGTCCACCAATGTGGGGCTCCATCCCGGGATCCTGAGATCATGACCTGGGCAGAAATCAAGAGTCAGAGTCTTAACCTACTGAGCCACTCAGGTGCCCCTGCATGCTTTTTTTTTTAAAATCAGTCATTCCTTTAAGGTTTACCGTTTTCAGGAAACAGCCTTCAGGCCTTTAGCATTCTGCTAGACACAGTGGGAGCTACCTGGGATCTGATTTGCTGCCTATTTGCAAGCTGGTTAGATTGTGAATTATAGGAATCCTGTTGGCCTTCTTCCCAGCTGCTTTTGTGTCCCTCTGGTCCACTGCCACACCCCAACCTTCTGTCCTTGCCTCTCATCTCCTTGCTGAGTTAGACAACACATGATAGCCAAACTCAACCAAGGTGTTAGCTGACAGAATGCTGGAGTTACACTTTTTTAAGCTTTTCTACCCCAGTTCCCCAAGTTGTGGGAGAAAATGTCTGTATGTTTCTGGCACCTTAAAATATGTTGTCCGGCAATTTATTAATTTGTTTTAATTACTGAAATGGATATTTTGGGGCAAACTTTCCTGGCTGAAATTTCTGCAGACATGTTATAGGCCTCAGTCATTTAGGTCAATCCTTTATCTTTCTTTTGAAGCAGATTCCAGATGGTTTTTCTAGGAAGTTCTCATATTTTCCTTGGGTACATCCTCAAATCACTTTTAGTCAAGCTTCTTAGACTTCATCCCTTCTCAGAGATTCATGATGTACATGAGAGCATCTGAAAAGCTAAAGTAAAGCAGTCTGATTAACTTTAATTTACTATCTTTTCTCAGATTTATTTTTTGCTGGACACATTTTCCATGCCATGCTTCTTAATATCCAGGAAAGTCAGTATTCTAAGGAATGCTTGGAGAAAAGATGCCATGAATGCAATACATTTTTCTTTATGAAACTTCCAGAGAGCTATATCAGATAGCAACACCTCATAGTGTTGGTGCTAAGCAGAATTTTGACATTATGCAGTTAACCTATAATGAGGGACAGTATACAAAAGAGAATATATATATATATATATATACACACCTCATGGTATATATATATATATATATACACCTCTCTGTGTATATAGAGGTGTTGCTCTGTATGTATAGACATACACACACATTTATATATTATATATACTGTATATATATATTTATTTATATATTATATATACTATATATATATTCTGCTTAGCACCAACACCCTATATATAGTATATAAACTATGTACTATATTTATATATATTTATTTAAATATTTAATTTCACATTTTTATTATTTAAATATATTAAATATAGTTTATTATTTATATGACATAATTATTATATATATAAATATATATAAATAAAATAGCATATATATATATATATATATATATATATTTAGGCTTAGAGAAGTTAAGTAGTATGTCTCAAGTTCAGTTTTCTAAGACTGCAAAACAAAATATTACCATAGACTCAACAGTTGAAAACCACACACTTTTATTATCGTATAATCTCTATGGGTCAAATTAGGGCATGACTTAGTGGAGCCTCTGCTTCAGAGTCTCGCCAATTTGGAATCAAGGTGTTGACTAGAGTGCTATGTAGTGTGAGCATTCATTTCCTTGTGGGTAGCTGGACTGAGCGACTCAGTGTCTTGCTGACTATCAGCCATGGGCCACCCTCAGCTCTTTGCCAAATGGGCCTTCTGAACATGACCACTTGCCTCCTCAAAACTAAGAAGGACGATGTATTTTCCCAGTAAGATGGGTTACAATCATGCAATATAGTATCACAGAGGTGATGTTCTGTTACCTTTATTATATTATATTGATTAAGAAGCAAGCCACAGTTTCCTCCTATACTTAAAGGGAGGGGATTTACACAAGATATGGATATCAGGAAGTAAGCATCATAAGGTCTGTCACACAAATGTCATTTGCTGTTACACCATCAGACTATAGAAAAAAATAGGGAAAAATAACCTCTACATTTATTTCTCTGACTTTACTGAGGTTCCAGAAATTCCCACAGATACTGTTTATCCAGGATCTCAACTTTGTCTGCTTTTCATTTGGACCCCATCTTCTGAACAAACATATCCCTCTACCATCTCCCATGTCCCAATCAAAACTTCTCTGATATTTGTCTTCTCAAGTTCCCACTCTTTCACTAAATAAAGGATTGTGCTCTCACAAAGCAAGTATAAGTATTACCCTATTCTATAACATATTTATGTATTATGCATATTGTTTTTGTTCAAAAGAATAACTCTAAAGATAAAATTTCCCATCGACATGACATCTTTGCTAATTTATAGACCCATATTTGTTATGTCATGCATGAGAAGCATGTATATTTTCTGATTCATTCCTCTTCTCTACAACTGCATGCTTTCCTTGTCTTTGTCCTCTAAAATTTTGGGTCAAAAGTGTTGAAGTAAAATAGGCAAGTTAACCAGTACTTCTTTCTGAAACCCTACTGCTCTCTCGGTATCAGAAAGATGGCAAGTCAAGCTAGCAATTGAAATTACTAAGTGTTTCTCCCAAATGCCTTTGTTCACACACTGTTGGTTATTTCCTTCTGTGAGCCATACACCTCCGTTCAGGGCTTACAGAACACAATTAGTACTGGGTTCTTAGAGCAACAACAATATGTATGGACCATGACATATAGACCCAGAAGGCAGTCAACTAGAAATCTTTACTCTAATTTGGTGAAAATTAAATTCCATAAGTAAATGAGATGCTTAGGGGGGGGGGGGAAAGGCCCCAGAAAGATTAAACAATGAGTTGAATAGTACTCAAGCATCATTGAAGTTTGGGAAAAGAAGTCAATGTGTTTTCCAATAAATAAAATATTAAGTCAATCTTGCAGGGAACACTTTGAATAGCCTTGCTTTTTGGCTAAGAAAGAATGTGTAACATTGTAAACATTGTGCTTATTGAATTTTAAACTCCATACGTTTCATAAAAGGTGGCTCTTCCCTCATCATCTTGAAGGGAATAGAAATGGTTTATATTATAAACGCATTCCTGCATTCAAATACATTTCTAAAGAGAGAAAGAGCTGGGCTGTGGCAATTTTCTTCTGTTATACAGTGTTACTTTGCTTATTGTGAACTTTCAAAAATCTTTACACATTGTGTCTTTTGAATTCCATCCACAAAAGGGAAAATGTTTACTTTGAATAGAAATTCCATTAACTGCAATCTGTTCTCATTCTACCTTTCCAAACTCATCTGCTTCTATTTCATACTTCCCGCCCTTCATTATAGATACATCGAAGTATCATCTGTTTTTTGAACCTGTCTTGATTTTTCTGCAATACTAATTTCATTCCTAGCACAGTACATGGCACATGGACAATCTACATAATTTACAGAATGTCTCAGGGTCATTGTGTCTTTTGGACTTTGCTGCATATATCCTATCTATTTAAACCTTTCCAGTTACATGTCAAAGGCTGGACTCAAATGCCTTTTTCTCCTTGAAGCTGACCTCCCATTTGGGATAAATTACTCTCTCTTCCATGCCCCACAGCTTATATCTTGATTATAGCAAGCATTTAATTTCCATTTGGTGTTGAGGGAGTCTTCAATCAGAGTTTGGGGAACTATTCTGGAAATTATGATGAACTAGCAAGTGTTTGAAGTCAACCAGGGTTTGTTTAATATTTTAGTCTCTAGCATTAGACCTTGCATCAGCTCTCTATAATCCTGCATTTCATTATCTATTTATCAGGGTGGTAATCTGTGCTCCCTTTTATCTTAAAACATGTTACCTTTATCTCCCCCCACTCCCCCATAAGTTGGGGTTTTTGTAAATTTGTCATTTGTTTGATCTGCTCATGTTGGACATGAGAGAGAACCTATTATATCTTGCACCAGAGTCATGGGGAGTGGCCCATTAAATACTTCCAAGTTGGGAGGGGTTCGGGATAGGGTAAGTCTCTAAGGAATTGGGAGATAAGGTTTCCAGACCTTGAGGGGGCTAGCTATCCTTGGGAAAGGGGCATTTATTACTTTCTAAGAAAACCTGAGTCATGAGACCCTTCAGATGTATATTGGTGGGTTGTATGCTTGGGGAATGATTGCCAATATGTATCTTGGGGGGCAGAAATAAAGGAAGTTTCCAAAAGGATTCTTCCATGTTAAAGTAGACTTATAGGATGCTGGGATTGGGCTAAGATTGCCTTTTGTCCTTAGCAAACTATTAACATTGAGGCAGTTGAGTCTCTAGAGGAATGCCACTCTGCCTCTTTCAAGAACTTGTCAATGGACTGTAGGTAGTAAGGAAATTTAGTAATTTTTCTTCTGCCTTTGTTTCATCATATCCTAGGAGTAGAAACAGAATAAATGTTTTTTCCATATGTAAACTCTGCCATGTTCATGAGCAGATGAACTCAGAGTACCGAGAGTTCACATGAAAAATGAGATGTCACATTAACCTCCAAGTCAAGGCAGGAGTCCCTCCTTGGGGTGGTTGTGCGAGAAGCAATATAGTGGTATAGTTAGAAGTACAGATTTAGTGACAGACTTCTTGGGTCTGAATCCCAGATCTATTATATATTAAGTGGGTGTGATGATTTTGTGCTCTGTCAACTCAGATAAATTGGAATGACATTTCAAGTATTTCCTTTTTTGAATGTTTCTGCAATAGTGTTGGTCACAAGAGAAGTTTGTGTACCTTTCCAGGCTTGGTAGGCATCATGGCATCATTAAAACCTCCTGGAAATCTGGGACTAGTATAGCCTGTGATAATGTGGCTATTTTGGTAATAAATGCCACTGAAAGACCTTTAATCTTAACCAGGTTTTTATATGTCTGTCTCTTCCACCATATTATGTGGTACTTAAGGTCAGCATATTCTCTTTTATTCTCTATCTTGTATCATTTGTACTGCTCAGGATAGTGCTTTGCATATACTAGTCCAATTGAAAGTGGTTCAATGAAAAAAATGATATTGCAGTAATTGTTTAAGGGTATATCAATTATAAAAGTGCAAGTTGCCTATGAAAGAAGTATCAAAGACAATTATTCTTCCACAAGACATCTAGGATATGCAAGCCAGGGTAGAAATGCCTTCTTTATTCCTACTTTATTCTTCCTATGCTATTTTTTTTTCTTGCAATCATTGTGTTCTACCTCCAGTTAAGAAAACCCTCTTAGAAAAACATGGGAAAGCAGATTTCTGCTTTTATTTCATTGGCTGGAATTGTGACTCTGTGGGGAAGGAAAAGTAAGTTTCCCTCTACCTTTCTAGGTTCTTGGAGGAGACCCCAGCTCCCATAATTAAACAAAACAAAACAAACAACAACAACAACAACAAGAACAACAACAAACCCAAAGGATGATCAAGAGAAAAACAGATGGAGATTTAATAACATGTATACCTCCTTTATACACAGAAGATACCCAGGAAAACTGAGTAACGCCCCCAAATGTCCCTAACCACCACCTCATGCAACAACTCCAGCTAAAGACAAAAGATGTTAGAAAGGGTGGAATGGAGGCCAGTTATGGAATTATCAGGAAAAGTACACTAAACAAGGGTAAGATTGTTTTGCAGATTTAACTCATTGCCTTCTCCTTTGATAGCAGTTTCTAGAAACTTAGAGTCATATTCTCTAGCTAGTACACAGAGGGGGACACCCTTACAAATGGAGATTTTCTTTATAAATGTCAATGTCTCTTAGAAAAGAGTGATTTCTATTCAGTTTTGAGGGCTTTTCCTCTGTCTGCTGTCTCTTAAAAAGAATCAGCTTAAAATAATCCTTATGCCAAAGGAGCCTATTTTAGGAGTGGTATTCTGCTACCCTTCAACCCACCTATCACTAGTTGCAAAAAAAAAGGCTAAGAAAAAAAATTTTTTTTTCTAAACACATCACGGCCTTGAACAAAATTGGGGTTCTGTTAGTAAGGCAGAAGGAGAAAGTGGATATGGGTGGGTAGATGAAGAGTTCTTCAAAAGTAAGAAAGACTTGAGCCAAATGAAGCATAAAAGAGAGCGGTTTCACTTTGAGTTCTCTGAAAGAAACTAACATTTTCTCTCTTTGAAGATCTCAGGTAATGCTTTGAGAATACCTGTGCTGGAGGAAACTTGGTCCAGCAGGAAGGAAGTTCATAATGAACGGGAGCAGAATTTGTTGCCCTGAAATATGCTACTTTGGCATAAGGATTATTTTAGGCTGAATTTTTGTAAGAAACAGCAAAAAGAGGAGAAGCTTTGAAAAACTGAGTAGAAGTTAACCTTTTGTAAGAGATATTTACATGTATAAAGGAAATCTGCATTTGTAAGGGTGTCTCCCACTCTTCATCAAGCAGAAGAAAATAACCGAATCTCTAGAAATCTCATCAGTGGAGAAGAGAGTAACTTAAATCTGAATAATCTTTCCCTTGTTTATTGTGCCTTTCCTAGTAATTTCCCATAACTGCCCTTCCTTTTCCTCCCACTGTCTGGAGATAGTATTTAAAATGATGGCTTGGGCCATTTTGGAGAGCTACTTGGTTTCCCTGGGTCTCTTTCATTTATATAGGAAGCATCCTAAAGTTAAACTTCTGTTTTTCTCATTAATCTGTCTCTTATTATAGACAGTGTCTCAGCCTAGAAAGGTAAAGGGAAAATGATTTTCCTTCCCTATAGCAACAAATCTGTAGCAACTGAGTGGAGCTCAATGAACTGAACCCTGGCTCTGGTAACCTAAAAAGAAGTGGAGGAGACCATAATCATTGTTCACTTCTAAGTCTGATAATGTAGCCATTGAAATCATTTGTAGCATTATCCTGGATGTTCACTAGTGAGTAAAAGAGAATGTGTTTCCTAAATTGGGGGTGGGAAGGAGTGGGCATGAGTGCAGTGTTTGTAACCGAATTTAAAAACACTGTCTTTCCTGCTCTGTGTCCCTCTATTTTTACTTCTGACACTTCTGGTCACCAAATATGTGGGAACTTTCCCCCCACCAGACAATTCTCTGTGACACCATCTGGGGATCCTAAAATTTAGGTCAATTCTGATACCATCTACCTGTAGATAGCATCAGATCCCACAGGGAAAAGGCTTGGTCTCACAAGACCGCCTCCCTACCTCCTGTACCCTGAGATTTCAGGAGCCAGTATAACAAGTCTGGGTTGTCATTTGTGCTTCTGACCAACTGACCAACCTGAGGTCTCCATGACCCCCTCCTCAGGTTATATTAATTTTCTAGAGCTTCTCACAGAATTTAGGGAAACACATTGTTCAGTTGATTAAAAGATATGATAAAAAACACAGATGAAGAAATATAGTGAGTGAGGTCTGGGAGGGTCTGGAACACAGAAGTTTCTATCCCTGTGGAGTTGGGATGTGTGACCCTCCAGGTACATGAATGTGTTCACCAGTATGGAAGCTCGCTGAACCCCATATTGTAGGATTTTATGAAGGCTTCATTATGTAGGTATGAGCAATCATTAATTACACTTTTAGCACTTCCCCCTTCTATGGGAATGGGGAGGGGATAGAACTGAAAATTTCAAGTGTCCAATCACACCTTGATCTTTCTGGTGACCAACCCCCATCCTGATGCCATCCAGGAACCCACCCAGAGTCTCTTCATTTGAACTAATGATGTTTCCATTACCCCAGAAATTGCAGCAGATTTAAGAGCTCAGTGTCAGAAACCAGGGTCAAAGACCAAATATTAGAACGAAAGATGCTGCTGGTGCTCTTATCACTCAGGAAATTATAAGGATTTTAGAAACTTTGTGCCAGGAACTGCAGAGACAAATAAATATATTTCTATTATCACACACTAACATTCTGTGTAAGAGTAGAATTATATGGTAACCTGATTAAGTACTAATTGTCTAGTTTTAGTGTTGCACTAGAAGTCAGTTCTCTTTCCACTGAAGTGGTAAGTTTTTACCTAAGATTTGGATGTAATGGTTATTAACTCTTGCCTCTTTGTTGGAAGCTTACCTTTCTATACCTGCTTTATGGTATTGGGACTGTAAATCACATTTCTCAGGCCAGCTTGCTCCCTATTGAACTGCACTGATGAGAATACCAAAGGAAGACTAGGAAGACAAGAGGAAGGAAAATAGACTTCTTCTTGTTGATTTCTATTCCTGCCTGCATTGCTCCGTCATTTTCCACACTGGTTTGTAGCTGTTGACTCCAGGAGTAGCAGCTGGTTCCAATTTTCAGGGTTCCCCCCTCCCACCACTGTCAAACCATCTTAACAAGTCATCTCACAGATACCAGCAGCCAGGCAGCATGCCCTCCTCAGAAGATCAAGTCCTGGCTTGGGGGAGGGGTATGCCCCAGCTCAATGGGACTTCTCCTTCAGGTTTCTAATTCCTAGTAATCTCTATCTGGTTTTTTTTTTCCCCCCTAGCTCTAGCAGCTTCCACTAGTTACAATTTCCATGTTACCTCAATGTCCCCTTTTAGTCCTTTAATACTTATTTAAACAATTCCCTATATTATGATTTTGTTGTTATTAAAATGGCTGATTTGGTTCCTGTTTTCCTAACTGAACACTCACTGATGCAATGAGTAAAAATTAAGTAAGTTTTAATGCTACACACTATACTTAAGAAACACAATTGGGGAAAAAAGAGAATGACCCCTAGCCAAAGAGAAAAGCCCTGTTGCTTCTCAATGTGGCAGGCAGGGTGAGGTACATTCTGAAAACAGAAAAGAGTGAGGTAGATTTGTTCAGGTAGCTTGCTGGTTCCTCGTGCAGTCAGGAAAGGACCAACATTCCCAGGGGGCAGGAATAATATAAACAGCATGGACTGTGTTTGTGCCCTATTGCTTCAGACATTCCCAAAAAGATGTCTAGCAGGTGCTCTCCAATAACAGAGCAAGCTGGGTATAAAAATGTAAGATTTAGGCTATTAAAGCATAAATAATACTTAAATCCTATCACATTTGTATACTTCCAACAGAACAATAGGTTCTGAAGTCAGATTTCTGCTTTCTGATTTCATTGTACCAAACAGATTATAAACTATACTAATTTAGGGAACATTCTGGGGTCCAAGGAAAGTCTCATATAAAGTGGGATCAGCAAGCCCCCAGTTGGGATTATTTCAGAAACACCCACCAAGACAGAAGATATCTGGTTGATTGTTGTAAATTGCTAGATCCTTTTCCGCATTTAAGGTGATGTATTTGCCATATATATTAAAAGGGGAATTTTTAATTTTTAATATTAAAATGAAATAGAGTTCAATAACACTAAAAATAGGCAATGAAAATAAATTTTGTTCTCAATAGAAGAAAAAGGTAAATATCTGTCAGAAAATTTTCTCCAGGTGATTTATTGAGTTAGAACAGTTACAAAATTGAGTTAGAAGAAATATAGTAGTCTATTAAGACTCAGAAAATATTTTTCTTAAGCTTGAAACATAGCCAAGGAACTTTAGGTGATAGGGAGACCATACCCACCGATCTCTTCTTCTTTCTAAGGGGAAACTAAAATTATTATAACTATATCTGTATCTATATCATCTATAACTATGTCTATATTTCTTCATAAGAACATAGAGAAGATAGGAAACAGGGTAAACAAAAATATCCATAAGTTTTTGGAAGATACAAAACAGAAGGAAGACTGAAAGCATTGTGATGAAGCTGGACATTAAAGTACACATAACAAAATACGTAGACATGCAGACACATGGTGAAGGGAAAGGATGAAGCACAAGATGAAAACAAACATGGCACTGGGATAAAGTTACAATATTGAACAGTGTTGTGCCCGTGTCACCAGCAGTCAGGGGACTCACCCCACCTCCACTAGGTAAGAGCTTGGTTGCTGGACAAGGATCTTAGTTGGAAAGTCTGCTTTCCCCAGTCTTTGTGTAAAACGCAGGCAGCTAGGCACTCAATTCTCAGACAAGAAAGGTGCCTGCTTTTCTGAAGAGACTGAAGAGTGCTAGGGAAAATATCTCCACATACAGCTATTTAAGTTTTTTTTTTTTTTTAAATGTCCTACTCCTCTTTAGGATACCCTCAAACTCACCATTTAAAATTCCTACTATAATGGGTATCCCAAGAGAAACGAAAGAAACTTTTGCATGTATTAAAACGGAAAACAAAGAACCATACAGAAAAGCACATAAAAGGAAAAAGAAAAGAAGATATAGGAAATTATATTTACAATTGGAAATTAAAAATACAATTGTTAAAAAAAATCAGTGGAATACACAATGGTATATTAGTCATCAGAAAGGATGAATATCCAACTTTTGCATCAACATGGATGGGTCTGAAGGAGATTATGCTGAATGAAATAAGTCAAGCAGAAAAAGTCAATTATCGTATGGTTTCACTTATTCATGGAACGTAAGGAATAGCATGGAGGACACTAGGAGAAGGAAGGGAAAATGAAGGGGGGAATCAGAGAGGGAGATGAACTAGGAGAAACATGGACTCTGGGAAATAAGCTTAAGAGTTCTAGAAGGAAGGGGTGTGGGGGGATGGTTTAGCTTGGAGATGGACTTTAAGGAGTGCATGGATTGCATGGAATACTAAGTGTTATATGCAAACAATGAATCATGGAACATATATCAAAAACTAATGATGTACTGTATGGTGACTAACATAACATAATAAAAAAATCAATGGAAATATTGCAAGATGAAAATGAAGAAATCACTGAGAGTCTAAACCCAAGGAACAGTGCTGGAGAAAAGATAAGACAAAAGTAATAGTCCTAGAATATTTACCCCCCAATTCAATAACTCATTAATAACAGATTTACAAAAAGAACAGGAGATAAAGACAACGTATCTTCAAGATCCTACAGAAAACTATATTCATCCTAGGATGCCATACTCAAAAAACCATCAGCCGGGTATAAGCACAAAATGATGTCATATTCATGCAAAGTCACAAAAAATTTACTATTCATGCACCTTTTTTTAGAAACACTTCAGAGGGGGGAGGAGTCAAGATGGCAAGATGGCGGAGAAGTAGCAGGCTGAGACTACTTCAGCTAGCCGGAGATCAGCTAGATAGCTCATCTAAAGATTGCAAACACCTGCAAATCCATTGGCAGATCGAAGAGAAGAAGAACAGCAATTATGGAAACAGAAAAACAACCACTTTCTGAAAGGTAAGACTGGCAGAGAAGTGAATCCAAAACGATGGGAAGATAGACCCGGGGGGGAGGGGCCGGCTCCTGGCAAGCGGTGGAGCAACGGAGCACAAAATCGGGACATTTAAAAGTCTGTTCCACTGAGGGACAGGAGGCCATCATTTGTATTCCCGTCCTTCTGAACTCTAAGGAAAGTGCTCAGGGAACAAAAGCTCCTGAAAGCAAAGCCGAGCTGATTACTCAGCCCTCAGCCCGGACCCTAAAGGGAGGTGCAATTCCGCCTGGGGCAAAAACACTTGAGAATCCCTACGCCAGGCTCCTCCCCCAGAAGATCAACAAGAAATCAAGCCAAGACCAAGTAGAACTACCAAGGAGTGCGGTTTCAATACCAAGGAGAGCAGCAGAATTCCAGAGGAGGAGAAAGCAAAGCACGGAACTCATGGCTTTCTCCCTGTGATTTTCTAGTCTTGCAGTTAATTTAATTTTTTTCTTTTTCATTTTTATTTCTCTTCTTCTGCTAAAATTTTTTTTA
Organism: Mustela nivalis; assembly: GCF_964662115.1. Taxonomy (NCBI): domain Eukaryota; kingdom Metazoa; phylum Chordata; class Mammalia; order Carnivora; family Mustelidae; genus Mustela; species Mustela nivalis. The sequence continues at coordinate 47,212,681 of NC_139028.1, forward strand.
ACTTTTACCCTTTTCTTTTTTAATGTTTTTCAACTAGTTTATCTAATATATATATATTTTCTTTTTTACACTTTTCTTTATTCGTTTTCTTTTTTTAATTCTTTGCTTTTCTTTTTTTATTTTTTTTTCTTTTTGAAATTCTTTTTATCCCCTTTCTCCCTCCTCGCAATTTGGGATCTCTTCTGATTTGGTTAAAGCATATTTTCCTGGGGTTGTTGCCACCCTTTTAGTATTTTACTTACTCCTTCATATACACTTATCTGGACAAAATGATAAGGCGGAAAAATTCACAACAAAAAAAAAAAAAAAAAAAAGAGCAAGAGGCAGTACCCAAGGCTAGGGACCTAATCAATACAGACATTGGTAATATGTCAGATCTAGAGTTCAGAATGACAATTCTCAAGGTTCTAGCTGGGCTCGAAAAAGGCATGAAAGATAATAGAGAAACCCTCTTTGGAGTTATAAAATCCCTTTCTGGAGAAATAAAAGAACAAAAATCTAACCAAGTTGAAATCAAAAAAGCTATTAATGAGGTGCAATCAAAAATGGAGGCTCTCACTGCTAGGATAAATGAGGCAGAAGAAAGAATTAGCAATATAGAAGACCAAATGACAGAGAATAAAGAAGCTGAGCAAAAGAGGGACAAACAGCTACTGGACCAGGACGGAAGAATTCGAGAGATAAGTGACACCATAAGACGAAACATTAGAATAATTGGGATTCCAGAAAAAGAAGTAAGAGAGATGGAGCAGAAGGTATACTGGAGAGAATTATTGGGGATAATTTCCCCAATATGGCAAAGGGAACGAGCATCAAAATTCAGGAGGTTCAGAGAACGCCCCTCAAAATCAATAAGAATAGGCCCACACCCCATCACCTAATAGAAAATTTACAAGTCTTAGTGACAAAGAGAAAAACCTGAAAGCAGCCCGGGAAAAGAAGTCTGTAACATACAATGGTAAAAATATTAGATTGGCAGCTGACTTATCCACAGAGACCTGGAGGGCAGCAAGAGCTGGCATGATATTTTCAGAGCACTAAATAAGAAAAACATGCAGACAAGAATACTATATCCAGGTAGGCTACCATTGAAAATAGAAGGAGAGATTAAAAGCTTCCAGGACAAACAAAAACTGAAAGAATTTGCAAACACCAAACCAGCTCTACAGGAAATATTGAAAGGGGTCCTCTAAGCAAAGAGAGAGCCTACAATTGGTAGATCAGAAAGGAACAGAGACCATATAGAGTAATAGTAACCTTACAGGCAATACAATGGCACTAAATTCATATCTCTCAATAGTTACCCTGAATGTTAATGGGCTAAATACCCCAATCAAAAGACAAAGGGTATCAGAATGGATAAAAAAACAAAACCCATCTATATGTTGCCTCCAAGAAACTAATTTTAAGCCTGAAGACACCTCCATACTTAAAGTGAGGGGGTGGAAAAGAATTTACCATGCTAATGGACATCAGAGGAAAGCAGGAGTGGCAATCCTTATATCAGATCAATTAGATTTTAAGCCAAAGATATAATAAGAGATGAGGAAGGACATTATATCATACTCAAAGGGCCTGTCCAACAAGAAGATCTAACAATTTTAAATATCTATGCCCCCACCGTGGGAGCAGTCAACTATATAAACCAATTAGTAACAAAATCAAAGAAACACATCAACAATAATACAATAATAGTAGGGGACTTTAACACTCCCCTCACTGAAATGGACAGATCATCCAAGCAAAAGATCAACGAAGAAATAAAGGCCTTAAATGACACACTGGACCAGATGGACATCACAGATATATTCAGAACATTTCATCCCAAAGCAATGGAATACACATTCTTCTCTAGTGCACATGGAACATTCTCCAGAATAGATCACATCTTCGGTCCTAAATCAGGACTCAATCGGTATCAAAATATTGGGATCATTCCCTGCATATTTTCAGACCACAATGCTCTAAAGCTAGAACTCAACCACAAAAGGAAGTTTGGAAAGAACCCAAATAAATGGAGACTAAACAGCATCCTTCTAAAGAATGAATGGGTCAACCAGGAAAGTAAAGAAGAATTGAAAAAAATTATGGAAACAAATGATAATGAAAATACAATGGTTCAAAATCTGTGGGACACAACAAAGGCAGTCCTGAGAGGAAAACATATAGTGGTACAAGCCTTTCTCAAGAAACAAGAAAGGTCTCAGGTACACAACCTATCCCTACACCTAAAGGAGCTGGATAAAGAACAAAAAAGAAACCCTAAGCCCAGCGGGAGAAGAAAAATCATAAAGATAGAGCAGAAATCAATGAAATAGAAACTAAAAAAACAATAGAACAAATCAACGAGACTAGGAGATGGTTCTTTGAAAGAATTAATAAGTTTGATAAACCCCTGCCCAGACTTATCAAAAAGAAAAGAGAAAGGACCCAAATAAAATTATGAATGAAAGAGGAGAGATCACAACTAACACCAAAGAAATACAAACTATTATAAGAACATACTATGAGCAACTCTATGCCAACAAATTTGACAATCTGGAAGAAATGGATGCATTCCTAGAAACATATAAACTACCACAACTGAACCAGGAAGAAATAGAAAGCCTGAACAGACCCATAACCAGTAAGGAGATTGAAAGTCATTAAAAATCTCCAAACAAACAAAAGCCCAGGGCCAGACAGCTTCCGGGGGTAAGTCTACCAAACATTTAAAGAAGAACTAATTCCTATTCTCCTGAAATTGTTTCAAAAAATAAAAATGGAAGGTCAACTTCCAAACTCATTGTATGAGGCCAGCATCACCTTCATGCCAAAACCAGAAAAGGATCCCATCAAAAAAGAGAGCTATAGACCAATATCCTTGATGAACACAGAAGCGAATATTTTCACCAAAATACAAGCCAGTAGGATTCAACAGTACATTAAAAGGATTATTCACCACGACCAAGTGGCATTTATTCCAGGGCTGCAAGGTTGGTTCAACATCCGCAAATCAGTCAATGTGATACAACACATCAAACATAAAAGATCTTTCACATAAAACAAACATCTTTCCCATAAAAGAAAGAACAAGAACCATATGATACTCTCAATAGATGCTGAAAAAGCATTTGACAAATCACAGCATCCCTTCCTGATCAAAACTCTTCAAAGTGTAGGGATAGAGGGCACATACCTCAATATCATCAAAGCCATCTATGAAAAACCCACCACAAATTTCATTCTTAATGGAGAAAAACTGAAAGCTTTTCCGCTAAGGTCAGGAACATGGCAGGGATGTGCATTATCACCACTGCTATTCAACATAGTACTAGAAGTCCTAGCCTCAGCAATCAGACAACAAAAGGAAATTAAAGGCATCCAAATCGTCAAAGAAGTAGTCAAATTATCACTCTTCTCAGATGATATGATAGTATATGTGGAAAACCCAAAAGAATCCACTCCAAAACTGCTAGAACTTATACAGGAATTCAGTAAAGTGTCAGGATATAAAATCAATGCATAGAAATCATTTGCATTTCTCTACACCAACAACAAGACAGATGAAAGAGAAATTAAGGAGTCCATCCCATTTACAATTGCACCCAAAACCATAAGATACCTAGGAATAAAACTAACCAAAGAGGCACAGAATCTATACTCAGAAAACTATAAAGTACTCATGAAAGAAATTGAGGAAGACACAAAGAAATGGAAAAATGTTCCATGCTCCTGGATTGGAAGAATAAATATTGTGAAAATGTCTATGCTACCTAAAGCAATCTACACATTTAATGCAATTCCTATCAAAGTACCATCCATCTTTTTCAACGAAATGGAACAAATAATTCTAAAATTTATATGGAACCAGAAAAGACCTCGAATAGCCAAAGGGATATTGAAAAAGAAAGCCAACGTTGGTGGCATCACAATTCCGGACTTCAAGCTCTATTACAAAGCTGTCATCATCAAGACAGCATGGTACTGGCGCAAAAACAGACACATAGATCAATGGAACAGAATAGAGAGCCCAGAAATAAACCCTCAACTCTATGGTCAACTAATCTTTGACAAAGCAGGAAAGAATGTCCAATGGAAAAAAGACAGCCTCTTTAATAAATGGTGTTGGGAAAATTGGACAGCCACATGCAGAAAAATGATGTTGGACCATTTCCTTACACCACACACAAAATAGACTCAAAATGGATGAAGGACCTCAATGTGAGAAAGAAATCCATCAAAATCCTTGAGGAGAACACAGGCAGCAACCTCTTCGACCTCAGCCACAGCAATATCTTCATAGGAACATCGCCAATGCAAGGGAAGCAAGGGCAACAATGAACTGTTGGGATTTCATCAAGATCAAAAGCTTTTGCAGAGCAAAGGAAACAGTTAACAAAATCAAAAGACAACTGACAGAATGGGAGAAGATATTTGCAAACGACATATCAGATAAAGGACTAGTGTCCAAAATCTATAAAGAACTTAGCAAACTCAACACCCAAGGAACAAATAATCCAATCAAGAAATGGGCAGAGGACATGAACAGACATTTCTGCAAAGAAGACATCCAGATGGCCAACAGACACATGAAAAAGTGCTCCATATCACTCAGCATCAGGGAAATACAAATCAAAACCACAATGAGATATCACCTCACACCAGTCAGAATAGCTATAATCAACAAGTCAGGAAATGACAGATGCTGGCGAGGATGCGGAGAAAGGGGAACACTCCTACACTGTTGGTGGGAATGCAGACTGTGCAACCACTTTGGAAAACAGCATGGATGTTCCTCAAAATGTTGAAAATAGAACTGCCCTATGGCCCAGCAATTGCACTACTGAGTATTTACCCTAAAGATACAAATGTAGTGATCCGAAGGGCACGTGCACCCAAATGTTTATAGCAGCAATGTCCACAATAGCCAAACTATGGAAAGAACCTAGATGTCCATCAACAGATGAATGAATAAAGAAGAGGTGGTATATATACACAATGGAATACTATGCAGCCATCAAAAGAAATGAAATCTTGCCATTTGTGACAACATGGATGGAACTAGAGCATATCATGCTTAGCGAAATAAATCAAGCAGAGAAAAACAACTATCATATGATCTCCCTGATATGAGGAAGTGGTTATGCAACATGGGGGCTTAAGTGGGTAGGAGAAGAATCAATGAAACAAGATGAGATTGGGAGGGAGACAAACCATAAGTGACTCTTAATCTCACAAAAAAAACTGAGGGTTGCTGGGGGGAAGAGGGGTGGGAGAAGGGGAATGGGGTTATGGACGTTAGAGGGTATGTGCTTTGGTGAGTGCTGTGAAGTGTGTAAACCTGGCGATTCACAGACCTGTACCCTGGGGATAAAAATATATGTTTATAAAAAAAAAAAGAAAAAAAAAAGAAACACTTCAGGAAAACGAGCAGGTGAGCTAAAGGCTGCAGAAAGGAAGTATGATATCTGAGAAACAGTGGCAGCATCTCATGAGAGGTAAAGATCATTCTCTGGATGGCACCTTCCAGGCCTATGGAGCAGGTGGATAGAAAGTTCTGGGAAAAACTTTAGAGGAAAAAGGGGACACAAAAAATAGCTTGATCTAATAGAACACTTGGTTACAAAAAGATGTCCAGACACAGGTTAATGGAATCTGATAGCCCATAGGACAAAATTAAAGTTATTTATGTAGACATTTGTTATCTGTTGGCATTCCTATGAGTAATACTTTATAATAATCCTGATATAAACATTAGCTGTTGATCACTCTAAAAGTAGTCATCTATCTATACATGGCAAGGAAAAAAATTATTTTTATAAGGGGTTTACCAATGATTTCTGAAATTAATAACAGTCAAGAAATGAGTACATAGAAAAGGGAAGGTCACTACCAGGAGAGCCTAAGCAATCTGTGTCAGTGAGCTGGATCCTTCCTGAAGGGGGTCAGGGGCCATATCAGAGGGCTGCTGTTTCTCATTATGAACCTCTCAGGACAACATGATCGTGTAAATGTGAAACTATACTATTTTGACTAGAATAAAAGGGGTAAAGGTTAAAAAGGCAGGCAGTAACATCAATTACAACCACCACATTAGTGTATCCCAAACTTAACCACAAAATATGTCAACTTTTTTTAGTGTCTGCTGACACATTGCTTAAATAAGTAAGTAGTTAAATGTCCCGGATAGAAAAGACATCTTTGTAATCCTAATGTACATATTTATTAGAAGACAACTGATCTCTTGGGGAAAGCTCTATTTTCTGATTGCCATGAGTAAAGTTACTTGAAAGACCCTCAGAGTGTCTATAGGATGGTCAACAGTTTCCAGAATCTTCTCTACTATAGAAGTGATGGAAGTGAAAGGACTCAAATGTACAACTAACAAGGAGAGATAGTTTATCATTACTTTCAAAATGTTTTAGTATTGTATGTTCCTATTGGAGATATCCCGTCCCCTGCTTTGAACACTTGGGAAAAGAGGAAGAACTAGGGGAAATTGATTTGTTTAGCCACGATTTTTCAAATACTTTTGTGCAGGGAAATTTTTCTAGAGCAGAAGTATTTTGCACAGTCTCAATATGCAAAGTGATCAAGACTTCAGCTCCACTAGGCCAGGGTCCAAGCATGGTAGCAGATGGGCCTGCCATTCCCCCTGGCTTATTTCCCATTGCACCAGTGCCTGACTTAAAAAACGAAGTGTAAAACTGACTGGTTTAAAGAATTACTCCTAACTGTTCTACTACACAGGTAGTATTTAGGGATGTTTTTGTTAAAACTGTAAAGAAAAGAAGGAAAGTAATTATCATAGAGGTCAGGATAGTGTTGACCTTCACAGAGGAGGGAGATGTTGTGCCTTGAGTTGCATTGGTGTCTTTGGTAATTTTCACAGCAGTGTTTGTTTTGTAATATTTGAGTGATCTGTTCATCTGTATTTTGTATAATTTTGAATGTGTTACATTTCAAAATAAAATTTTCACTTGATAATTAAAAAAAAAACTTTGAAGACACAAGTCTATATAAAAAATACAGCATGATATCTTACCTGAAAAACAAGCCACACCAAAAAACAAACCAGAGTCCCCAAATAAAAACATTAGTCTGTTTTTTAAAATTCATCATATTACACGTGCAAGCATATGAATCCAAGATATTTTTAGATTATTTTAAAGGTCATTTTAAATTGTAGCTTTGTATAGATAAGATGTTTTAAATTTTATTTATCTGTGATGGTTTTTCATGAAATATCAAATAGAATTTCAATTAAATTTTAGCATTGGGTGTAACAAAGTTTCGGATTATATTTTTGGAATGTGTCAGGAATTTGAAAAGCAGGAAAAAAAGCTAGTGAAAAATAATATGGGCACCTGAATGGCTCAGCTTAAGCATCCAGCTTGATTTCTGCTCAGGTCATGATCTAGCCTCTTTGGGCTTCACGCTCAGCAGAGAGTCAGTCTGAGGATTATCTCTCTTTGCCCCTTTCTCTCCCCACTCTCTTTCTCTCTCTAAAATAAATAAATTAATTAAAAAAATAATGTTTTCTTTCTTTCCTTTCTCTCTCTTTCTCTTTATTTCTTCTTAAGCAAGTGGAACTGTGAGTTAAGTAAGTGCCTCTACCGTTATTTTTCTGCATGACTACAAGTGTCTTGACATCTCAATCTTCAATTTGTCTCTCTTTAGAGAGTGTACAGTGATATTTCTGAAGCTATTCTCCTGCTTGTATAAGAAATAGGTTATTGAAGACAGGAAGCCTCCATGGATTTAGAGTCCCAAGTTCTTCCAACTAGTTCCAAAGGTCAGGGCTTTTGCGCACATTCCTTCTGGTTAGAATTCTCTTTATCAGCATGTCCAAAATGTCTTCTTATTTCTAGGTAAGAAGAAATGTGATGATAAGAAATGTGATGAATTTCTAGATAAGAAATGTGATGAATCTATCCACAATCCATGGATCCTATCATTAATTCAAAAAATACTTAATTGAGTACCTACTGTATAACAAGCATTCTATGAAATCTTAGACTATGAAGGAGCTGAAGAGTTGGAACTTTATCTTGGAAGCTACATATAGTTATTGCAGGATTTTAAGCAGAACAATGACATAATTAAATTACAAAACAAATTAGGAGACCATTGAAGGTAACTATATAAGCAATTATTACACTAGAACTACAATAATGGGAATGTGACTAAAGAGGGTTAGCTCCAAAAGGAACAAATCAAGAATCATACAATAACAGTAGGGAACTTTAGCCCCTCTCTTGCATCAGTGAAGCAGATGGTCTATACAGGACCCCATGACAAAATGTGGTAGAGACATGTGAGAGAGGGGAGATCCACTATGATCCCTAAGCGCTAGCTTGGTTGATTGGATGGATGGTGTTATTCAGAAAGCTGTAGAGTTGAAAAGGAAGAACGCATTTTGGGGAAAAGATGTTAGATTTTATTTTGAGTGTAGTGGGGCTGATAAATAGAAATGATCAGAAACTATTTGGATGTACAAGTTGAGAACACAGCAGAAGCACTTCCATGAAAGAATCTTTCTAGATTTTTCAGCTGGCAATAATCTTTTATTCCTCATAATAATATGTATATTATGTAATATACATACAATAATATGTATATATGTACTGCCCTGTAGCACCTACTGCCATCTACTATAAATTTCAATTATATGTATATAACATATATGTATCATGTCTCCCATATTAGCCTGCAATATGGGACTAATATGACTGCTACGTCTTTTTTCCACAAAAGTACACAGAAAATGACAGGCATTCAAAACCATGTGCTAAATAATGGGCAGACTTAGCCATCTCACTGAAGATCTCCCCTGGAAATTTTATGAGAATCAACCTCACTGTTTATTCTCATTGTTATTAATGTTTTCTTCATTTTGGCCACAGGAATATTTTTATTAGGTTGATGCTTTGCATTGTAATCAAATCATATGCTACCAGCATCACTGGCAGAACCAGTTGTCTGGTTACCTGAATTCTATCAGATACACAGTTTTGGGTTTTGTTTCTTCCCCCATGATTCTTAGGTGAAATCATACACAGAAATCAAAGGAAATGCTTTTCTCGCAGTCAAGCCATCCTGGCCATGGGCAGTATCACATCAATATTTTAAAACTTTAGATATAACTCCTTAAAAATCTCTCTCATTATAAACAGTCTTGTGTAAATACGTGTACATTTAAACAAGTATTTTGTATAGCTTTTGCTAACAGTGATAGCAGTGTCTCTGGGCTGTAGGTGTGTCAGTAGTGGTGCTCCAATCCCAAAATGAGGTTAAAAGGTTAGGTTTGTTTGTTTGTTTGTTTAATTAGATGCAGCTCCGATTCGTAGCTAAAATCTGCCAAGGTTTAGGTTTCAGAGGTGCCATTTCTCTCAAGAGGGTTGACATGTGGGGGCTGATTTTTTGATATACAGAGATTTAATGCTATATTAAACTGCTTTTAACATTGATTGCTTAACTTGGCATACCTCAGGTGTTAGAGATGCCACCCTGTAACCCTGACCATTAGCCTTACTGTGTTTCTGATATTGGTACCATGGGATGGTCTGTTCTAGAACACACTTATGTCTGCACCTTGTTATTCTGGATCATTCTTTAAGACTGAGATCAGATGTGACTCTTCTAATAACCCATTTATTTTCCTCCAGTGTGGGTCCGGCACCCCTCCTTTGAGTTCTTATAGAAACTAAATGATTACCTTTATAATAATACTTGTCAGCTTGTTGGTTTGGGATATGAATTGTAAGAATCTGAAGAACTGGGAATTGTCTTTTATGTTGTCTCTCCAGCACCTGGAAAATGTACTGGGCATATAGTAGGTAGAATGTTACCAAATAAATGAAAGAATATAAACTTTCAGAAATTTAGAGTGCATTTTGGTTTCCCACAACTTATCCTAGAAACTACCATGAAAGAAAACACTTTGTCCTCAGAGTGACTTGATGTGGTGGGAAATCGGATAATGTCTGCATTTTTATTCCTTTGCTCTTAAGCTCTTAAGAAGTAGAGTGCTTGTTTTCTTTTCCCATCCACCACCAAAGTTCACTTTACAGGGGAACCCAATTATGACAGACTCAGCCTCTCCAGGAAGTAGGGAGTGGGAGGTAAAAGGGCTTTGGAGTGGATTCTTGAGAGTTGAGGCTAAGGTAGAATAGTGACTGTATGTGTAGGAGCTGAGTTGGGCAGTCACGAGCGATCTCTAGACCATAGTGATCTCCTCTTGCACATGGCATTATAGCAAGAATACTTACATATCTTCTTCGTCAACTCTTCTAAAATCTCCCAGGATAACAAATAGTGTTGACTAAGAGTTATTGTTTAACAAAAGATAAAAAATGACCAAATTTTTTAGTAAGATAATATTTTAGAGTAGAGAATTTACTCTTTCTTACCACCATTTTTACTGTTTTGTATCTTTATTTTATGACTTAATTTCTTAGTAAATTTTATTGAAAAGTGACTACTTATTTTTAGCTGGTATAAGGGAAAAAGATTTTTTCTTTCACTGCTTTCTCAGGAGAACATAGAAATAAAAGCTCTGGGGTGGTTGGTGTAGTGTTGATGTAGTGATGAGTGACATCATGACTGCAACTGGAGAAAAGGATATATATTGGGTGTGTAGGGGTGGTGGGAGTACAAACAGAGTTAAAGCAGATAAACATGGAGAGTCACAAAGGGAGAGTTGTGGTCATAGATTTCTTCTGGTTGATGGCTTTATCCATTATAACTATGTCATTCATTAATTTATCTAAGCCAGAGGTCACTGGTTGCTAAAAGATTGAAATGATTATCCAGGGAATGGTTGGTAACATAAATGAAGATAACAGACTAGCTATAAAGCAATAGGAAAACGTGGGGACTGGGGCAAACCAGAAAGGACATGCAAATTGTTTCTGAATGCGTTTATATACTTTTATAACATCAAATGAATAGTGTTTTAGCACATAGCAGTCACTCAAATTAAAGTCTTACTACATGATAAGGTAACTATTTCCTGTAATTTTTCTTCCAAACTATAAAGAATTTTTATGATTTTTCAAGAATTCTTGAGGAGGAAATCATATTACTTGGAGCTTCCCAGCTCCATCACTTAGCCTGTCAACTAAATGCTATTCAATCCTTGCTAAGAGTAGCTAATCTGTGCTGCTGAATATTAACTGTGGATCCACACTGAATTATAGTCTACTGGAAAAACAACTTATGAATCATGTTTCACCAATCCATAATGACTTCTACTGACATTCCTATAAAGCACTCAATTTTCAGGTACCAGTAGATAAGGACCTTGTGTATTTAGTAGGTGCTCAATTAATTGCTGCTGATGGATTGACATATTCATCAATAAAATGAATCCATTCCTTTTTTTTCCTTTTCACCTATTATAAGAGGTTGACAGTGCCTTGGTTTGAGAATATTTTAAGTGATGCAGACCTCTTAGGTTCAGTATTTACTGACCACATTTGTCTTTTTCATGATAACAGATGGAAACTCTAATGGGGTTGTTGGAATGGGATTTCAGTTTGAAGTCATACCTGAGCTGTGCTTTATCACATATAAAATGTTTTTACCCTTAAAGTTCCCTGGAGTATGAAGTAGCATTCTCTGTATCACAGTTGCCTTCTGCTCCTTCCAAGATATTTTATTTGTTTATTATGCTGTGCTTCCTATCCCCCTCTGTTTCATTTATTACCTTCCAAGGTACACAGTTGTCATTGTAGTCAAGTTGTCTCATTCCCCTCACTTACTATTGGGTTGACCTCATCAGACATGGCCACAAATCATATTCCTTTTCAATTTGAAATTGCCTTTTAGCTGCAGGTTTTTATTTCTCCAATGTGTTCTTTCAGCCCGTAATGAAGTTTCTAACACATCAACGAAGGGGACACCTGCCAAGGGTGTCATTTCTTACTGAAATGATAATTTGTGAGATAAGCTTAAGCAAAGCAAAAATGTTTTCTGGCTCTAGTTTTTCCAGCTGGAAGAAAAATTAGGCTACTGTCATTGAACTTTTAGGATTCATCAAGATATTATGACAAGTGGCTTCAAAAGTTGTAAGGGAGGATAAAGTTTGGGCAGAGCCCAGTGCTTGAGCTACTGGAAGGATGAAATGCATAGACAACATAGGGAAGGTGAGCTTAAGGTGAAGATGCACATATTTACCAGAAATTGTGGTGGAATTTCAATGTTAGCAACTGTTTTCCCACCAAGAGATATTTCTGAGAAGTATTTGAGGGATCATTCAGAACAGAAAGGCAACGGAGGAAATCTTGCCTTTCTTTTTTCTGTCTGCTTTTTCATTCCTTAGAAAGTCTATGCTTAGGATAGCTTCTACTAACTCCTCTCTAGAGAACAAAATTCCTTTCATTTTAGGCAGTCATCTTCTGGCTATGTGCTGACTAGCACAGGAAATACCTTTAGTTTGAATTGTTGGAGTTCTCTCCTGCTAGAAAAGCAGCAAAGTTGTGAAACATTGTACGAGGTCTTCAAAGGGTGAGGGTGTAATGGTAGGTGTGGAAGGAATAAGAGTGGACATTCAAGTCTTCGTTTTTATCATTTAGTAGTTCTGGGCTGCTGGACTGAAAACCAATTCTATCTGAGCTTTTATTCCACATCTGAGGACGTTAATATAAACAACCCCCCAAGGACATGGCCTTCATTAGTACTTTGTCGTTCTGTGTGTTCTCTCTGACTTGGCTCCACTTGGTTTATCTTCCGTGGCACAGGCTGTTAAGACCAAATCCATTCATTCATTCCAATATTTGAGCACTTATTATGTACAAGGCATTGTCCTATTATACCTTTAAGAAGACTATAAAGAACTTTGTAGCAGAGTGGTATACAAATAAACTGGATGCCAGTGAGAGAATTCACATAATGGAGGTTAGTGGAAATAGGTTAGTGGAAAAATTCCCAAGCTTGATCACTGGAGTCACGTTAATCTTTGCAGTAACAGGGTTTTGGTTAGTAGCCCATGGCATGATCTGTCTTCTTTGCCCTTCTAAGAGTGGACACAGAACTAGAAACTGTGTTTGGGGCTCTGAAATATCTCTACGGAGACATCATTAGAAATGGCCTGGTTAACATCTTGGAAATCATCCAGTTCTGTTTGCCACATTCTTATTGAGCAGAACAGAGCTGTCAAGAAGTGTTTTCATATCTTGTTGTCTATATACCCACGTAGTGAGTAGGGGTAGAGGAGTACTAAGCTTCCAGGCTCAGAGCCCAGCGATCCCTGCTCTGCATATTATCTTAATGCCAGGAGCAACCCAGGTTCTTTCTGTTCTGTTGTAATGCTCTATCCCCTTGCTTGTTGTTAATTTACTTGCTGCAGTTCAGTTTCCGTCCCCAGGGCCTTTTTTCAATAAAGTCTTCTTAAAGGTATCAGGGACTTGGGTGTGGCTCAGTGGGTTAAGCCTCTGCCTTCAGATCTGGTCATGATCTCAGGGTCCTGGGATTGAGTCCCGCATTGGGCTCTCTGTTTAGCAGTGAGCCTGCTTCCTCCTCTCTCTGCCTGCCTCTGCCTACTTGTGATCTCTCTTTCTGTCAAATAAATAAAATCTTAAAATCTTGCTCTTTGGTTCTGCTCCAACCCCTTTTTCAATCGCATGTTTCTTTCTCTCCTTATCCATCATTTTGTCTTTCACAGATGAGAATTTAAGTGTTTCTATTGTTTAAGAAATAGGCAGTATTTGCCCTGATTCTGTTTGAGGGGTAGGGCCCTTCTGTGGGTCCATGGTTAGGCCCAGGAAATCATACCATAGACATGAATTTCCATGTGTATGGATTTGGTGATGTTCAGTACGAGAGGGGTCACAGCTGGGATGTTTATACACACCCGCCCCACCCATATAGTTGATGGGCTTCTCTGGATGGCTGATGAACTTTTATTCTAGTGTAGATTACTTCTATTATTAAGTCACAGATTATTGAACCCAAAGCTTAACATCACTTTGTGTTCCCATTAGGAGAAAAGACAATTAGTAGCAATTGATGTAAGCTATGGATCCATATATATTCTTAGAACCATTTGACTGCCTTGATGTCCATCCATGCCCAGATTGCACTTTCCCCTTACATGAGACATAGTCGGAATATTTCAAACTTCACATACAATGGTTCCACTGTAGTAAACATAACATATTCCACCTGCCCACAAAGTCAATGTTTCCACAGTCTCCTTGTCAGAATAATGAGATGGTGGTTCCCATACCATACTGACCTGTCTGAAGTTTCTCTTGAATGCTAATTAGTATAAAGAAATTTAAAGAAAGGATTTTGCACTACTGCAGTATTGGAGCACAGAACATAAATGAATTTCACAAATGTATAACAAAATGTAGAGGGGCTGATTTATACCATCAGCCAATATCCAGGACTAATGATCTGATCTTCATCAAGGTGATTTTCTTTCCTTTTTTTTTTTTTTTGGCCTGAATAAAAAGAATACTTATGGATTGCAAATTCAACATAGAAGAGATGAAATACTGCCTGGTTGTTGCAACTTAGATACTCTGCAGCTTTAGATATTTCATTTATTCAACATTTATTATGTGTTTGGTGTATGCCAACCTCTTTGCTAGGAAATGATGCTGAAAGGTGAATTGTGCCTTCCTTCAGAGGATTTATAGGTTAATAGAAAAATACTGCTAGAGATGCGATGATAAAAATATGTAGAGGGCAAAGAGGCCACCGAAAGGAAGAGTTGAACCAATTTACCTGAGAGAGGACATTCATAAGATGTGTTCTCTGAGTTCTTACAACTTAGCAGATCACCAGATAGACATGGCATAAACTGTATGGCATGAAAATGAATCTTGATTAAATCACAGATAAAACAAACTACACTGGAAGCACTACATGTGTGGTACTAGGCAACAGTAATTTTTAATTAAACACACTTTAAATGTATTCATTTTCTCCTTTGTTAACTTATCATGCACAGTTTTTTTTTAAATATTACTTTTTTATTGCCCTGCAATATAGACCTTTTTGTTGTGTAGTTAAACAAATTTTAATGTGTGTAGTGTGGCCACCAGCATGTTGACTGTACAGAACCATTCCATCACCCTCAAAAAATATCCATGTGCTCCACTTACATTCCTCCTGCTTTGTAGACCCTGGCAACAGCTGATCTATCCTCCATCACGATAGTTTTTCGTTTTTGAAAATGTCATCTAAATGGAATCACTGTGTACGCAAACTTTTGACACTGGCTCTTTCAGTCAAACGCATTTGAGATTCAGTCAAGTGCTTGTGTGTATCAATAGTCTGTTCCCTTTTTAATGGTGAGTAGTACGTATGTACTAGTTTCCGTATCTACTCACCTGTTGAAAGGCTCTCAGACTGTTTTCAGTTTGGGGACATGATGAGTAGAACTGATATAAATATTGGTGTACAGTTTCTGGGTGAACATAAGTTTTATATTTATAAGATAGTAATAGTTTATTTATTTTAAAGCTGTAAGAACTTTTATTTGAAGATTTTATTTAAGACACAGAGAGAGAGAGAAGGAGAGAGTGCATGTGCAGGGGAGGGGGCAGACACAGGCCCCTCACTGAGCAGGGAGCCCCAGTATGAGGCCCGATCTCAGGACCCTGGGATCATGACCTGAGCCAAAGGCAGCTGCTTAACCTACTGAGCCACCCAGGTGCCTCCTCTAAGGTAGTAGTTAATGAAGAGAGATTAATGAATCACATGGTAAGTATATGTTAAACATTTGAAGACATTGATAAATGGCTTTCTAGAGATGCTGTGCTATTTTGAACTCCAACAGCAATGTGTGAGTGTTCAGTTGCTTCAGCCTCTGCTAACACTCAGCTTTTTGTTTTTTAAACTTCAGCTGTTCTAATAGGGTAAGTGCTGGTATTGCGTTGTGGCTTTATTTTTGCATTTAATTTTAATGAAGTTCAGTTTGTCAATTTGTTTTCCTTTTATGGATTGTGCTTTTAGTATCATGTATAAATTCATTATTTTACCTTCATTCCCTTAAGATATTTACGCCAGACACAGACTACTGAGTTGACAACTTTTTATTTCAGCATTTAAAAATTATGTCATCCCTGGCCTCCATTGTTTTTGATCATAAATCTGAAAATTCAGGTTGCTTTTCCTACAGAGAAAATGCATTTTTGTGGTGGTGGGGGGTTGGTGCGTGGGTGGCTCAGTCGTTTAAGTGTCCAACTCTTGGTTTCAGCTCAGGTCATGATCTTGCCATTTTGGGATTGAGTCCCACATGGGGCTCTGCACTCAGTGCGGAGTCTGCTTCAGATTCTCTCTTCCTCTTGCTATGGCCTCTCTTTCTTCTCAAATAAATGAACAAAATCTTTTTAAAAATGCATTTTTTTTCCTTCTAGCTGCTTTCAAATTATTTTTATTGCCTTTAATTTCTAGCAGTTTGATGTGTCAGGGCATGAGTTTTTGGTGGTTTATTTTGTTTGATGTTTACTAAACTTCTTGAATCTACTATAGGATTATGTCTTTTGTCATAGTTTTAGGCACTGTTCCTTCAAATATTTTTTTTATTTACCATATTCATTTTCTTCTCATTCTAAGACTGTTTTCAAAAATATTAGACCTTTTGTTGATGTTCCACTGGTTTCTGAGGCTTTATTCATTTATTTCAATTTTTTCATCTGTGTTTTTCAGACTCATTAATTTCTATTGCTATATCTTCAAGTTCATTGACTCCTTGTTGTCTCCACTAAATGCTTTAAAAATTGAAACTATTTTTAGTTCTAAAATTTGTTTGTTTTTTCTCTATTATTATTATTATTATTTATTTTTTTCTTCTTCAACTACTTGTTTTTCTACTCATTTCTGTGATGTTCATGAATGCTCGTTGGAGGAATTTTATGGTAACTACCCTAAAATCTTTCTCAGATAATTCCAAAATCTGTATCACTTTGGTCGTGATGTCTGTTGATTGTTTTTCCCATGAGTTGAGTTTCTTTTTATACTGAATAACTCTGAATTGTATTATGAGTGTGTAAGTTTAAATCCTATGGAGAATTTACTTTTGTTTTAGTAATCATTCTACTTAGTCATGTTCAGACTGCAAGTTCTAGCCTATCTTCTATCAGCTGTGATTCATTCCATTTTTGTTTCAGTTTTCAAAGCCTTTGTAGTACTATTAGGATCTGTCTCCCACCGTGGGTTGGTGGGGGGTGATCTGTCTGCTAGTTCAGTTCTCAAACTGATATTTTTATTACTATCAGATCCACACATATACAACTCCAGAGTGAGTTCAGAAGTTCATAAATTATTCTATGACACTGCTTTCCCAAACTCCTCACTCTTTGCCTCTCTGAAGTTTGTTTCCCAGGGGCTCCCCTTTTGAGTCACATGAACAGAAAACTGAAGCTTTAGTTACTAGTCTTTCTCCTGTGCCCGTTCCAAGATACATCCGCATCTAGGACAAAGCAGATATAGGACTGAGTGGGAAAAAAAGCAATAAAGGATCACCCACCTTCTTGGGAACACAGCTCCATTGATAAGGCTGAAGGAAGGTTCACCACTTTCAGAGTTTTGTCTCCTGTGGCCCTCTCTGAAGTCTGTTTGGGGGCTGAAGTACAGGAGAGTGGAGGGGAAAAATACAGGAAGGAAGTTTCTGCCATGTATCTGAACATTACGTGTTCTTTTTCCTGCTCCTCAGATGGGTCTCCTAAAGCTCTTGCTGGCTGTACTCTCTGTCTACTTCCAGGTTTCAGGCTGCACTGCACCTAAGTCTTGTGTACATGAAGGATATTTTGGTTAAAAAATGGTAATGTTAGGCACCTGGGTGACTCAGATAGTTGAGATTGAGTCTCATTTCGGGCTTCCAGCTCAGTGGGGAGTCTGCTTCTCCATCTCCCTCTGCCTCTGCCCCTGCTTGTGTTCTCTCTGTCTCTCTCTCTTTCTCCCAAATAAATAAATAAAATCTTAAACAAATATGGTAATGTTGACACTGGTTTGGTGGTACTTTGGATTCTAGCTGCCTGCTATTACTTATTTTCTAGAGTCCTCAAAGATCTGTTCCATGCATTATATCCAGGTTTTATAGCTACAGTCAGTGACAAAGACAGAGTCAAGTGTGCTTACCCCATTTTACCCAAGATTGGAAACTCATATGATATTTAAAAATATTTGTTATCGTTTACCAGGTCTGTATTTTCCCTTTGGGGACTTATGGAGAACATTTCATGACAGACACATTTATGTAGAATAAATGGTGCCACCTGTGAGTAAAAAATTGTTTCAAAGGACATTGAATAGGGCCTGACCTTAGCAAGTTGAAAGTTAGTTGTTGATATTTTGGGAGTTATAAAATTCATTTTGTATTATCTTAAGTGGCTCCTAAATAGAAAAAATAATCAGTGCTCCAAAATTAAACAAATACTAGTTTGGCTTAGTAAACAAATATTTGTTTGGCTTAGTAATATTAGTATATTTACACTTTTAGTTGCAAGTTGTAAGTTTTTTTTAAATTTGAGGATGTATGTACATATTTATTAAATGGTGGTCCACATTTTATGTTAGTCTTTCTTTAGCTATTTTAATGAAAGAAAATATTTTGTGGTACAATTTGGATTAATATGTATCTTTGAAAATCTAATGTAAGCTAATGCCCCTTATTCAGAGGAGAAAAAAAAAAGGCACATAATGTAGGGGCTTCACAGATGGATTAGAGTTCATTTGTAGAAATTGGTTAAGAATTTCTGCCATGATCAATGCACTCATTACTTTTAAGTAGTCAGTCATTAAAGTCCAGTTAAAAGAAATTTTGACTAGAAAAAGCTGAAGGAGAAGACTCAAGAGTGAGTATTGTGTATATTTGAAATAGGATAATCAAACACTTTGTTTTTCAGAAACTGAAGAACTATAAAAGATCTTCTTGTCAGAAAGACTACTTTTGTGTAACTTAAATATCCTACTCTCATTTGATATCATATTCATTGTTCTGAAGAATATTTTCAGAATTTATGCCAAAAATTTTTCAGAGACATACAACTAATCTCTTAAAAAAACCTGAGCTAAATTTTGTGACCAAATTGCTGACCAGCAGCTTCTAATCCAGACAGCACATCTGCTGACCTAGCGAAAAGATGACTGGTTGGATTGGCATCTCCTTCTTCTATATTAGGTAAAGGGGATTTATAATAGTATGTGAGATCTGAGCAAAAATTAGCTTTTTGGGTGATAGAACCATCATTTTAATGTTTTGCCTGAAAGGACCGATCTGGAAGCAATTTAGAAAGTTTGATTTACAACCAACTTTGAAAAGAATAACACATGTTCTCAAGACGTCTCAAACATGCAGTGAATAGGGAGCTGTCCAGCCACTTAAATTTTCTTTAATCTTACAGTTTAATCAACAACTCCCTTGCAGAACTTTCCCTTTGGGAGATTAGGGACACTCCTTGGAGAGCGTTAGGTCAGAAATCAATGTGTAGTTTTACTGGGATCACCACATGTGCTTCATGTTTGCAAGACATGTTTCAGTTTATGTGCCAGGCTGCACTTAATTGTTTCAGAACTACAGGCACCCTCAGAGAGTGAAAATCAGAAACTGTGCACAACTGTGCACAAAATATTATCAGGGGACACAGCATGTCCTGGCATGTCTGACAATGAAATGAAAAGCATCTTTCCATTGATCCTAGGCTATTTAGCCGCTACAGAGATTCTGGCATGTTAAGTCTCTGCATGTTAAGGCTGAAAGTGGCAGAGCAAAGAATTAATAGGCTGAGACCTAGGATAGGGGAGAAAAGCTCAAGTCACACATATATCTTCTGACACCACGCCTACACCACTGTTACATACAGGGAGAAGAAGGGACCTTCAAAGAGTCCAGTGTTTTTAAAATATATACTTTGTGTTATAGTTATAAAATTTCATAATTTTTGCTATATCCTTATATGGTGTTTTATATCTAATATTTTTCCTAAAAATAATTTCCCCCTTTTTATTGTTTTTGAATTAACCAATACTCCCATTACAATACTCTCATTAATATTTTTTCTGGAAAGAGATGGTATCCATATAGAGGAATACAAGGGCATATAATGAAGATCAAGCAATATTATTAAACTATATTAACTATATTAAACTGTATTATTAAATAATATTATTAAAGTAAAAATTAAAATAAAGATGAATAAAGAAATTCAAATGAATAAAGTATTTATAAAATGTCATTCTAAATATAAAAGAGAGATTTTGCCTCTGGAAAGATGGAGTAGATGTACTTTTTCCCCTCCCATTAAGTACAACTAAAAACCTTGGACATTTATTCATAAAACAAACACGAGAAGTATCTGAAAAGTGGAGAAAAGAAGGCAGGCTCCCCAGTCTAGAGTCCAGAGAATGACATGTGGTGTTCCTTGGTTTTCTTTTTCTGTTCCGTGTCCCAGAACTGAAGAAGCCAGGAACCTGAAAAATACTAAAAGTGGAAATTTAAAAAGCCCAAACAAAAGCTTCCTCTTTTTTAGTGAAATGATCAGGAAAGGAACAATTTAGCAAGATAGAAAACATGGAGGTAACAGCTGCCCTATTCTAGCCAAACACCACAGAAAAACTGTGGCCCCACCTTGCCTATGTCAGCAAAGGCAATGAGTAACCTAGATATCCACCCTCATGAGGTTGTAAGATGCTAATCAACCTTGCCAGATGTCATGAGAGAAAACCAAAGAAAGACACTGGACTCTCATCCCTGCCAGCCAGTAACACTCACAGTGTTTGTGGAGTTCATGTGGTGGATTTTAACCCCTACCTTGCAGTAATGAGGCCTCTATCCTCATCCCAGCTGGGGTGGTGTCAGAGGAGGTCCAGCAGGAGTCAGAATTTTCAACATTGCCTAGAAATAATGAGGCCACTTCCAGTGCAATGTTATTGGAGATCACAAGGGGCACCAGAATTTCCACCCAGCTGAGAAGTAACAAGGACCAGCCACTGACCTGTCCCCCTCACCGCACACATGCATACACACACATACACACCAGTGTCAATGGAAACTGATTGGGGAGCCTGCATTTCTACTTCCATCTGGCAGTAAAAAGACTGCACTCACCTTTCTCCTGATTGAACAGTATCAGAGAATGCCAATTAAAGCACAAAGTTTAAATAAGATCTAGAGTTTCTTAACATAATATGGAAGTGTTCAGATTTCAATTAAAACCCACTTATATCAAGAACAGGAAGTTCTCAAACTGAATGAAAAAATATAATAGATGTCAATGCCAAAAGGGCAGAAAAGTTAGAATTACCTGGCGAGTAACTTAAGGCACTCATGACAAGAAAGTGTCAATGAAAAATTATGAACAAAATAAAACAAATGAAAGACTGGAAAGTCTTAGAAAAGAAATAGGAAAAAAAAAAAAAGAAATAACAGAAATAGAAAGAAATAGAAAGTGGACATTTTAAAACCAGAAAATATAATGACCAAAATATAAAGCTTGGTGGATGGGTTCACGACATAATGGAGGAGACAGAGGAAAGAGTCAATGAATTAGAAGGTAGTATAGTCTGAACAAGAAAGACAATAGAAGAGGAAAAATGAGCAAATCCTTAGGAACCAGTGAGGCTGTAACAAAAAATCTAATATCCATGTCATCAGAATCCTGGAAAGAGAAAAGAAAGAGGATAGGTTTGAAAAAGAAGGTGGCCAGAAACCACAAAACCAAATTTGGCAAGACATGCAAACCTACAGATTCAAGAAACTAAGTAAGCCAGACAGAGAAACATAAATACTGTATCCTCTTGCTTAAATGTAGAATCTAAGAATGTTATGGAAGTCATGGAAACAGAGAGTAGAATTGTGGGTGCCAGAGATTTGATGGGGGACAGAAATGGAGAGTTGTTGGTCAAAGGGTACCCCAATGTTTATAGCAGCAATGACCACTGTCGCCAAACTGTGGAATCAACAAAGATGCCCTTCAATGGATGAGTGGATAAAGAAGATGTGGTCCATATGTACAATGGAGTATTATGCCTGCATCAGAAAGGATGGATACCCAACTTTTGTATCAACATGGACGGGACTGGAAGAGATTGTGCTGAGTGAAATAAGTCAAGTAGAGAGAGTCAATTATCATATAGTTTCACTTACTTGTGGGGCATAAGGAATGACACGGAGGACACTGGGAGAAGGAGAGAAGTGAGTTGGGGGTAATCAGAGGAGGAGACAAACCATGATAGACTGTAGACTCTGAAAACAAACTGAGGGTTTTAGAGGGGAGGGCATTAGGAAGATTGGGTGTACCTCATGGTGGGCCTTATGGAGGGCATATATTACATGGAACACTGGGTGTGGTGAATAAACCATGAATTCTGGAACACTGAAAATAAATAAAATAAAATGAGAAAAATTCTGTAAGAAGGCAAAAAAAAAGGTACAAACTGTCAGTTATAAGATGAATAGATTCTAATGTATAGCATGTTGATTCTAGTTAATAATGCTACATTATATATTTGAAATTTTCTAAGAGAGTAGATCTTAAATATTCTCATCACCCACACACACACACATGCAAAGTGATAGCTATGTGACGTGAGGAATGTGTTAATTTACTTGATTATGGTAATAATTCCATAACCTATACATATATTGTTATGTTGTATACATTAAAAAATAAATATGAAACAAGTGAATTCCAAATAGTGTAAATGTAAAGATACCCATGCCAAGATATATCATAATTAAACTTATAAAAACTGAAAACAGAAATAAAACTTTGAGACCAGCCAGAGAAAAATACATTGTGTTTATAAGGGAAAACATTCAAGTGACACTGGATTTCTCATCCAAAACTGGAGACCAGAAAGAAGTGGAATAATATTTTTCAAGTATTAAAAGAAAAGAACTGTCAAACCAATTTTTATACACACTGGAAAGATCTTTCAGGAATGAAGGGAAACCAAGACATTTGCAGATGAGGAATTTGTTTCTGAAAGCCCTACTGTAAAAGAATGGCTAAAGGACATTCTCTAAACAAAAAGGAAACAAAAGAAGTATGAACTTTAGAATATCAGAAAAGAATAGAGCATGATACTCAAAAATATGGGTGAATTATATAGGCTTTTCTTCTCGAGTTTTCCAAATTTTGTTTGACAGTTGAAGCAAAAATTGTCACACAGATGATGGGGCCTATTTATATAGAAGAAATATCTAATAAAATTGTAATATAAATGGGAGAGACTAATGGAATGTAAAGGGATGTAGAGTTCCTATATTTTAGTTGAAACAGGCAAAATACTGACACCAGTAGACTGGTAATACATATATTATATATAATGTATAATGTAATACCCAGAGCAACTGCTAGAGACATTATACAATGTGTTACACTCAAAATACTATTGACAAATCAAAATCAAATTGTAAAATATATTCAGATATCCCAGAGGAAGGCACGAAAAAGAGAACAGAGAGACAAAAAAACAGAGAGAAGGAATGGAAAGCAAAAAACATTAAAATGACAGAAAAGCCCAAACACAAGAATAATTATGTTAAATGTAAGTTTTCTAAAAAGGCTAATTATAAGATAAAGAATCAAAGAGTGGAATTAAAGAGTGGAATTTTTAAAATGGCCCAACTATAAAAGAGAGAAGACTCAAATTAACAGTATCAGTAAAAAAATATGGAAGTCACTACATTTACTGCAGACATCAAAAGGATAGTAAGGTAATACTATGAAAAACTATACAAATATATTTGACAATTTATAGAAAATGGCCATTCCTCAAAAAAAAAAAAATCAGAAACTACCAGAACTCAACCAATAGATCATTTAAATTGGCTTATATCTATTAAAGGCATTGAATTCATAACTATAACACTTCCACAAAAAAAATCTCCAGGTGTAGATGGCCTCTTTGAAGAAGTCTGTCATATACTTAACAAAGAATGAACAGGAATTTTATAAAATTTCTTCCAGAACATAGAAGAGATGGTGCCCAGTTGATTTTATGAAATTAGTATTAACTTGGTAAAACAACCAGACAAAGACAGCACAAAAACAAAACAAAACAAAAAAAAAACTAGTCTATAGACTATAGTAAACTATTACTCGTGAATATAGATGTAAAATTCGTAACAAAATATTAGCAGATGGAATTTAGAAATACATAAAAGGAATTAAATAAAATGTCCAAGTGAAATTTATTCCACTGATGTAAATCTGGTTCAGTATTCAAAGTCAGTCAATGTTATTTGCTGTATTAATAGGATGAAGAAAAATAAAAATATGATTATGTTTATCATCAAATCATATAAAGTTTATCATTCACTTATAAAAACTCTTAGAAAAATAGGAATAGATTGGTAACTTTCTTGACTTTATCAATAACATCTTTAAATTTTTTTTTGAGATTTTATTTATTTATTTGACAGAGAGAGATCACAAGTAGGCAGAGAGGCAGGCAGAGAGAGATGGGGGAGAAGCAGGCCCCCTGCTGAGCAGAAAGCCCAATGGGGCACTCCATCCCAGGACACTAGATCATGACCTGAGCTGAAGGCAGAGGCTTAATCTGTTGAGCCACCCAGGCACCCCATCAATAACAACTTAAAAAAAATATATATCTAACTAATACTATGCTTGGTTGTTAAACACTGAATGTACTTGCCTAAGACTGGGAGCAAGAAAGAATGTTTACTTTCATTATTCTTATTCAACATAGCGCTGGACATTCTAGGTGGTATAATAATAAAGACAAAATAAAAGGAATGTTGACAGAAAAGGAAGAAAGAAAATTTTCCTTACTTACAGATCATATGATTGTTTATGTAGAAAAATCCCAAAGAAACTACCAAAAAAAGAAAAACCCTTCTAAAACTACCCAGTGGGTTTAGTAAGGTTGGAGGATACAAGATAAACACACAAAAATCAATTGTATATCCATATACTTCCAATGAATATGTGAACACCAATTTTAGAAATGCAGTATCATTTAAAGTTGCTAGAGGATACTTAGGTATAAATCTGAAAATGTATTTTTAGGATTTGAGTATACAGGACAAATTCTGATGAAAGAAATCAAATAAGATATAAATAAATTCTATGAGCGTGGATTGGAAAAGTAAGAAAGATATTTATTCTCCCCAAATTCATATACAAGTTTAACACAATTCATATCTAAACTCTGAAATATTTTTAGAGATATACATAAAATTAATCTAAGGTTTATATAGAAAGGCAGAGGAACTAGAATTAAAACAAGTTTGAAAAAGAAGAATAACGTAGAGAATCAATCTACCTAATTTCAATATATATTATATAGTTGCAAAATTAAGACTGTGGTCTTAGTGGGGGGGATCCACACATAGATCAATAGAACAGGAGAGAGAACTCATACAAATGTGCCAATGGATTATTGACAAAGATGCAAAAGTAACTCAATGAAGGAAAGATAATCTTTTCAACAAGTAATACTAGAGCAACTGGGCATCCAAGGGAGAAAAATAAAATTTGATCTAATTTTCATGTCTTTTACAAAAATTAACTCAAAATGGCTTATGGACTTAAATGTAAAATATAAAAATTTAAGTCCTTAGAAAAAGAAGAAAATTTGGGGAATCTAGGGGTAGGCAAGGAGTACTTAGACTTGACACCAAAAGCATGAGTCACAAAAGGAAAAATTATTACATTAAAGTAGACAAGCTAAAGAGGGGCAGAAGATATTTTCAAACTACATATCTAACAAAGATTTCATACCTAGAATATGTAAAGTATTTTCAAAACTGAACAAGTAAAAAAACCCCAAGTATCCATTTGGAAAATAAGCAAGGCATAAAATGACATTTTGTCAAAGAGGATATACAATGACAACTAAACACATGAAAATGTGCTAAACATCAACAGCCATTAAGAAAATGCAAATTATAAGCACAATGAAGTATCACAATATGCCTTTCAGAATGGTTAGAATAGGAAATGATGTTCTAATTCTAAAATGAGAATTTTCTTTGCACCCACACTTTTGGGTTTACTCTCTTCTGAGCTTTCCTTCAGCAGTACACAGAGTTCTTTGATGTCTTGTCCTTAAATTTCTGTATTCCTCTGGATATCCTTACCCAGTGGAGAGCACTGACAATCTTCTAGTTACAGGTAGAGGGAGAAACGCAGTAGGTCCCACAATCTGGTGTTGAATGGGGTGTGTTTAATAGCATTGCTCCATGCTGCGGGGATTGGGTCATCTCAGATTTCATGCAGGGGTGTTGTCTTCCCAAATAAACAATACCTAGCCCTTTCTAAGATTAGAAATGCCAATGAAAGCAAGAAATACTGAAGAAGACACAAAGTAAACCAGTTTTACAAGTCTAAGGGAAATGGCAATTGCTAAGATAAATATTTCTCCTTTATAAAGGGATTTTATTGGCTAGGAGGAGAGTTAATCTCATGAAAATGATTTGTTTTCCTAGGGACCCACCAGCCTGGCTTCTAAAAAAGAGGGTATGAATCTTGGGTGACTCTTGGAACTCTGGGAGCTCCTAAAGATGGCATGAAAACATTTAGTAGCACTTGCATCTTTGGGATGGTAAGAACAATTTCAAGATCTTGGTTTAACTAATTTTCCCCTAGGCAAGGAAATAAATTGGCAGCCAACAAACATCGGGGAAATTAAAATGTGGGCATGGCACTTCGTTCTTTATCCAGAATGAATTAATTTTTTTTTTTTCCTGCTGCTGCCATCACTACCACCATCCTTTATCCCTGCTGGAGATAAGGAAGCTTAAACATTGCCATTGGTGCAGTTTGTTTTTCCAGAGAGACTTCAAACCAGGAGAACAGAGGAGAAGTAGATACCAGAGAGCTAGACTTTGATTCTGTAGTATAAATGGATTTCACTTGGAATTAAATGTTCAGATTTTAGGCATCTTATTTCTCTTCACCACCCATTTAATTTTTACTTCTGGAGTCTTAATGTCTCCCTTATTTTGGCAGCTTTCCTCATCCCTATCTCTGACCCTGTTCAGCTGTAACCGCTAATGGTGTATGTGCAAGGGAAATAAAGAAATTGTTGGTGGGGATGTGGTTATCGAGGTACAAAGGTGCATCTCATCTTCTACTCAGCACTGCTGTATGAAACACATCTCTGAGATCAGTTGGCTTAGTTTACATCAACAATCTGAATATATTGTGATCTTATTTTGGCCATAATTGTTTCAGATGAATTTGGTCTCATTTTTCCTTTGCCTATAGTTTTGACCTATGCTCTACTTATGTAGTACTTTAATTAACTTGAACTTCACAACAACTGGGTAGACTTTATCTCCATGTTTCATGATGAGAAATTGAGATGCATTTAACTGGTGCCATATACTCAATGCCCAATGCTTGTTCTTTTTTTTTTTATAGTATTTTTATTTATTTCTTTCATAAATATGAAGGAGTTGAATTGGCAGGTCATAGGTTAGGTAAATGTATGTTTAGCTTGATGAGAAGTTCAAAGACTTTTCCAACAGTTTTATCATCTCATCCATGCTTGTTCTTTTTCTCTGTGTTGTTTGCTGCTTGTTGTCAACAGGACTATTGTTTACATGGCTTTCTTTACTTTGAGGGCTGAGCCTGAATACTCATAACCTTAGGATATAGATATCATTGGTCTTGGTGTGCTTTTGCAGGGGCTAAAGTGAACCAAAAGTACCTCTTTAAACTTACTTATTTCAAAACAATTTTTCTTCTGGTATGGAGCCCACGATTTTATTTTCTTGCCTATCTTTTTCATTAGGAAACTTGTGAGCCTTGAAGAAAAAGAACCATGAATAAGTCTGATAAAACTGAAGTGACAAAGGGCTGGCCTTATGCTGAAGCTCTGTGAGGCATAGTCTTGGAGGCTTTAGAAATGTTACAGCTTGGGACACCTGGGTGTCTCAGTCAGTTAAACATCTGCCTTTGGCTCAGATCATGATCCCAGGTTCTGAGTTCTAGCCCCACATCAGGCTGCCTGCTCAGCTGAAAGTCTGCTTCTCCCTCTGCCTGATGCTCTGCCTGCTTGTGCTCTCTCTCTCCATCAAATAAATAAATAAAATCTTTAAAGAAAAAAAAAAAAAGAAATATCACAACTTACTAAGCTCTTAAAAAAGAATCCTTCATATGGCCATGAACTCCATGCCAGTTGTGTGTCTAGAGCCAGATAGAAGTCTCGTTTGGGTTGTGTAGAAGCTTACCCGGGGAAAGGGTAAGAAGGGGAAGTAGGTTTGTATTCTGGTTCTATCACTTGTTCATTGTGACTTAGATAAAGTTATTGAATTTTAGTGACTAAGTTTTCTCATCTGCAAAGTGGGGCATGTGATATTACCTATCAGAGGTTTAAGAGGATTCCAGGAGGCAATACACTTCAGGTACTTAGAAAAATAACCAGGTACTCAATGAGCATTATCTATATTATTACCTATCTTTGGTTTTTTTTGATGACTGCCTGAAAGATACTTATTTCTTTAACTTATTTTCTAAGCTTTTGATATTATCTATTGAATTTAGGACAGCTAGTTTTCATGCTTTTGGAGAAATAATTGAATAGTATTAAGACAAATCAGTGAGGGATAAAACAGTTGAAACCCAAAATTATGATCACAGAATATATACATATATTAAATTACCACTGAAATACATGGACTTCTTGAGTGTTAATGGAGGCACAGGCATATTAAAATTAGGTCATCTATTTTAATAAAGGTGAACTAGAAAATAGAATGCATGCTTATTCAGAAGGCTGTTTTCTGTTTTTGCCTGGCTCTAGTGAAATCTGCAACAAGTGACTAAAAATGCTAGCAGTCAGTGGTCTCAGTGTTTCCTTCCCTCTCTCCCTTCCCTTTCTTACTCCCTTCTCTCTTTCCTTCCAGGGGAGAGTATAGAATAGAATACAGGGTGTTTATTCCATTTTGAGACTTTCCAGACAGCTAATTGTTATAAATTTGCCATTTGAAAAATCAGTCAGTCCATTAATAATACCTTACTCAATATTTACCAGGTTAAGCACTGAAAGGGATAAAATGAAAACATAAGATATTCCTTTCCTGAGAATTTGTTGTAGCCAGCAAAGAGAATATTCTCATAACCTTTATTTTATTATAAAATAATTATGACATTATGTTATTAAAAAGAAATGACGACCACAATTCAGTAAGGTTCAGATAATCAGGGACCATAGATATTTAATAACTCTTAATAGAAACAAAGAATATAATAGAAGTGGAAGCACAGGATATTGTGAGAAGGCATAATGGGGGATCTATTGTAGTCTTTGGAAGACAGGCTGACTTAGTCATGGAAGATCCCAGAAGGAATTGATTTCAAGAGGATTTGTAGTTAGGCAAATGGGGTCAGGGTGGATTGGGGAAACATTCCAGATAGAAGAAAGTGCATGTTCAACACTCAGGATTTGAGAGTACATTTGACATGTTTAGAGAACAGAAGAAAGCTGAGTGTAGCCACAGTAGAAATAACAAAGGGGAGAAGAGCAAAATTTTAAGCTGGCAAAGCAGTAATGGATGAGATCAGTGAAGAGCACTGCGAATTGTATTAAGTATTTTAGAGTTTTCCTTATTGGTAATAAGAAATTATTGAGCGGTTTTGAGCAGAGGACATGATTTTAAAGTACCACCTTGTCTGTAAAATGTAGAATATGCTGGCACAATATTTGATGGCCAACTGAGCAGAAATCTGTTTGTTTAGGATGGGATCTGACCACTAAACTTGCAACTTGGAAGGAGCTGCCATTAAGAATTATTAGTATTTTTAATTGGATAATAAAGAACAAAGAATTCTAAGTAGAGGAAATACCATGTGCAAAGGCATAAGGAAAAATGGCATCAGTCCGGTGCTGCTGCCAAGGAATAGGGTACAATGTGATGAGAGGACTTATAACAGATGCCTCTGTTTCTAGTTTATCAGGTGACAATTCCAAATCATCTGAATGATAAGGCAAAGGCTCTTAATGTATTTCTTGCATTTGTCAGCACTAGAGTAGCAGAATGGTAGCCTTGACCTTGAAGGTGGGAGCTGTGAGTAACTTTGCTGTAGGAAGCTAAGGAAAACAGGTTGGTAGAATGGGACAAAATAATAAAATTCTGTGACAGCATAGGAAATCTGGGAATAGGGAGAGTTTTAAAATTAGACCTAAGATGCCATAGCCACAAAGAAAAAGATCTATCAACCAGACTGCGTTAAGATTAGGAGTTGATGTCCATCAAAAGATGTCATTAATAAATACAATGGAAAGCCACACAATAGGAAAAAATATTTACAACATGTAAATTGGCAAAGGGTCACATTCAGAATACATAAGAATACTCGTACGTCAATAAGGAAAAGAGCTAACCCAATACAAAATGGGCAACAGACTGTCTCCTTTTACTAAATGAAGTTCATTCATCTCATCTTTCTATAATGTTTTCTTATATGAATTCTCCATGATTTATCTGTTCTAATTCTGATGAATATTTGTGTAATTTCCAGTATTTGGCTAGTAATATCCCTATTAATGTTCTTGTGTATGTCCTTTTTTTGCATAGGTAAATGTATTTTTACAGGGTATATACCTAGTAGTAGAACTTCAAAAAAAAAATCCCCTGAAAGTGTGAAGTTACAAGTTTTATTCCTAATGAGGAAAATAAAAATTAAATCACAATGATCTCTCAGCACTAAAATTGAAAGACCCACAATGCCATTCATGAGAAATATGATGCAAAGTAACTGTTGTATTTTGTTTGTGGGAGTTTCAGTGGGTGTGATACATTTGAAAAGAGTTTAGCCTAACTACTGAAGTTGACATTATATATGTCTTTTGCTCTTGGGTAGAAGAGTGATTAGAGGGGGGACAACTGGAATACTAGAAATATTCTTTCTTGACAATAATTAGTGTTATAAAGATGTTCATTCTGTCTCAATTCACTATATCTTTTCAATTTTCTAAATATGTGTAAAATAATTTTAAAATATAACAATGCTTTGTGTTTCAAGAGCATTCTCTAATGTGTGCCATTTATTTGAGTTACCAGATTACATACAAATTCTAATTTATAGACAGATGAGCTAGCTAGCTGGATTGGGAGTTCCACAGCTGAGATGTTTATAAACCAAGATTTCTACTTGGAAGAATTAATGAAGGAATACAAAATACTAACAGTATTTTGGAAAATCTAATAGAAATTGTATGTCAATCCTTTTGATGCTATATAAGTTATCCCCAAAAGATTTAATTTATTTATTCTTGACTAATTATATTTGTAATTAATTCCAGATGTCTTTAATACAGATCTGAATATTATTATTAGTCATTGTTTGGTAGGCAGAATTCTTTCAGAAGTGACATTCAGGGATGCCTGGGTGGCTCAGTTCGCTAAGCAGCTGCCTTGGGCTCAGATCAAGATCCCAGCGTCCAGGATCGAGTCCCACATTAGGCTCTTTGCTCAGCAGGGAGCCTGCTTCTCCCTCTACCTCTGCCTGCCATTTTGTCTGCCTGTGCTCTCTCTCACTCTCTCTCTCTGACAAATAAATAAATTAAAAAACAAAACAAAACAAAAACAGAAGTGATATTCATAAATGAAAATATTGAAATGAGTTCTTGGTGTAAAAAACTATAAATTTTGAGACTGGATGATATTCATAGTTTCTCTAATGCTAAAAATTCTTTTTATGGTAGAGATGGGGGAAAGTGAGGCAGAGACATGTACAGTGATGGTATAGAGTAACACTAAAAAAAGCTTTGTTTTCATGAGACCAATCACAAAATGAAGCCAAAGAAAAATCATCTAATTTATAAGTAATTTTTTCATGGACATAATTGTGAAACTGAATATATGTTAATTCATTTACCAAATTCTTTCTTAAAACTGTAAAATTGACTCATTTTCTGAAATTAAGAAGTAACCTAAACATTTTAATGAAAGTTGCATACATGTCGGTAAAACCATTACTTGACTTGCTCAGAAAATTTTTTCAGGTTAGCACAATGAGAAAGAAAAAAATCACTCTCAGTAAAAGACTACTCAGAAACAAAGAAAGTAACAGAAAGTGAAGAGTTAGACAAAACACTTCCATATCACACGCATCTCTATTGTTTTATTCACCTCTTCAATCACTTTCCCCTGAGGCATCTTAACTGGTGGCACTGCCTCTCTATATTAATATTCATACTCTGTGAGTGTCTTCTTAGTCTTGCTATTGTGTGAATGACAGTCAAATCTGGGGGAAAAAAGGGAGTAACATTGAGAGCAAGAGCAAAGAGGACAAAATTGGAAGAGGGTAACGGATTTAATTTTACGGTAAATAGCATATTTTAAACAGTTTATCTATGAGACAACCAAAAATGTCACAAACTGGATGTCCGATATAAATTGATGAGCTCCTCTTCTTCACTTTTAGAACAATGGTCAAACCTTAAGTTTTAACCCTGACTAAACGACATGTCTTCATTCATCTGTGCATGTGTGTGTTGTAATTTATGCGATGGTCAGAATCCCAGAAGTTGGGGATTGTGTCTCTGTCATGCAGTGTTTAATCTGGTGATAGTGATGTGCCCATTGTAACTTACAACGATTGTACATCTAGAGGAGTCTAGACGAACACGAATACTGACTTTCAGTTGTTTGTTTCAAGAAAGAATGATGAATAGTTTAAGCATGATTGTGATCATACATTTATTGTAAAGGGCCTTACGCTTCAGTTATATGTTCAAGACCAAAAAAAAAAAAAAAAAGAAAAAAAAAGAAAAAGAAAAAGAAAAGCAAGCAAGCAAGCTAAGCTACATGGTCAGATTTGTGCTGAATGAAATACAAATAAACTTACAGAAATCCAAACCTTTTAATTTGCTGTTAGCCACCCCCAGATTTAACCAATACATGCACTCTTAATGAAAATAAGGGTGCCCATGCAATTAATAGAAAGAATTCTTAGTGGTCTTTTTTATGTGCCGAGAATATTAGACTTTAAAATTGACTTATAATTTAAATGCACATGTAATGTACAGTGTTAATATATCTGTCTTCAGGCATTTATTTTAACCTTAATTAGGTTGAAATCTAAATTATTATGGTCTAAAATGAACTTCAAAACCCTCCAAAGGTTCTGGACACTTATTAGGGAGGTATTTTAGAGCACCTGCTGTATGTGCACACTGCACACGTGCTGGACCTGGAACATAAATCTGGAAGTGCTTCCTTCCTTGAAGAGCCTTACAGTGTAGTTTGGAATATGAACATAACGACATCATGAAAATTACCATATAATCATGACAAATATAATGAGTGAGAGATCTTCATTAAAACTCCAGCTTCTTTTGCATGTGTTTTTAATACTATTATGCAATTTCCAAAATGTTAAGGAACTGAATATCTGTATATTGTTCTTAGCCTACAAGCCTGTTCGTTGATGCTCAAAAGATGGTGAATGATAATGACAGTCTCCTATTAAGATGAATTTGCAATGTGAGACAAGTTGGTTTGGAGTCAAGAGAGATAAATAGCATGTTTGCAGGAATCCTTTAGTGAGCTATAGAGAGAAAGGAATTAAAGCTTAGAGAAGATGGCTAGTGAACAAATGGCATGTTTTATTCCCAGATAAAAAATGCTATAATTGCATAGTAATGCTTCATGTAGCTCCACATATAGATGCATACATACGTTTCCTACTCTCTGAATGGAATACTTATAATCTAATCATAAAATGTATTATTTTATCATTTCCTTGATCCACAAAGACATTGCAGATGTTTCAGTCAGATAAGACAATGTACCTCATTTACAAAAAAACACACTAAGCGTAGATTTTTTTTTTTCTCCAATCTTAATGTTGGGTAGCCTCTATCAAGAGAGTACCAAGAGGGGCGCCTGGGTGGCTCAG
Organism: Mustela nivalis; assembly: GCF_964662115.1. Lineage (NCBI taxonomy): Eukaryota > Metazoa > Chordata > Mammalia > Carnivora > Mustelidae > Mustela > Mustela nivalis. The sequence goes on from NC_139028.1 coordinate 47,246,499, forward strand.
TGGATTAAGCCGCTGCCTTCGGCTCAGGTCATGATCTCAGGGTCCTGGGATCGGGTCCCGCATCGAGCTCTCTGCTCAGCAGGGAGCTTGCTTCCCTCTCTCTCTCTCTCTCTGGCTGCCTCTCTGTCTACTTGTGATTTCTCTCTGTCAAATAAATAAATCTTAAAAAAAAAAAAAAAAAAGAGAGAGAGTACCAAGAGACAATCTCCTTTATCCTAAGTAGCAGATGCAATGAATCTCTCAGAATGGGAGAACTTGGTTCAGTAGCTCAAATGAAATAATTTGGCCTGTAGGCCTCACTCCAACAAAGGTCTTACTTCACAGGGTGCTTTGTTATACATAGAAAGGAGCTACGATTTCTTCACTTTCCATGCCTTGTCATGTTTTCTTACTGAATTACTTCACTGTTCAAGTAACTGTTTCTAAGCAGTGGTGCCCCATTTGTAAAATTTGAGGGTAAAGGAGATCTTATGTTATATGGCCACCTGTGCCTCTTACTTTCTTTTTTCTTTTTTTAAAGATTTTATTTATTTATTTGACAGAGAGAGATCACAGTAGACAGAGAGGCAGGCAGAGAGAGAGAGAGGGAAGCAGGCTCCCTGCTGAGCAGAGAGCCCGATGTGGGACTCGATCCCAGGACCCTGAGATCATGACCTGAGCCGAAGGCAGCGGCTTAACCCACTGAGCCACCCAGGTGCCCTGCCTCTTACTTTCTAAAGCCAAATGAGGGTCCGCATCCATTGGCTGGGAGTTTTGCTCATGCTGCGCTCATTAATCAGCCCCTTACCTGTAATTCAAAGCTCCAGGTGCTGACCAGTCAAAATGCCCAGCTACGTGTTACTGACTATGGTAATAATATGCTCACTTTATCTTATTGTGGCACAAATCACATTCCCATATATTTCCCTGGTAATAATGTGATAAGCTGCCAACCAAAAGAATTGCTGATACAGAGGTTTATGAAATGGGATGGAATGAGTGGCTCCATAACACCCTGAGAGGTATAATAGGAACATTGGTGATCTGAGGAGCAGTAGATGGGTGGTTTTACCCTTGAATAAGCTTCTCGAGGAGAAATATGGTTAATAAAAGTAGCTAAGATTTACAACACACTAGCCATTGTGCTAAGCATGTTTGGTCCAATATCCCAATTAATCCTTACAATAGAGCAATGAAGTATATTCTGCCATTATCTTTACTTTATAAATGAAATACTTAAATCTTGGCAAAGTCAAATATCTTGCCCCAAGTCATATGCTTTGCAAGTAGCAAACTTGCTAGGACTTTGGTGTTGGTCTCTGACTCTGAAATCCCTGCCTATTACTGCTAGACTTTGCTACTATTGTTTTTTTGTTTGTTTGTTTGTTTTTGGTTTTGTTTTAATTGAAATTCAATTAACCAACATATAGTACATCATTAGTCTCAGGTGTAGTGTTCAACAATTTATCAGTTGCATATAACACCCAGCACTCATCACATCACATGCCCTCCTTAATACCCATCACCTGGTTACCCTAGCCACTGATCCACCCCTATCTCCAGCAGCCCTTAGTTTATTTCCTTTAGTTAAGTGTCTCTCATGGTTTTTAGTCCTCTGTGATGACTTCCCATTCATTTTTACGTCTCTTCCCTTATGATTCTCTGTACTTCTATTTCTTTGGATTTTCTCACTGTACATGAACCAATTCAAAGCTGGCATTCAATTACAGCCAATTACATTTCATTTATTGAAGACTGATTTCAAATAATTGCAACAGAAAGCCTATAGAAAAATAACAAAGGATCTGGAATAATTCCATTCACTGAAAAGAATGTATGCTCTTTAAATATGCTTATATTTATGTAGTTCTACTCTCATAGAATTTATGAGAGTAACTCATGCGCTCCTGGGTGGCTCAGTCAATTAAGCATCTTGCTTGGGTTCAAGCCATGGTCCTGGGGTCCTGGGATCAAGCCCTGTGTCAGGCTCCCTTTTCCTTCCCCTACCCTGCTTGTGTGCAAGTGCATTCTATATAACCACAATTTCTCATTTACTTAAAAAATATAACATTAAGATCTTGTCATAACTTAAAAGATGGTTTTATGTTAATAGTCTTCAAATAGATGTGTTTAGTGCCCAGCTATCCTCTCTTTCCATTACTGACAGAACAAAAGGAAATAGATTTAAAAATATACCATGAGACATTTAGATCATATATAAGAAAATATTTTCTCAAAGTGAAAACACTAAAAAAGTAAGTTGGTAGGCTGAGGGTGATGGTGCAGTGGATCTTTCACAACATGAGTCACTTTTTTAAACATTTTATTTATTTGTTTAACAGAGAATGCACTTGCACACAAGCAGGGTAGGGGAAGGAAAAGGGAGCCTGACACAGGGCTTGATCCCAGGACCCCAGGACCATGGCTTGAACCCAAGCAAGATGCTTAATTGACTGAGCCACCCAGGAGCGCATGAGTTACTCTCATAAATTCTATGTAGTCAAGCAAGGTGAGGGCATGGGCAACATTTTGTTAAACATTTCTCTTGGCCCCATGATTTTTAGTTCCTATGGCTGTCTAAACACATCAGATAGGATTTTGGAGAAAATAACTTGAGAACTCACTAGTATTTGTTGCCTATTTACTTTGTTATCAAGCATGTGTTCAGCAAAAGGTAAACCACTGTGACCAAGTAGACACAATTTCTGCCTTCATAGAGCTTATAGGGTCGTAAGACATTTATGGAAATAATACATTTTCATTAAATTTGAGATAATTGAAAGAAAACTTTTAAAAATATTAAATTATGTAATGATTGATTATATCCTTATTATATTTTTTTCCAGTTATAACCAGAAAATATTTTTCAAGAGTAGCCATTTCTATCTATCTCTTTCCTGAAAGTGGTTTCTGTGTCAGTTCAAAAGGAGCTTCAACCACACATATTGTGTTACCGGAAGTCATATAATTAGTGTTTGGATATCTCTCCAGTTCTGACTTTATAATGTAAAATGCTATTATATTGGCAAGAGTACAAAGAGGATAGCCATGTCAAAGTAAGCATGCCCCTGGACATATTTTTTGCAAGACAAAGACTTATTACATAAGAGCATATTATTTCAAAAGGCTGCCCTAAGAATAATGCAATCAATATTGTTTAATTAAAGGATGATACTATTGATTCTAATTAACCAAATTGCTTACCTCATTAGTTTGCAGTTCATATGTGTTCCCAGGGACAGGATGATTTAGTGATTATAATCCTACCCTCAATGTATAGGATAGAGATGCTTACTTAAAAATGCTAACTCTGCCACTCTGATTTTGAATTGCCTTTGTGCTTGTGACGAATGAGCAATTTTGCATATATACACATAATTTTAAAATAATGAATTTTGTAAGCATTCATACTATATGCACAAACATGGAATTTTGGAAAATTGAATTATAAAAGCTAGAATCATTTGATTACTAAGAAATTGGTTCTACCATCAATGCTAGATTCTAATATATTAGAATGGATATTTCTCATTCTATATGATCTGTCCAAAGCCCTGTTTATATTTATGTGGACTGCCTTTTGTTAAGCACAGGATCTTATAAGTGCATTTGATCAATGGTCTATTGTAGGGACTATGCATGGGATATTAGGTAAAAGGGATATTTAGGTAATAAAACATAGGGTCTTGTTTGCTTTTAATCAGTCAGATTGATAGTGATAGTTAAGTGCTGGTAAGAAAAGTTAATATAGTGTTTCTTTTGGTCATTTGAAGGTCATGCATTAAAGGCCTTCCTGAGATGGTGGAAATGTGGAAATGCTGAAGAAATGAAGTATTAGCATGCACTGAACATCTACTTTCTACCAGGAATGGCACTTAGCACTTTGTGATCATGATCTCATTTAATCCTCCCAAGATCCAGGATTAAGAGGTGTGATTAGCACCATTTTGTATATATGACAGAAAAGCTTCAAGTTTAGGGCTTCAATAAATGCTCAAAACTCTATTGATATTAAATTATGATTTGAAATTATACCTTATTGACTCTGGATGACCTCTTTTTTTTGTTTGTTTTTGTTTTTTTTTATGTCATTGACATTTGAAACAAGCTTAAAAACAAAGAGTACAGGCTTTCTGCATTTAACCAAAGAGAAAAGCAACTGGCATTAGAAATATTCTTGTATATAGAAATACATAGAAGTCATTTTAACTAAAATGAAGAACTAGACAGGAATACCTATTATTATTAATTGCTAACATCTATTAGAGACACTATAGTATGTTAGATACCTTTTAAAATGATTTTGTGTGGGGAGGAGTCAAGATGATGGAGAAGTAGCAGGCTGAGACTACTTCAGATAGCAGGAGATCAGCTAGATAGTTTATCAAACCATTGCAAACATCTACAAATGCAACAGGAGATCAAAGAAAAGAAGAACAGCAATTCCAGAAACAGAAAATTGACCACTTTCTGAAAGGTAGGGCCGGCAGAGAAGTGAATCCAAAGTGGCAGGAAGATAGACTATGGGGGGAGGGGCTGGCTACCGGCAAGTAGCAGAGCAGTGGAGCACTAAATCAGGACTTTTAAAAGTCTCCTCCACTGAGGGATATCGCTCCAGAAGCTAAACCAGGGTAAAGCCCATGCGGGGTCAGCGTGGCCCCAGGTCCCACAGGGTCACAGAAGGATTGGGGGTGTCTGAGTGTCACAGAGCCCGCAGTTATTAGACTGGGGAAGCCAGCTACAGAGACAGAGCTGAGGAGTGAGCTCTCAGCTCAGGGTTACCTTCACCCAGTTGCAGGCTAGGTGAGCTCCAAGTGTGGCCAGAGGCCAGGGAGACAGGAGTGTTTGGGTTCTTTTCTCTGAGGGAGCACTGAGGAATGGGGCCCTGAGCTCTCAGCTCCTCCAGGATAGAGATTGGGTGGCCACCATTTTCATTCCCATCCTTGGAACTCTATGGAAAGTGCTCAAAGAACAAAAGCTCTCAAAAGGGAACCCGAGCAGATTACTTAGCCCGGCCCCTGGTAAGGGTGGTACAATTCCACCTCCGGCAAAGACACTTGAGAATCATTTCAACAGGCTCCACTCCCAGAAGATCAACAAGAAATCCATCCAAGACCAAGTTCACCTACCAAGAAGAGCAGCGGAATTCCAGAGGAGGAGAAAACAAAGCACAGAACTCATGGCATTCTCCCATGATTTTTAGGTCTTGTGATTAAGTTAATTTATTTTTAATTTTTTTCTTCTGCTAATTTTTTTTAACTTTTACCCTTTCCTTTTTTAACATTTTTATTTTTTTTTATTTTTTTTTTTAAAGATTTTATTTACTTTTTTTTTTTTTAAAGATTTTATTTATTTGTCAGAGAGAGAGAGAGAGAGAGAGAGCACACAGGCAGACAGAATGGTAGGCAGAGGCAGAGGGAGAAGCAGGCTCCCTGCCGAGCAAGGAGCCCGATGTGGGACTCGATCCCAGGACGCTGGGATCATGACCTGAGCTGAAGGCAGCTGCTTAACCAACTGAGCCACCCAGGCGTCCCTCCTTTTTTAACATTTTTAACTAGTTTATCTAAGATATATATATAAAATATATATATATACATATATATTATAGATATATATATATTTCTTTTTTATATTTTTTTCTTTATTTTATTTTTTAAATTGTTTTTTCTGAACTTCTTTTTATCCCCTTTCTCCCCCCCATGATTTGGGGTCTCTTCTGATTTGGTTAAAGTGTATTTTCCTGGGGTCTTTACCACCCTTTTAGTATTTTATTTGCTCCTTCCTATACTCTTATCCGGACAAAATGGAAAAACTCACCATAAAAAAAAGAACAAGAGACAGTACTGAAGGCTAGGGACCTAATCAATACAGACATTGGTAATATGCCAGATCTAGAGTTCAGAATGATGATTCTCAAGGTTCTAGCCAGGCTTGAAAAAGGCATGGAAGATGTTAGAGAAAAACTCTCTCTGGAGATATAAAAGCTCTTTCTGTAGAAATAAAGGAACTAAAATCTAACCAAATTGAAATAAAAAAAGCTATTAATAAGGTGCAAAAAAAAAAAAAAAAAAACCGGAGGCTCTTACTGCTAGGATAAATGAGGCAGAAGAAAGAATTAGTGATATAGAAGACCAAATGACAGAATAAAGAAGCTGAGCAAAAGAGAGACGAACAGCTACTGGACCACAAAGTGAGAATTCAAAACATAAGTGACACTATAAGAAAACATTAGAATAATTGAGATTCCAGAAGAACAAGAAAGAGAGAGGGGAGCAGAAGGTGTATTGGAGAGAATTATTGGAGAGAAATTCCCTAATATGGCAAAGAGAATAAGCATCAAAATCCAGGAGGTGCAGAGAACCCCCCTCAAAATCAATAAGAATAGGTCCACAACCCGTCACCTAATAGAGAAATTTACAAGTCTTAGTGACAAAGAGAAAGCCCTGAAAGCAGCCCAGGAAAGAAGTCTGTAACATACAATTGTAAAAATATTAGATTGGCAACAGACTTATCCACAGAGACCTGGCAGGCCAGAAAGAATTGACATGATATATTCAGAGCACTAAACGAGAAAAACATGCAGCCAAGAATACTATATCCAGCTAGGCTATCATTGAGAATAGAAGGAGAGATAAAAAGCTTCCAGGACAAACAAAAACTGAAAGAGTTTGCAAACACCAAACCAGCTCTAAAGGAAATGTTGAAAGGGGTCCTCTAAGCAAAGAGAGAGCCCAAAAGTAGTAGATCAGAAAGGAACAGAGACAAGATACAGTAACAGTCACCTTACAGGCAATACAATGGCACTAAATTCATATCTCTCAATAGTTACCCTGAATGTTAATGGGATAAATGCCCCAATCAAAAGACACAGGGCATCAGAATGGATAAACAAAACCCATCTATATGTTGCCTACAAAAAACTCATTTTAAACCTGAAGACACCTCCAGATTTAAAGTGAGAGGATGGAAAATAATTTACCATCCTAATGGACATCAGAAGAAAGCTGGGGTGGCAATGCTCATATCAGATCAATTATATTTTAAGCCAAAGAGTATAATAAGAGATGAGGAAGGACATTATTTCATACTCAAAGGTTCTGTCCAACAAGAAGATCTAACAATTTTAAATACTTATGCCCCTAACATGGAGCAGCCAACTATATAAACCAAATAATAACAAAATCAAAGAAACATATCAACAATAATACAATAATAGTAGGGGACTTTAACACTCCCCTCACTGAAATGGACAGATCATCCAAGCAAAAGATCAAAAGGAAATAAAGGCCTTAAATGACACACTGGACCGGATGGAAATCACAGATATATTCAGGACATTCCATCCCAAGGGAACAGGATACACATTCTTCTGTAGTGAACATGGAACATTCTCCAGAATAGACAACATCCTTTCTCCTAAATCAGGTCTCAACCAGTATCAAAAGATTGAGATCATTCCCTGCATATTTTCAGACCACAATGCTTTGAAGCTAGAATTCAATCACAAGAGGAAATTTGGAAAGAACACAAATACATGGAAACTAAACAGCATCTTTCTAAAGAATAAATGGGTCAACAACGAAATTAAAGACAAATTGAAAAAATTCATGGAAACAAATCATAATAAAAACACAACAGTTCAAAATCTGTGGGATACAGCAAAGGCAGTCCTGAGAGGAAAATATATAGTGGTACAAGCCTTTCTCAAGAAACAAGATAGGTCTCAAGTACACAACCTAACCATACACTTAAAGGAGTTGGAGAAAGAACAACAAAGAAAATCCAAACCAAGCAGGAGATGAGAAATAATAGAGATCAGAGCAGAAATCAATGAAGTAGAAACCAAAAAAACAATAGAGCAAATCAATGAAACTAGGAGCTGGTTCTTTGAAAGAATTAATAAGATTGATAAACCCCTGGCCAGACATATCAAAAAGAAAAGAGAAAGGAGAAAAATAAATAAAATCATGAATGAAAGAGGGGAGATCACAACTAACACCAAAGAAATACAAACAATTATAATAACATATTATGAGCAACTTTACATCAACAAATTTGACAATCTGGAAGAAATGAATACACTTCTAGAAATATATAAACTACCACAACTGAACCAGGAAGAAATAGAAAACCTGAACAGACCCATAACCAGTAAGGAGATTGAAACAGTCATCAAAAATCTCCAAACAAACAAAAGCCCAGTGTCAGATGGCTTCCCAGGGGAATTCTACCAAACATTTAAAGAAGAAATAGCTCTTATTCTCCTGGAACTATTCCAAAAAAATAGAAATGGAAAGAAAACTTCTAAACTCATTTTATGAAGCCAGCATCACCTTGTTCCCCAAACCAGACAAGGATCCCACAAAAAAGAGAATTATAGATCAAAATCCTTTATGAATACAGATGCGAAAATTCTCACCAAAATACTAGCCAATAGGATTCAACAGTACATTAAAAGGATTATTCTCCACGACCAAGTGGGATTTATTCCAGGGCTGCTAGGTTGGTTCAACATCCACAAATCAATCAGTGTGATATAACACATTAATAAAAGAAAGAAAAAGTACCATCTGATACTCTCAATAGATGCTGAAAAAGCATTTGACTAAGTAGAGCACCCCTTTCTGATCAAAACTCTTCAAAGTGTAGGGATAGAGGGCACATACCTCAATATTATCAAAGCCACCTATGATAAACTCATCGCAAATATCATTCTCAATGGAGAGAAACTGAAAGCTTTTCCACTACGGTCAGGAACATGGCAGGGATGTCCATTATCACCACTGCGATTCAACATAGTACTGGAAGCCATAGCCTCAGCAATCAGACAACAAAAAGAAATTAAAGGCATCCAAATCAGCAAAGAAGGCAAACTATCACTCTTCACAGATGATATGATACTATATGCGGAAAACCCAAAAGACTCCACTCCAAAACTGCTAGAACTTGTACGGGAATTTATAAAAGTGTCAGGATATAAAATCAATGCACAGAAATCAGCTGCATTTTTCTACACCAACAACAAGATAGAAGAAATAGAAATTAAGGAGTCATTCCCATTTACAATTGAACACAAAACTATAAGATATTTAGGAATAAACCTCACCAAAGAGGCTAAGAATCTATACTCAGAAAACTAAAGTACCCATAAAAGAAATTGAGGAGGACACAGAGAAATAGAAAAATGTTCCATGCTCCTGGATTGGAAGAACAAATATTGTGAAAATGTCTATGCTACCTAAAGCAATCTACACATTTAATGCAATCCCTGTCAAAATCTCACCCATTTTTTTTTCAAAGAAATGGCACAAATAATTCTAAAATTTATATGGAACCAGAAAATACCTCAAATAGCCAAAGGGATATTGAAAAAGAAAGCCAAAGTTGGTGATATCACAATTCCGGACTTCAACTCTATTACAAAGCTGTCATCATCAAGACAGTATGGTACTGGCAAAAAAAAACAGACACATCAATCAATGGAACAGAATAGAGAGCCCAGAAATACACCCTCAACTCTATTGTCAACTAATCTTCAACAAAGCAGGAAAGAATGTCCAAATGGTGTTGGGAAGATTGGACGGCCACATGCAGAAAAATGAAAATTGGACCATTTCCTTACACCACACATGAAAATAGACTCAAAATGGAAGAAGGACCTCAATGTGAGAAAGGAATCCATCAAAATCCTTGAGGAGAACACAGGCAGCAACCTCTTCCACCGCAGCTGCAGCAATGTCTTCCTAGTAACATTGCCAAAGGCAAGGGAAGCAAGGGCAAAAATGAATTATTGCGATTTCATCAAGATCAAAAGCTTTCCTTTGCACAGCAAAAGAAACAGTTAACAAAACCAAAGACAACTCACAGAATGGGAGAAGATATTTGCAGATGACATATCAGATAAAGGGCTGTTGTCAAAATCTATAAAGAACTTTGCAAACTCAACACTCAAGGAACAAATAATCCAATCAAGAAATGGGCAGAAGACATGAACAGACATTTCTGCAAAGAAGACATCCAGATGACCAACAAACACATGAAGAAGTGCTCCACATCACTCAGCATCAGGGAAATACAAATCAAAACCACAATGAGATACCACCTCACACCAGTCAGAATGGCTAAAATTAACAAATCAGGAAATGACAGATGCTGGCAAGGATGCAGAGAAAGGGGAACCCTCCTACACTCTTGGTGGGAATGCAAGCTGGTGCAACCACTCTGGAAAACAGCATGGAGGTTTCTCAAAATGTTGAAAATAGAATTACCCTATGACCCAGCAATTACACTACTGGGTATTTACCCTAAAGATACAAACGTAGTGATTCGAAGGGGCATATGCACCCGAATGTTTATAGCAGCAATGTCTACAATAGCACACTATGGAAAGAACCTAGATATCCATCAACAGATGAATGGGAAAGAAGATGTGGTATATATACACAATGGAATACTATGCAGCCATGAAAAGAAATGAAATCTTGCCATTTGTGACGATGTGGATGGAATTAGAGGGTATCATTCTTAGCGACATAAGTCAATCGGAGAAAGACAACTATCATATGATCTCCCTGATATGAGGAAGTGGAGATGCATCATGGGGGTTTAGGTATTAGGAGAAGAATAAGTGAAACAAGATGGGATCAGGAAGAAGACAAACCGTAAGTGACTCTTAATCTCACAAAACAAACTGAGGGTTGCTGGGCCTAGGGGGGTTGGGAGAGGGTGGTGGGGTTATGGACATTGGGGAGGGTATGTGCTATGGTGAGTGTTGCGAAGTGTGTAAACCTGGCGATTCACGGACCTGTACCCCTGGGGTTATAAATACATTATATGTTTAGAAAAAATAAGTAAATAAATAAATAATTTTTAAAAATATGTATTTTAATTCATTTATTCCTCATAGGGACATTAGAAAGTAGATATTATATCAGCATTTTAAAGAAGAAAAATCTGAAACAAAGTTAAAAGTGATCTATTTTTACTGATATATTTTTTACCTAGGAATTCCAAAAGATTCTAGTATAAAGTTTTTTGAATTAATAAAGACATTTCCAGTGTGACTGGACACACAAGAAATATTCAAAAATCAAAGTGGTTTTTCAATTAGGTAAAATCAACAAACAAAAAAGAACATAGTAAAAACATCTACTCACAATAGTACCAAAGACTTTAAAAATTTTAAAAATTAATGAAACAAGAAAGACACAGGAAAAAAGTTAAATAGTTTTATTGAAAAACAAGAAAACAATGCTGTATGTTTTTGAATGGGAATATTTAAAAGCCGATTACTTCAAAAATTAATATATGAATTTAGTAATCTACCAATTAGTAAATAGCAGATTTTCTGGGGGAGATGCATTATTTTTGAAAGGGATAAAGTGATTTTAAATTTTATGGAAAAAAACAAATGTTTCAGAACAATAAGGAAAATTACAAAAAGAAAGGAGAATATGAGATGATTTGTTTTGCCTGATAAAGTATACAGTTAAAATTTTATAAATTATATATAAATTTATTTATAAATTTTATAAATTTTATAAATTATATATATAAATTATTTATAAATTTATATATATAGATTTATAAATTTTAACTGTATACTATAGTCAAATGAATCATATATTGTCATGAGAATTGGCAAAGCAACAACAGCAGCAATACAAATATATATATATGTATATATATACATATATATGCAATATGAAAGATATATATGTAATAATGCAACAAAATAGACTCCAGAAATGTATCTGATATATTTGAGTTTTTAGTAGTTGACTGAGATAACTCAATAGGAAAATGATTGATCATTTGAAAATGATTTTCAATTGTAAAATAATATTACATAATATTACATAATATTACATAATAATATTACATCCCATGCTTTCTATGCAGAAACCTAAACTATAAGTAGATGATATATTTTCTTCTAGCATAGTCGTTTTGTATATATAGTATATACATATAGGGTTTATATAGTATGTGTATACCATATAGATAATGACTAAGGTAGAAGAAAATCTAAGAGACTTCATGTACCACTTTTTGATGGCAATGTTTTCCCTCATCATATAACACATTCAAAAATCTTTAATAAGGGCAGAGTCAAGATGGCGGAGAAGTACCATGCTGAGACTACTTCAGCTAGCCGGAGATCAGCTAGATAGCTTATCTAAAGATTGCAAACACCTGCAAATACATCGGCAGATTGAAGAGAAGAAGAACAGCAATTCTGGAAACAGAAAAACAACCACTTTCTGAAAGGTAGGACTGGCTGAGAAGTGAATCCAAAGCGATGGGAAGATAGACCCCGGGGGGAGGGGCCGGCTCCCGGTAAGCAGCAGAGCAACGGCGCACAAAATCAGAACTTTTAAAAGTCTGTTCCGCTGAGGGACATCGCTCTAGGAGCTAAACCGGGGCGAAGCCCACGCGGGGTCAGCGTGGCCTCAGGTCTGGCAGGGTCACAGAAGGATCGGGGGTTTCTGAGTGTCGCAGAGCTTGCAGGTATTGAAATGTGAAAGCCGGCTACAGAGACAGAGCCGACAGTAAGCTCACAACTCGGTGTTACCTTGAACCGGTCGCAGGCTGGTAGAGCTCGGAGTGCAGCCGGAGGTCAGGCAGACGGGAGTTACTGGGCACTGTTCTCTGAGGACGCACTGAGGAGTGGGGCCCTGGGCTCTCGGCACCTCTGGGCCGGAGACCAGGAGGCCGCCATTTGTATTCCCATCCTCCGGAACTCTACAAAAAGTGCTCAAGGAACAAAAGCTCCTGAAAGCAAACCCGAGCGGATTAAACACCCCGGCCCCTGGTAAGGGCGGTGCAATTCCGCCTGGGACAAAGACACTTGAGAATCACTACAACAGGCCCCTCCCCCAGAAGATCAACAAGAAATCCAGCCGAGACCAAGTTCACCTACCAAGGAGTGCGGTTTCAATACCAAGGAGAGCAAAAGAATTCCAGAGGAGGAGAAAGCAAAGCACGGAACTAATGGCTTTTTCCCTGTGATTTTTTTTAGTCTTGCAGTTAATTTGATTTTTTTCTTTTTCATTTTTTGTTTTATTTTTCTTGCCTTCTGGTAATTTTTTTTTAACTTTTACCTTTTTCCTTTTTAACGTTTTTTAACTAGATTATCCAATATATATATTTTTTCTATTTATATATTTTTATTATATGTTTTCTTTTCTTAATTATTTTCTTTTTTTTCTTTTTTCTTATTTTTTCTTTCTTCCTTTTTGAAGCTCTTTTTATCCCCTTTCTATCCCCTCATGATTTGGGATCCCTTCTAATTTGGTTAAAGCATATTTTCCTGGGGTTGCTGCCACCATTTTAGTATATTACTTGCTCCTTCATATACCCTTATCTGGACAAAATGACAAGACGGAAAAATTCAACACAAAAAAAAGAACAAGAGGCAGTACCGAAGGCTAGGGACCTAATCATTACAGACATTGGTAATATGTCAGATCTAGAGTTCAGAATGACAATTCTCAAGGTTCTAGCCGGGCTCGAAAAGGCATGGAAGATATTAGAGAAAACCTCTCGAGAGGTATAAAAGCCCTTTCTGGAGAAATAAAAGAACTAAAATCTAACCAAGTTGAAATCAAAAAAGCTATTAATGAGGTACAATCAAAAATGGAGGCTCTCACTGCTAGGATAAATGAGGCAGAAGAAAGAATTAGTGATATAGAAGACCAAATGACAGAGAATAAAGAAGCTGAGCAAAAGAGGGACAAACCCCTACTGGACCACGAGGGGAGAATTCGAGAGATAAATGACACCATAAGATGAAACAACATTAGAATAATTGGGATTCCAGAAGAAAAAGAAAGAGAGAGGGGAGCAGAAGGTATACTAGAGAGAATTATTGGGGAGAATTTCCCCAATATGGCAAAGGGAACAAGCATCAAAATTCAGGAGGTTCAGAGAACACCCCTCAAAATCAATAAGAATAGGCCCACACCCCGTCACCTAATAGTAAAATTACAAGTCTTAGTGACAAAGAGAAAATCCTGAAAGCAGCCTGGGAAAGAGTCTGTAACATATAATGTTAAAAATATTAGATTGGCAGCTGACTTATCCACAGAGACCTGGCAGGCCAGAAAGAGCTGACATGATATTTTCAGAGCACTAAACGAGAAAAACATGCAGCCAAGAATACTATATCCAGCTAGGCTATCATTTAAAATAGAAGGAGAGATTAAAAGCTTCCAGGACAAACAAAAACTGAAAGAATTTGCAAACACCAAACCAGCTTTACAGGAAATATTGAAAGGGGTCCTCTAAGCAAAGAGAGAGCCTACAAGTGGTAGATCAGAAAGGAACAGAGACCATATACAGTAACAGTCACCTTACAGGCAATAAAATGGCACTAAATTCATATCTCTCAATAGTTACCCTGAATGTTAATGGGCTAAATGCCCCTGGCAAAAGACACAGGGCATCAGAATGGATAAAAAAAACAAAACCCATCTATATGTTGCCTCCAAGAAACTCATTTTAAGTCTGAAGACACCTCCAGATTTAAAGTGAGGGGGTGGAAAAGAATTTACCATGCTAATGGACATCAGAAGAAAGCAGGAGTGGCAATCCTTATATCAGATCAATTAGATTTTAAGCCAAAGACTATAATAAGAGATGAGGAAGGACACTATATCATACTCCAAGGGTCTGTCCAACAATAAGATATAATAATTTTAAATATATATGCCCCCAACCTGGGAGCAGCCAACTATATAAACCAATTAATAACAAAATCAAAGAAACACATCAACAATAACAGAATAATAGTAGGGGACTTTAACACTCCCCTCACTGAAATGGACAGATCATCCAAACAAAAGATCAACAAGGAAATAAAGGCCTTAAACGACACACTGGACCAGATGGACATCACAGATATATTCAGAACATTTCATCCCAAAGCAACAGAATACACATACTTCTCTAGTGCACATGGAACATTCTCCAAAATAGATCACATCCTCAGTCCTAAATCAGGACTCAATCGGTATCAAAAGATTGGAATCATTCCCTGCATATTTTCAGACCACAATGCTCTAAAGCTAGAACTCAACCACAAAAGGAAGTTTGAAAAGAACCCAAATACATGGAGACTAAACAGCATCCTTCTAAAGAATGAATGGGTCAACCGGGAAATTAAAGAAGAATTGAAAAAAATCATGGAAACAAATGATAATGAAAATACAACGGTTCAAAATCTGTGGGACACAACAACGGCAGTCCTGAGAGGAAAGTATATAGCAGTACAAGCCTTTCTCAAGAAACAAGAAAGGTCTCAGGTACACAACCTAACCCTACACCTAAAGGAGCTGGAGAAAGAACAAGAAAGAAACCCTAAGCCCAGCAGGAGAAGAGAAATCATAAAGATCACAGCAGAAATCAATGAAATAGAAACCAAAAAATCCAATAGAACACATCAACGAAACTAGGAGCTGGTTCTTTGCAAGAATTAATAAAATTGATAAACCCATGGCCAGACTTATCAAAAAGAAAAGAGAAATGACCCAAATAAATAAAATCATGAATGAAAGAGGAGAGATCACAACTAACACCAAAGAAATACAAACTATTATAAGAACATGCTATGAGCAAATCTACGCCAATAAATTTGACAATCTGGAAGAAATGGATGCATTCCTAATAACATATAAACTACCACAACTGAACCAGGAAGAAATAGAAAGCCTGAACAGACCCATAACCAGTAAGGAGATTGAAACAGTCATTAAAAATCTCCAAACAAACTAAAGCCCAGGGCCAGACGGCTTCCCGGGGGAATTCTACCAAACATTTAAAGAAGAACTAATTCCTATTCTCCTGAAACTGTTCCAAAAAATATAAATGGAAGGAAAACTTCCAATCTCTTTTTATGAGGCCAGCTTCACCTTAATCCCAAAACCAGACAAGGATCCCACCAAAAAAGAGAGCTATAGACCAATATCCTTGATGAACACAGATGCGAAAATACTCAACAAAATACTAGCCAATAGGATTCAACAGTACATTAAAAGGATTATTCACCACGACCAAGTGGCATTTATTCCAGGGCTGCAAGGTTGGTTCAACATCCACAAATCAGTCAATGTATTAGAACACATCAATAAAAGAAAGAACAAGAACCATATGATACTCTCAATAGATGCTGAAAAAGCATTTGACAAAGTACAGCATCCTTTCCTGATTAAAACTCTTCAAAGTGTAGGGATAGAGGGCACATACCTCAATATCATCAAAGCCATCTATGAAAAACCCACTGCAAATATCATTCTCAATGGAGAAAAACTGAAAGCTTTTCCACTACAGTCAGGAATATGGCAGGGATGTCCATTATCACCACTGCTATTCAACATAGTACTAGAGGTCCTAGCCTCAGCAATCAGACAACAAAAGGAAATTAAACCATCCAAATCGGCAAGGAAGAAGTCAAATTATCACTCTTCGCAGATGATATGATACTATATGTGGAAAACCCAAAAGACTCCACTCCAAAACTGCTAGAACTTATACAGGAATTCAGTAAACGGTCAGGATATAAAATCAATGCATAGAAATCAGTTGCATTTCTCTACACCAACAGCAAGACAGAAGAAAGAGAAATTAAGGAGTCAATCCCATTTACAATTCCACCTAAAACCATAAGATACCTAGGAATAAACCTAACCAAAGAGGCACAGAATCTATACTCAGAAAACTATAAAGTACTCATGAAAGAAATTGAGGAAGACACAAAGAAATGGAAAAATGTTCCATGCTCCTGGATTGGAGAATAAATATTGTGAAAATGTCTATGCTACCTAAAGCAATCTACACATTTAATGCAATTCCTATGAAAGTACCATCCATCTTTTTCAAAGAAATGGAACAAATAATTCTAAAATTTATATGGAACCAGAAAAGACCTCGAATAGCCAAAGGGATATTGAAAAAGAAAGCCAACGTTGGTGGCATCACAATTCCGGACTTCAAGCTCTATTACAAAGCTGTCATCATCAAGACAGCATCGTATTGGCACAAAAACAGACCCATAGATCAATGGAACAGAATAGAGAGCCCAGAAATAGACCCTCAACTCTATGGTCAACTAATCTTCGACAAAGCAGGAAAGAATGTCCAATGGAAAAAAGACAGCCTCTTCAATAAATGGTGCTGGAAAAATTGGACAGCCACATGCAGAAAAATGAAATTGGACCATTTCCTTACACCACACACAAAATAGACTCAAAATGGATGAAGGACCTCAATGTGAGAAAGGCATCCATCAAAATCCTTGAGGAGAACACAGGCAGCAACCTCTTCAACCTCAGCCAGAGCAACATCTTCCTAGGAACAACGCCAAAGGCAAGGGAAGCAAGGGCAAAAATGAACTATTGGGATTTCATCAAGATCAAAAGCTTTTTCACAGCAAAGGAAACAGTTAACAAAATCAAAAGACAACTGACAGAATGGGAGAAGATATTTGCAAACGACATATCAGATAAAGGACTAGTGTCTAGAATCTATAAAGAACTTAGCAAACTCAACACCCAAAGAACAAATAATCCAATCAAGAAATGGGTAGAGGACATGAACAGACATTTCTGCAAAGAAGACATCCAGATGGCCAACAGACACATGAAAAAGTGCTTCATATCACTCGGCATCAGGGAAATACAAATCAAAACCACAATGAGCTATCACCTCCCACCAGTTAGAATGGTTAAAATCAACAAGTCAGGAAATGACAGATGCTGGCGAGGATGCGGAGAAAGGGGAACCCTCCTACACTGTTGGTGGGAATGCAAGCTGGTGCAGCCACTCTGGAAAACAGCATGGAGGTTCCTCAATATGTTGAAAATAGAACTGCCCTATGGCCCAGCAATTGCACTACTGAGTATTTACCCTAAAGATACAAATGTAGTGATCCGAAGGGGCACGTGCTCCCGAATGTTTATAGCAGCAATTTCCACAATAGCCAAACTATGGAAAGAACCTAGATGTCCATCAACAGATGAATGGATTAAGAAGAGGTGGTATATATACACAATGGAATACTATGCAGCCATCAAAAGAAATGGAATCTTGCCATTTGCCACAACATGGATGGAACTAGAGCGTATCATGCTTAGTGAAATAAGTCAAGCAGAGAAAGACAACTATCATATGATCTCCTTGATATGAGGAAGTGGTGATGCAACATGGGGGCTTAAGTGGGTAGGAGAAGAATAAATGAAACAAGATGGGATTGGGAGGGAGACAAACCATAAGTGACTCTTAATCTCACAAAACAAACTGAGTTTTGCTGGGGGGAGGGGGTTTGGGAGAAGGGGGTGGGATTATGGACATTGGGGAGGGTATGTGCTTTGGTGAGTGCTGTGAAGTGTGTAAACCTGGTGATTCAGAGACCTGTACCCCTGGGGTTAAAAATATATGTTTATGAAAAATAAAAAATTAAAAAAAATCTGTAATAAAAATTCTCATATTTGATAGTATAAAACTCAAAGTTTGGATGGCCAAAGATACCATTAACAAAATCAGTAGGAAATTGAAAGTATTTAGAAAACATATTGATAATAATAGATGGCACGTAAAGCTCTAACAAATTCCTAAGATGAGCAATGACAATAAAATGGACTAAAGTTTTTTTGTTTTGTTTTACTTCCACTGTACCTAATATACATTGTATATTAGTATATTATTATATTATTATTATAATATTTCTATTATTACCTAATATACACTGTATATTATTAACATAATATATGTTCAGGGGTGAAATATAGTGATTCAACAATTTCATATATTCCTCAGTGCTTAAAATAAGTGTACTCTTAATCCCCTTCACCTATTTCAGCCATCCTCCCACTCACTGCCCCACTTGTAACCATCTGTTTGTTTTCTCTTGTTAGGAGTCTATTTTTTGCTTTCTCTCTCTTTTTCCTTTGTTCTTTTCTTCTGTTTCTAAAATTCCACATATGAGTGAAATCATATGGTATTTGCATTTCTCTGATTCACTTCTTTTTTTTTTAAGGCTTTTGTTTAATTATTTGAGAGATTGCGAGAGAGAGACAGAGAGCATGGACAAGCAGAAGAGCACAAGCACTCGGGTTAGGAAGGGCAGAGGCAGAGGGAGAAGCAGGTTGTCCACTGAGCAGGGAGTCTGATAAAGGGCTTGATCCCAGGACTCTGGGATCAGGACCTAAGCTGAAGGCAGACTCTTAGCCAGCTGAGCCACTCAGGAACCCCTGTAATTCACTTAGGTTGCTTAGCATTGTACTCTGGAGATACATCCATGTTGTTGCAAATGGTAAGATTTTATTCTTTTTATGGCTAAATAATATTCATACACACACATCTTCTTTATCCATATCTATTCATCTATCAATGTACATGTAGGTTGCTTTCATAATTTGGCTATGGTAAGTAATGCTGTGGTAAACTTGGGTGTGTGTGTACCCCTTGAATTAATGGTTTTTATTGTTTGACTAAATATTAAGAAGTGGGACTACTGGCTCATGGAGTAGTTTTATTTTTAATTTCTTTAGGATCCTCCATGCTGTATTCCAAAGTGACTGCTCCAGTTTCTATTCCCACCAACAGGGCAGAAGATTACTTTTTCTCTATATCTTTGCCAGCACTTTTTTATTTTGGCCACTCTGACAAATTTGAGGTGATGTCTCATTGTAGTTTTGATTTGTATTTCATTGATGTTGAATGATTTTGAGCACCTTTTCATGTGTCAGCTGGCCATCTGGTTGTCTTCTTTGGAGAAATGTCTGTTCATGTCTTTTGTCCATTTTTAAATAGGAATATTTATGGGCTTTTTGGTGTTGAGTTTTTTAAGTTCTTTATAAATTTTGGGTCAAAATCCTTTATAGGATTGCCATTTACACATATCTTCTCCCATTCTGTATGTTGCTTTTTTAGTTTGGGTGATTGTTTCTTTGTGCAGAAGCCTTCTATTTTGATGTGGTCCCAATGATTTATTTTTGCTTTAGTTTCACTTGCCTCAGGAGACATATCTAGAAATATGTTATAGAGAGTGTCAAAGAAATCACTGCCTGTGCTCTCTTGCAGGATTTTTTAGTTTAAGATTCACATTTAGGTCCTTAATCTATTTTTAGTTTATTTTTGTGTATGGTGTAAGAAAGTGGTTTGGTTTCATTTTTTTTTTTTTTTTTTTTTTTTGCATGTAACTGTCTAGATTTCTCAACACTATTTGTTGAAAAAACTGTCTTTTTCTCATTGCATATTTGTGCCTCCTTTATCAAAGATTGGTGATATAATTGTGGATTTATTTATGGTCTTTCAACTCTGTTTCATTGATTTTCTGCCTATTTTATGCCAATACCATACTGTTTTGGTTACTACAGCTTTGTAATATAACTTGAAGTCTGGAATTGTGATACTTCCAGTTTTATTTTTCTTTTTCAATATTGCTGTACCTATTCTGGGTCTTTGTAGTTCCACACAAATTTTAGGATTGTTTGTTCTAGTTCTGTGAAAAATGCTGTTGGTATTTTGATAGGAATTGCATTAAATGTGTAGACTACTTTGGGAAGTACAGATATTTTAACAATCTTGCAACCCATGAGCACAGTATGTCTTGCTATTTTTTTGTGTTGTCTTTAATTTCTCTCACCAGTGTTTTATAGTTTTCAAAGTACAGGTCTTTCACTTCTTTGGCTAGGTATAGTGATTGGTATCTTATTATTTTCAGTGCAGTTGTAAATAAGATTTTTGTCTTAATTTCTCTTTCTGCTACTTTGTTAAGACTTAATATAAATGTAACAGAATCCTGTACATTGATTTTCTAACCTGTGACTTCACTGAATTCATTTATACATGTTAATAGTGGTTTTTGTTTTGTTTTGTTTTAATGGAGTCCTCAGGGTTTTCTATGTATGGTATCATGTCTTCTGCAAGTAGTGAAAGTTTTACTTCCGTACCAACTTGGGTGCCTTTTATTTCTTTTTGTGACCTGATTGCTGTTGCGAGGACTAACAGTACTTTGTTGTATCAAAGTGAGAGTGACATCCTTGTCTCTTCTTGACCTGAGGGGAAAATGTGTCAGTTTTTCACCATTGAGTATGATGTTAGCTGTGGGTTTTTAATGGATGGCCTTTATTATATTGAGGTATAGTCCATCTAAACCTTTTTTGTGAGGATATTTATCATGAATGGATCTTGTACTTTGTCCAATGTGTTTTTGCCTCTATTGAAATGATCATATGATTCTTATCCTTTCTTTTATTGATGTTGTATATGACATTGATTGATTTGTGAGTATTGAGCCACCCTTGCAACCCAGAAATAAATCCCTTTTGATCATGATGAATGATTCATTTTTATTTTTTATTATTTTTTAAAAGACTTTATTTATTTATTAGAGAGAGAGAGAGAGAAGAGGGCTGGAGGGGAGGGTGAGGGAGATAGAATCCGAAGCAGATTCCCTGCTGAACATGGCGTCTTCCACAGGGCTCAATACCATGATCCCGAGGTCCCCACACCAGTTGAAACCAAGACTCAGATGCCCCAACCAACTGAGGCACCCAGGCATGCTATGAACTTTTTTTTTTTAATGTATTGTTGAATTCAATAATGTATTGTTGAATTTGCTAGTTTTTATTGAGAAGTTTTGAATCCATGTTCATCAGGGATATTAGCTTTAGGAGTGTCTTTGTCTACTTTTGGTATCTGGGTAATGCTGGCCTCATAGAATGAATTTGGCATTGACTAAGGTTTTAATAAACAATTCAAAGTGGAATAAAATTAAATGGAGAGTAAAATTAGATGAATATGTATAATATACTCGCTGCTCACACACACTAATATTCAGGGACATGCAAATTAATGTAAAAAAGAAGAGGGCAAATAAAATAATATTTTTCTAATATTTATGGATTTCTTCAAAATATGCAACATCTATTTTGGGAGGAGGATTTGAAACTTACAATCCTGATACCAATCCAGCAGTTGTACCAAAACACAATATTATTTTCAGTAAATTTTTTCTTTTTCTCAATATTGATGAGAATAGTCACTGCCTGATTACAAGAAGAAGACTGAATTTTAATAGTTCATTGTCTGGTTCAGAAGTAGCATAAAGAAAAAAAATCAATTGGACAGTGTTGATACCAAGCCAAAAAATAGTATTTAAGAAGTCAGACTCAGATGTGGCTATCTATTTAACAGTGTCTATGAAGAGCAGGTAAAATAAGCTATAATGGATATTGTATGGAAAAAGTTGTAATATTGACAGAAATAAAGAGCATAAAAAATGATGGAAATTGGTTATATAGAGAAGTGATATGAAAGTATAGGGATTCTTAAATATATTTTCAAGACCAACTTGAGATAATATTGGAACAAAAGCATTGCATTTCAACTTATTGATTACTTATTCAGAGAACTAAACGGAGCAGCAGAGGATTATTAAGTCCCACTGTCACACTGACCATATTATCTGCAAACCAGATCCTTTGCAGAAGGAGAGGATGATTCTAAAAAGAAGGAATATAATTATCAGACAAGATGAGGAGAACATGAGAACAGTAAAGTAACACAGTTATTATTTTCTTTTTTATTGTTTGTGAATCTGATGACCTTTCCTACTTGAGCTACTAGAATGACAGATAACTAGCCAAACACTTGATGTGCATGGTGTGAGTGCCCTCTTAGTTTGGCTTAACTTTGTATTTCTTTTAAATGTACAAGACATTTAGAAATTAGGTATCACTCATGAATTCGCTAACAGATATATGAATTTGTTGAAGATGTATGAAGTATATGAAATTGACTAAACACAGAATGCAGTTGGTCTGGAAGAGAGTTAATGAAGATGACTTAGGGAAAATTTGAGAATTTATTAACAGTTATTGTAAGGAGTGTAGTTACCAGCTGTTCCACGTGTCCCGAGAGACTAGAAGTCATTCCTAACCCCAAGGGTAATTAGACACAGGTATAAGTTGATGAGGGAATGACAGTAGGATTTCCTTTTGGGGAGACATTTCTGAAGTAGAAAGTTTCTTTTTTGGAGTTTCTCAGAAACAGGGGGATGATGTAAATGACCTCTTTGAGATCTATTTTAGTCTGATGATCCCTTACTGAATTGATTTCTATGAGGTATAACTTCAGAGACCCATTACTTCAGTAAATGTTTTAAGTGTTTTGAAATGCTGATTGAAATAAAGACATTATTATAAAAATAATGGTGAAAGAATGTTTAGAAAAGCAGTTGGGGCAGGTTAAAAAATGCAGTTTGGTTCTGTTTAAAATGAGGCTGAGATGCCAGGCTGTATAAATAGGAGAACTGTCTGTAAAAACTGTGAGACAATTCTCTACACTTAGCAGCCATCAGGCTTTTATTGTACTGTTATGACAGTTGAGGGTCTCACAACTTAAGCTAAATGTGGGAGGTTTGGAACAGCTCCAGCAGAATGTAGAAACAATGATAAGAGTGTTAGCAAAGAGCTTCTTAAAAGAGAAGAGAACATGGGGCAGTGCAATTTGAAATGGCAAAATCACTTGATTATTTTTATATAGTCTTCATTAGATACCTTCCTTGCTACTTGCATATTTATATAGAATTTAAAATTTTGAGGAGTTACCTATGGGTATAAATCTTAGATAATGAATGCTCAAAATTCTAAGTACCCTAAGACTGATTAAATTATATTTCTCTGACTATTCAGTGTTTCTATCCCTATTTTCAATACTGTCTATGCATCTTATTTCCTTTCTTCCTGGGCGATTTCATCCTCTCATAAGGCTTTGATTCCCATTCATAATCCTCCTTCCCAGTGTGATGCCTTCCAAGATTCCTGCCTACTGGTGTACACACTGTCTAAGATCCTCTCCTCTTCAAGGTCAGAAGCATGTGTGAATATTATAAAATATCAATCCTGTAATCATGTTACTTTGTGTGGTAGAAGGGATTTTGCTGATATAATTAAGTTCCCTAATCAGTTGAGTTAATCAAAAAAAGATTATTCTGGATGAGCCTGACATAATCGTATGTTAAAAGAAGTGAGAAATTCAAAGCAGCAGCAGAGACCCTACGGCTGGCTTGGAAGGCATACACTGCTCTAGAAGCTGATAGCGTCCTCTAACTTATAGCTAGCAAGAAAATGGGGACCTCAGTCATATGACACAAGAAAATGAATTGTGCCAACAACCTGAGGGAGCTTGCAAGTGAATTTTTTCCTAGACAAACCTCAAGAAGAGGATACAGCTAGCAGGCACTTGAATTTCAGCCTTGTGAGATCCTGAGCAGACCACCCAGCTAAAATAGATGACTCCTGACCCACAGAAACTGTGAGAGAATGCATTTGTGTTGCGTGAAGTGTTAAATTGTGCTCAATTTGTGACACAGCAATAGAAAACTAATACACCAAGTATTCTCCACCTTGTACTCTTTCTAATTTGATAAGGTACATCTATCCACAGAAGTCCATGGGTCAGCTCTTAGTTCCTTTCAATCTCTACTCCTCAGTGAGAACTGATGTCTTTAATCCTCAGTATCTCTAAAGCAACTGTCCCCAGTCTTCCAGATCAGGCCCTTTGCTTCTCTTTAATATCTGTGGTTGTCTCCTCTTCAGTCTCCCTTTTCTTGCTTCCCTCTAATACTTCATCCTCATATCTGGCCTGTCAGAGTGAACATTCTGAAAGAAAGATCTGTTCTCAGTTTGTGGTGGTGTAATAGCCTTTATGAGCTTCATTATGCCAGTTCTTCACCATAACATTTAGGACCTTATAGAACTTGGTCCTGGATTGTCTTTCTGACCACAATTACTCCAAACATTTTCATGATGTCCTGATCCACCTTCATTTCTCCAAGCAAGTAGTTCTGGTACTATATTTGTCTCCACACTTTCTCTACAGCCCTGGAATTCTCCTGGCTTGGCTAATTCTTAACTCCTTCAACAGACAGTCAATTGTCACTGCTTTTGGAAATGCTTCCTTGATTTCTTGCTTCTGTGTCCTTCTCGGTGCTTGTTTCTCAGTCCTTCCCCGGCTGTAGTTGTGCATTGCTCTATCTCTCTTTGTTATTTGTCTGAGAAATTGTTGGAGTCTGAAATCTCAGCACATATTCATAATTCTGTCATCTTGCCAGAGCCCATCATCTGTAAGTTGTAGATTGTATTTCTTCATAATGAAAACATTCAAAACATTCTGACTAAGATAGGGTTTTGAATTTTTTTCATTTAAGTGTCCAGAAGAAGGCGGTCCTTCTGGTGAAGAAAGGTGAAGACATTTCCAATATGAGAATGTTAAATCTAAGGTTTGTCAATATCCTCCAGAAAAACAAATGAAAAATTTGGGGTTATCTTTATATTAGACAAAAATCATTTATATCTGTGTCAAATAAAAATTATCTAGAATTTATCAGTCTTCTGAAAGTTAACATTCTATAGTATGTGGGCCTTGATAAAGAGTAAAGAGTAAATCATGTAAAGTTACCTTTTTCTGTAATGTGCTATGATCCTTGGTAGGTTTTTTAGACAGTAATCCAGTATGACATCAAGAAGGCACAAGTATGAAGATATAGATGTAGTGAAAAAAAGGGCCATCTGTACCCCAATGTTTATAGCAACAATGGCCACGGTCACCAAACTGTGGAAAGAACCAAGATGCCCTTCAACGGAAGAATGGATAAGGAAGATGTGGTCCATATACACTATGGAGTATTATGCCTTCATCAGAGAGGATGAAAACCCAACTTTTATAGCAACAAGGACAGGACTGGAAGAGATTATGCTGAGTGAAATAAGTCAAGCAGAGAGAATCAATTATCATATGGTTTCACTTATTTGTGGAGCATAACAAATAGCATGGAGGACAAGGGGAGATGGAGAGGAGAAGGGAGTTGAGGGAAATGGGAAGGGGAGGTGAACCATGAGACACTATGGACTCTGAAATCTGAGGGTTTTGAGGGGGCAGGGAGTGGGAGGTTGTGGGAACCAGGTGGTGTGTATTGGAGAGGGCACGGATTGCATGGAGCACTGGGTGTGGCGCAAAAACAATGAATACTGTTACGCTGAAAATAAAAAAAATAAAAAAAAAGAAGGCACAAGTGTAATATTTTTGCTTTCCTTCCAGGTTTTGGATAATTTTTTAAATGGCACACCCATGATAACCTCCAACTGTTTTCATTGTTGCTTTGAGAAAGGAGAGAAAATTCATGTCTAAATGATGGAAGAAAAAAGGAAAAATATCAAGTTTATTTTCTACTTCTAGGTGGCAGCTTTTCTCTCTTTTCTGATTTGCACTGTAGCTTTTAAAATTCAGGCAATTTAACTGTGGAATCTAAATTCTGGCCACTTGTTTTCCTCTTACCTACATTATGACATTTATATCCTCTATGATAGCATAATTTTAATCCTTTCCCAAATTCGAGGTGACAACAGAAAGTCTACTTTCTTTAATTCAACAACGGAACATGTTAGGCTACATTTTCCCATTCATATTCATTTTCTAACATAGAAGGAAGGACACAATAAAAGATGAGACTTATGGAGGGAGTAGAGGAGAGTTGAGCTACACAATTAAAAGGAGGATGAGGATAAATTCTGTAAGTTAAAAAAAAAGGACTAAGGTATGTTGATGAATTTGATTTCTCTTCCTCTTTATTCCCTAGAAGCTCAAATCAGGAGTCATTAAGTATCTCAGTAATCCGTCCCATCCTCCTTTCCCCACATATGCATTTATTCCTTTTACTTTTTTCTTCCCTGTTTTAAACACATTTTGTTTGATTCTAATGACTTATACCTATGACTCTGGTCAGTAATAGAGATTTCAATGAATAATCTTTGTCACCAAAAAATTTACATATTTATCCTCTGTAGATGAAATATTTCAAGTAAGTAGATTTCACATAAATTCTTCCTCAGGGATAAAACAGTTCAGAGTTCTAATATGAAACAAGCAGCATAACAAGTTATTATAATATTTATCTATTAAGTTATAGAAAGGAGTTCTGAGTTCTGTAAAAGTTCCTGTTTCTGGACAATCTTTAATTCTAACTATATGTAGTCTGGTCTGTCTGGTATAGTTTCTCTGTCCCCACCCTTGGGTTTGTTCTCGGTGACCATTATAGTAACAACTGGCCCTTATTGGGTGCACACATCATGCCAGACACTTTGCCAAGACCTTTCCATGAGTTATCTTATTTAATCTCCACTTCAATCTTATGAACCCCCACTTAACAGATGAAAAAACTGATGCCCAGGACTAATAATGGAATACATCAATGACACATGGTTTCTAATCAAGTTATATGTTCATGATTTTGAAGGTAACAGTTTAATGGAAAGAACTTTCAAAAGCACATCTGGGAACTTAAATTCTCATTTATGTTCTACTTTTAACATTGTGCTGGTCTTTTCTGAATGTCTGGTAAGCAATGACCTCATCTGTAGACTGAGGAGTATTACAGTATATAAGCATTTTCTCAGTTTATTCAGTGTAATTTTAAAGGTAAAAATAATGTTGGGCCACTTGGGCAGCTCAGGAAGTTGAGTGTCCAACTCTTGATTTCAGCACAGGTCATGGTCTCAAGGTCAGGAGATCCAGCCCCGTGTTGGGTTCTTGCCCCTCCTTCATCAATCTTTGTGTCTCCTCCCCTCCTAAAATAATAAATAAATTAAAAAAAAATGTCTATTGTTACATAAATTAGAGAAAAATTGGGTCAACAAAGTGAGTCATTCACCTAAAGCAATTCCTAGAAAATCCCTCTCTTGATAAGGCCACTTATTACTCCATCATAGTATAATGGGAGAAGAAAATGGTTAAGAGTCAAGTAATCATCTTTGCCTTCTGTTTTCAGATCTACTAGCTATATAACCATGGATCAATCACTTTACCTTTTTTGTGCATCTTTATAAATGACAACCATACTCTCCTCTTAGGTGTGGTATCTTGATTAAATGAGATGTCCCATGTGAAGTGGTTAGCATGTAATATGCTACTTTTCCTCTCTTAAAGTTAACTTTTTTTTAAAACATCCCTTTCTCAAAATTTCTGCCCCAGAATTTCATATCCTTCCTTTTCTGTTGTTGTTCTGGTATAAATCCTGGTTACTTATTTACTGTCTCAAATAAAGATACTATTCTATTCTACTCAGCACTATGGTATTTGCATACCAGTTTACTATTCTCTTCAGAAATGTTGGCAGAACAAGGCGTCTTCCTCAGTATTCTCAGCTATAAGGATTCATAATTATGATCATTACTAATCATGAATGATTCTTACCTATTGCCATAGGTCACACATATAATTATTATATGCACATAGCTCTGTAAATTGGTTGACTGGAAATAGCAACGGAGGAATGCTGTTTGGCTTGGACATAGAATATGAATCTTTGTGTAGTCAGTTGAGCCCTGACTCTTAGTTTCTGTTCAGGTTGTGATCTCAGGGTCATGAGATTGAGCCTTGTGTGGGGCTCCACATTCTGTGTGGAGTCTGCTTAGGACTCTCCTTCCCAGGGAAGCTGAGTGGCTGAGACCATTAATGTTGGGTTCAGGTCTTTATCTCAGGTCTTGATCTCCAGGTCCTGGATTGGAGCCCTGCATGGGGCTTCCTGCTTAGCTGGGAGTCTGCTTCTCCCTCTCCTTCTGTTCCTCCATCACCTTTCTCCCCTGCTCCTGCATATGTGCTCTCTCTGTGTGTCTCTCTCAAATAAATAAAAATTTTTAAAAAGATTCCCCTTCCTTCTCTCCTTACTCCTCCCTTCCCCCTCAGCACACACTCTCTCTCTCTCAAATAAATCAATCTTTAAAAAAATGAAGAAGAATACGAGTCTTGTTCTACTGTCACATATATACCATCCTGGAAGAGAATACATATATGGAGATCAAGACCAGAAAAAAAATGTAATCCTTATAACTTAAGTTATAACTTAAAACTTAACTTAAAACTTTTCCTAAAACCTAGTATGAGTTACACTGAACCAGATTAAAGGGTCATTGTGCCTAGGCTACTTTTTCCCTGAGTCTATACCTACTTCTGATTCTAATGGCAACAATAGACAATCCTACAAAATGCTTGGAGTGGAGAGACAGGGAGACTATATCCCTAGGAACTATTGAGAAGTTGTCCCTAATCTGCCCATGCCAGTTCTTTCTGAGGCAGGCATAACTTTCCCAAAGCCATCTCACTGCCAGCCTGGAGAGAGAAAGGAAAGCAGTGTGTATCTCTGTGTGCACTAAAAGTCTTATTATAGGGCCATGTGTGAAAGCCTGTGGTGGCAAGTCATGTAAGTGAATATATTAGTTATATGGCGGGCAGGTTCTGGGCAGTACTTGACCTTACTGAGGGGAACAGGTGCCCCCAAAGCCTATAATCATTACCACATAGGAATGCAGAACCACTGTAGTAGAATTTTCTGATTGTCAATATATTTAAAATCCAGATTTTTATGCAAAGTCTTTTGATAGAGAATTACTTGTAACTTGCTCAAATAAAACCCTGAACTGATTTAACAAAACATATCTCTAGATTATGTACACACAACTTCATCAAACCAAGAGACAGTGTAAAGATTTCACAAAATATGTTGGCTTTAGTCACACAGGTGATTTGCAGTTAGGTTCACTCTAGTATATTCTGTATGTACATGTATGTATTTTATCTAAAAAATGTCCAGTATAACTCCAAAATAACCTGAAGCCACTTACTAAGATTTTAGTTATCAAGAAAAGTTTAGTTTAGCTATCAAGAAAAGCTACGTTCTTTTTAAAAATATATGTGTTATACCCATTCTCAAAGAATTTTTATAGTCTCTTGAAAAAAAATTTTTTTTGTGGATTTTTAGATTCAAGAGCATTTCTTAAATAGACCATCACATTTCCTCTGTGTTAGGAGAGTTGAGGGAGGGAGTAGAGAATCTTTATTCTGTTCCTTTTTTGTTGTTCCAGTTTATTTTTATAATGAATTTTAACAGTTGAATTCTAAAACAAGGATTTAAAACAATGACACCTGAGTTAGAACCAGAGCATGTGGTTTAAACATGATCAACAAAATCATATGGATGTTGGAGGTACCATACACTAAAAGTCAGCTAGAAAGTGAAATATTTCAGAGAATATATGCCTATAGGGGAGTAGTCACTATAACACAAATTGGAGGAGAGATTTCTGAGAAAAAAGGGAAAGCTAGTGTGTTCTAAGATGGCCAACCAAGCTATCAGGGGGATCCCAGTCCCTGCCCAGGGGCCCTTCTGAGTTCTTCTTCCTGCCTGGCTTCCCTTGTGCACCAAAAAATGCCACATATATGGAAGTAGAAGTGTATAAATTACCCCTTTGCTTGTGCTTGGGGCTCAGACCTTTGGATATCACTCTTCTCTAAGCCCACTGGTGTCAAATAAACCTCCTATCCTCCAAGATCTCTGAGTGCTGTTTGATTCTTCCATTGGGCAATGCAGTCCTGGTTCCATAACACTAGTAAAAATGTCTCATTAACAGAGATGTTGGCAAGTGATACCAACTATGCATCTTAAATAAGAAAATGCAATAATAGGGCGCCTGGGTGACTCAGTGGTTAAGCCGCTGCCTTCGGCTCAGGTCATGATCTCAGGGTCCTGGGATCGAGTCCCGCATCGGGCTCTCTGTTCAGCGGGGAGCCTGCTTCCTCCTCTCTCTCTCTCTGCCTGCCTCTCTGCCTACTTGTGATTTCTCTCTGTCAAATAAATAAATAAAATCTTAAAAAAAAATGCAATAATATATCATGATTTAATTAGCAAGATGAACAGCTTGTAGTTTACTGTTTTGTCTTTATCAAAAGGATTATTATGGAAGAAAAGAGTTGGTTTGCTTTTCTGGTGAATGATGTTTAAGTAATTATTGAAGGAGTTATGGTGTTTCTTGAGTAAAACTAGCAGAACATACTTAAAATATAACTGATTTGTGAGTCAATTTCTGGTCTGTAGATTTGAAACTCACCTACTGAGAGAGGAAAAGGGGCCACACTATTCATAGCTCTTTGAATTAGGTTTTCATACTTCTACATTAACTTTGGTGATTCACTGAGACCTCAATGATTGAGTATAATAAGAAGTTAAATGTTAAATTTTTAGTTGAAATTAAAACCAGAGGGGGAAAAATCTAATTAAACAGAACTTTGATTTTGCCAATTTATCGTTTGATCTAAAAAGAACTGAATAGCCCTGAAGGTGAATTGTAGTTAAGGAATTCACAATAGCAATTCTTATAACTAACAATTCTTATAACTCATTCCTTTCTTATTTTAATTTTCTTGATTTTCTTTTCTTTAAATAATCAGGGAAATTTTTTAAAAGATTATTTATTTATTTATTTGACAGACAGAGATCACAAGTGGGCAGAGAGACAGGCAGAGAGAGAGGAAGGGAAGCAGGCTCTCCGATGAACAGAAAGCCTGATGCAGGGCTCGATCCTAGGACTCTAGGATCATGACCTGAGCCTAAGGCAGAGGCTTTAACTCACTGAGCCACCCAGGAGCCCCTAATCAGGGCATTTTAAGGGATTATATCAGGCAGACATTTTGTCTGGTAAAGTTTGTTCAGCTTGTCCATTTTGTAAATTATTTGTGGAATAAGAGGAAAAAGAGAAAGAGTGGCTAAGAAATTCAAAGACATCTACTTTAAAAAATTAGAAGGATTAGAAATTCAAAAAAGAAATCAAAATTAACTATGAAAGGTAAATAGGAATTAATAGCAAGTCTCAGATAGGGAGGCACATAATCAGTTCACCTACAGTGGCCATAGTATAACTTTAATATGTATGTCCCAAATTGTACAATACTTCTCTTAGTCTAGGATTTCTGATTTAATATTCTTTCTCTTTTATTTCCTCTAATTTCTTACTTTTGGGTTTTTCTTTTAATTTTAATTATTTGATTTGTTATAAATTATATTTAATGTAAGACCCCGAAACATTTTTGGAAGTGGGCAAAAGGTGCAGAAATAGCCACCAATAAATGAATAAACATCCAATAAGTGAATATACAAATAATCATGTATAGACTGAACTTTTCTCCATGCGTAGTGGTAGTAATGGATCTTGGATTTTGGTGAGAGGATTTCTGAGTTAATAAGATCTTGAGTATCAGAATTCTGTGAAAAATCAGCGACAGACTGGAAATTTACCCTACTGTGATGTTTTATGCCAATTAACCATATTTTACTTGCTTTCTCTTTGTCCTCAGGCAATATTTTCAAGATGCCATCCTCAGAAAAGTCACTGAAACCACATTTATCCTTCACTTGGGTCCCCAGCAGAATTCTCAAAATGACAGATTTATGTTGCCTACTAACTTTGCTCCCAGTTCCCATATATTTTGTTCTATCTGCCTTTATTTTCTATGTATTTATTTTCCCTGTCTTCTAGAGTTATCTTCCCCAGGTCCAGGGCATCCAACCTTGTCTTCTGTCTAGACTTTACTGTTTGACTTACCCCTTTATCTAATTTTAATAGCCAAGCCTCTGCTTTAAACCCAGATTGTTTTCCTAACCTCTTTATACTTTACACTTTACCTTTGCTGGGTCCTCTGAAAGGATCACATTCTATTATGCATATGGCTAAGCTTTTTATTTATCTTCTATTTTATCCTCAGTTCTTAGAAAATCTCCCTCTTAGTCCTTGACTATCTCACCTCCCTTTGTCTTTAACTGGTCAATTGATGACCACTATAAATACCGGACCAAGATTCATTAAATAGTCTCCATTGTTTCCATCAGTGGCTCATTTCTCCACTTCTTCAGAGTTTAACAGTTGACAAACTTCTTCTCAGTTCTCCCTAAGGGACATGGATGAGGTAAGACATATCCTTATTGTAACTCCTTTCCTGCTTATTTTTCTATCTTCCCTTATTGGAAAATGGCATCATTATCAGGCTTCTTCATTTTCACATCCTTTCACCATGAGAATTGTCTGGCACGTAATAGATGCCCAGGAAACATTTATTACATGAATAAATGAATGAATAGGTGTTATAGAGTTAAGGATGACTAAGACTTGACCCTGTGATCAATACATTTATAATCTAGTAAGGAATATATTTATAGCAACAAATAATATCAATAGAATTAGCATATGTGATGTCAGATAATTATATATATTTGCCAAGAAGGCAGATATAGTTTAAATGTGTTATCTGGGAAGACTTTCAGTGGTGCTTGCATCATTCATTCATTTTTCAAAGATAATTAAGATCTTTGTTTTAAGTACTTTGGGTGTTAAGGGTAGAATAGTAAAAATCATATCAAGGAAATTGTTCTTGAAGAGTTTTCATTCTTCTAAAAAAAAGAAGAGTAGCTAAAAAATTAAATAGTAAATGAGTACATAGATAATTAAATATGAAAACTTCAGACTAGTATTTGTTACTTAGAACAAGAATCTATAGTCATTCATGATTCTTCCTTTTTTTCTTATTCCTTAGTTTAGATCCATGAGTAAGTCATGTTGGTGCCATTTTCCAAATATATCCTGAATCTGCATTTTTCTACAATTTCATAATGATCACCCTAATAAAGATACCCTGAAGTTTTTTCTGCCTACAGCTTATTTGCATTCACTATTTCCACTTTTTCTTCTTCTTCCTTTTTTTTTTTTGGTTTGAGATTTTATTTATACATTTATTTAACAGAGAGAGAGATCATAAGTAGGCAGAGAGGCAGGCAGAGAGGAAGGGAAGTAGGCTTCCTGCTGAGCAGAGAGCCCAATGAGGGACTCGATCCCAAGACCCGAGCTGAAGGCAGAGGCTTAACCACTGAACCACCCAGGTGCCCCACTATTCCCACTTCTTGTAATTTGCTTTCTCCAGAACTTTGTGGGTGATACCTTCTCAACAATGAGGTCTTGGCTTAAATGTCACTTCTATAGAAGTGCCATCTTTGTCATCCTATAGAAAAAACACTCAAGCCTAGCAGTCTCTAACATATTATAGTGTTTTGACTTAATGATGTTTCCTTGCCTGGATTAATGAAATAGCTTTAAAAATCCACCGCATCCACTTCTTTCTTCTCTACTCCTATTATCCTGGCCCCAGTTGCCATCTTCTCTCAGCTGCCAGGCCACAATAAATTCTCCCCATAGGAGCTAGGGTAAGCATTTAAAATATCGAATTAATTAATTCCGCTGAGTTTTTTTTTTTTTTTTCTTTAACCAATTGAACCACCCAGGTGGCTCAAGATTTTATAAAAATACGGGTTTTATAAAACAAGATTTATGAGGAGAGATTTTTGAGGTACTGGTATGTGTCTGTGGTAGAGGGAGAGGCAATATCTTTGTCCTGGAGCAGGGAGCAGTCCAGCTAGTTTAGGGCAGGGGAAATGTTGGAATTCTGCTTTTGCTCCTCTCTCTAACCTTGGTCAACCCCCTCACCAATTTCCCTTGTAATAAGCAATGCCTGTCTCCACACCTGCTGACTCTGGCCTCTTGTCCAAGTATCCCCAAGAGTAAAATCAGGGTAACTCAGAGTGCTGTGCTTGTGAAGAGCAGAGAAAAAATGCTGGCAAATAATTGATCTGGGAAATTTCTTTTCTTTCTAAATTCTTAAACCTGGGGAATTACAATTCAAATAGCACCTTATTCTAATGATATTTCTTATTAGAGGGCAGAGAATGAAGAGAACATTATTCTAATAATATTTCTTTTTTTTCCCATTTATTTTATTTTTATTTTTTATCTTTTTTTTTTACTTTTAATTTTTTATTTTTTATAAACATATATTTTTATCCCCAGGGGTACAGGTCTGTGAATCACCAGGTTTACACACTTCACAGCACTCACCAAAGCACATACCCTCCCCAATGTCCATAATAATATTTCTTATTAGAGGGCAGAGAATGAAGGTTTGACCTAAGGAAATGTTTTATGAACTGTGGAGTGATTGATTGTAGTTTTCTGGTCTCTGGGTCTCTATACTCCAAGGCTCATTGATGACCCTCTAGTCCTATCCCCTGAGCTCATTATGATTAACATTGATATGGATTTAGATTTTTTAAGGTAACAATTTATGTGAGAATAGAAAAGAATAGATTCCCTACCCATACAAATTATTGAATGTAAGGAAATTAGAACTTAGAATATGAAGGCTTAATAAAATATTTTAGGAATAT
Organism: Mustela nivalis; assembly: GCF_964662115.1. Classification (NCBI taxonomy): domain Eukaryota; kingdom Metazoa; phylum Chordata; class Mammalia; order Carnivora; family Mustelidae; genus Mustela; species Mustela nivalis. The sequence continues at coordinate 47,281,579 of NC_139028.1, forward strand.
GCAGGTTTCAGGTGTTTTGCTAGACAAAAACCTGCATTGAAAATGTTTTGGAATGAAGTTCTTAAAGAAGAGGAAGAACAAAATCCAGGATATGTGAAAAGGCATATGAAGTAAAAATGATCAAATGCCTGAGTAAAATATATCATTGTCTTAAAAGATACACAGAACAAAAGGAAAAATATGTTAATATTACTACAGAATTAAATATATATAATGTAAACATGTATCAACATATTCCTTGAATGGTAGGTACTTAAAAATAAATTTAACATAAATTGTTCAAGATTTCTACAGAAAAATATATGAACTTATTGAGATATTAAAAGATAAATAAATAAATATACCATGTTCATCAAATGGAAGACTCTATACCATAAAGATTCTGGCTTTCCCTAAACTGATTCATAGATTGGGTGTAATCAAAATCTCAACTGGATTTTTCATGGAGCTTGATAAAATGATACTAAAATATATAAAGGTCAAAACACCCTAGGGCATTTCTAAAGATAGTCATAGGGATGAAAAAGATGCCCAGAGAAACAGAAAGTCCAGAATCAAATTACATGTCATGCAATTCTGTGTAAGAAAGAGGTGGCATGGAAAATCAATGTATAAAGGAAGTACTGTTCAATAAATTAAACCTCCCAAAATTATTATTGATATTTAAAAAAGTCAAATTAGATCTCAGCTACCTAGTTATTACTTAATAAACACTGTTTGCTTGTAAAGACAAACTCCAGATGTATAAAGGATTGAAATATCACATACAATTTTTTTATAAATTTAGATATTTATAGATATGAATACTTTAGAAGTAAGATTAAAAAACAGCTTGGAAATAAGATTTTATAAACATTGGCAAAGCATTTTTGTTTTTAAATTATGAACTCCTAGGGCCACCTGGATGGCTCAGTCAGTTAAGCAGCTACCTTCAGTCCAGGTCATGATCCCAGGGTCCTGGAATTGAGTCTTACATTGGGCTACCAGGTCAGCGGGGACCCTGCATTCCCTCTGCCTGCTACTTTCCCTGCTTGTGCTCGCTGGGTCTTTCTTTCTCTGACAAATAAATAAATAAAATCTTAAAAAAAAATGAACTCCTATTCATCCAGAGATAACAGGAGTTGGAGAAACTATGAATCTATGGCATTTTTAAAATGTTCCTTTTAGAAGTAGAAGTTGGTACAACTACTCTGGAAAATTACCTCTCAAAAATGAACAGTTGCATTTCTTGTGGCTCAGCAGTTTTACTCCTCAGTATATTCCCAAGAGGAACTCTTGCATGTATTTAATAGGAGATATGAATGCAAGGATGTTTTTTGCAGAAACATGCACAACAGCAAAGCTTTATAAACAACCAAATGACCCTCAACAGGAGAATGAATATAATAAGCACACAACAGAATATTATATAGTTATCAGAACAAATGGTTTATAGTAACATGGATGATCTTTAACAAGCTAATATTAAATTAAGATGTAGGTTTCATATACCATGAAATAATTTCTATAAAAGAAATGCAACAAATATGAAGTATAAATATACTTTTTAGGAAGACCTAGGAGAAAAAAAAAAGTGATGAGTGACATTCAGTTCATGGGATGAGAGCCTCAGTGGCTGGGCTGACAGCATGGGAGACAAATTGATGGTAGATTCTATGGTTATATCAAAGTTTTAACTCTTCTTTTAAATAATGGCTTATGGCTACATATAATATTAACGTAAATAAGTAATATATAACTAACTAAATTAAAGTAGACCCTGGAGGAAACCATGACAAAATTATGTTAAGAACCAAAAATTTGTTTAATCTAAATCAATGTCCTTGAGGTCCAGTTATTTTTTTTTAAAAATCAGATGTCACTCATCTCCTTTAAATTCTCTGGACTTCCTCTTGGACTTAGCAAAAAACAAAAAAGGTGAAGTAGGCTGTGATAGTTTGGCCAGCACTTCTGGTGCTTTGCATTGTGTTCCCTCTGCTTACCTCTGAATTTAGCTTCAGGTTTGAGGGACCATTCTCGTATGTGATAGTAACATCCTCTTAATGTGCTCCCTTTGTTTCTCTACTTTTCTTTCTCAAATTTTTCTCTACAACCTGGGAGCTCTCCTAACAAGAACCAGGAAAAAAGTAGGGGAATTAACACTGGTAACACCCTGACCATTGGTGAATGGGAGTGTGTGATAAATGTCCAAACCTCCATTCCTTTGAGGGAAAATGCTAAGGCTCATTCTATACTGTTTCACAAGGTGGTCTCCAGGGGAATTGACCTCCATATATCACAGATGCTTTCATACACAGATCAGCTCCATAAAACACCTTGTATTGGCTTTTTCTTCTTTTCTCTCTCATTCTGTTGCTTACTCCATTCTTTTAAAAATATATAACTTCCTTGGGGTGCCTGAGTGGCTCAGTGGGTTAAGCCGCTGCCTTCGGCTCAGGTCATGATCTCGGGGTCCTGGGATCGAGTCCCGCATCGGGCTCTCTGCTCAGCAAGGAGCCTGCTTCCCTCTCTCTCTCTCTGCCTGCCTATCTGCCTACTTGTGATCTCTCTCTGTCAAATAAATAAATAAAATCTTTTAAAAAATAAATAAATAAATAAAAAATAAAAATATATAACTTCCAAATGAACTGCCTGATTGCAAATGCTTGTCTTGGGCTCTCCCTAGGGAGCACTCAAAGGAGACAGGGAGCAATTGCAGTGATGATGGGATGATGGTGGGAGTAAGCCTTACCATTTGGTAGGTTATATGGAGCCTCTTGAGGTAGATACTTAGGAGTTGAGATTGAGCAAGAGAGGTACCGTGCCATGTGATGAGCCGGGGAAAAAGAGCATTCCAGTCAGAGAGCCCAGCAAATGCAAGAACCCTGGAGGGGGAGAGAAGCTGTGAGTAACAAACTCATTTCAGCTTTACTCTCTCTCCTTTTTCTTCCTCTTCTTCTTCAAAAAAAAAAAAAAGAAAAAAAGTTTTTATTCATTGTTTAAAGTTTTTATTGAAATTTCAGTTAATTAAACAAGTGTAATATTAGGCATACAAATTAGTGATTCAACACTTACATACAACACCTGGTGCACCACGAAAAGTGTCCTCCTTAATCCCCATTACCTGTTCAACCCTCCTCTCGGATAAACCTCAGTTGTTCTCATAGTTAAGGGCTTGTTTGTTTTCCTTCTCTTTCTTTTTTCCCCTGTGAGGCTTCTATCCAGCTCCACTGCCCCCACCCTGGTTCAAGCTATAACAGTCTCTCAGAAGGACCCATGTAGTAGCCTCATTGTTGGACTTCCCACTTCAAATCTTCACTTTAATCAGGTTTTACAATGTATAATAATGAGCACAAGTCTATCACTGCATCTGCTGTTCTCTCACAGCCTTTCAGTGACTTGTCACCGCAGTTAGAGTAATGGCCAAAATCCTTATCATGGCCTATGAGGCTAAAAGTTCTGCTCTCAATTCCGAAGTGTGGGGAGGCTCTCATACCAATAAGCAATTCTCTGGATACCAGATGCATTTCGTACAATTCAACTTAATTCTGACACTGTCTACCCTAGAGATAGTGTCAGATGCCCCTGACCCCTTAAGGGCTTGGTCCTATTAGGAGTGGCCCCCTTTGGAAACCATTCGCATACTTAGGTTGTTATATGTTCCTCTGGGCAACCTGCTACAATTTGGAGGTTCTCGGGATCTACTCCTTGGGTTTGATTAATTTGCTAGAGTGGCTTAGAGAACTCAGGGTTACTTACTAGAATACCAGTTTATTACAAACAGATATAACCCAGGAACAGCTAGACAGAATAAGTCATAGGGCAAGGTAAGGGGAAAGTCCGCGGAGCTTCCTTACTATCTCCAGGTAAACTACTCTCCCCAAATTTCTACAGGTTCACCAACCTGGAAGATCTCTGAACCCATCCTTTTAGGTTTTTATGGAAGCTTTATTACATAGGCATGACTGATTGTATCATTGGCAATTGATCTAGCCTTTAGCCCCTCTCCCCTCCCTGAGATCAGAGAGTGAGACTGAACATGCACCTCTAGTCAAAAAGTTGGCTCCACACACAAGACACACAAGCCACCTGCATCCTTAGGTGGAGACCACCTGTCACATTGTTAACATAGCAAAGGACTCCTTCTGAGCTCTCTTCACTTAGGAAATTCCAAAGGCTTTAGGAGCTCTGTGCCAGCAGCAGTGGGGGACAAAGCCCAAATATACATTTCTTATTGTAAATCACAACATCACAGAGGCCTTGAATAATCTGGGCACTATATCCCTGTCTAGCTTTAACTCATGTCTTCCCACTCACACCCTTTGTGTTTCAGCCACAATAGCCCTCTTCCTTTCACGTAGACATTGCCTATTCTCTTCTACTACAGAATCTTTGTTTATGCTGTAACCTGCTTTTGGAATGCGTTTCTCTGCCTCCCCAATAGTGACTTAACTCCCACTCATCTCTCATGTTTGGCACAGAACTGGAAAGGTGACCGTTAAATCAGTTTCTTCTTCCTGGGCACAGATCTGAAACTATTTCCTCATATTTCTACATGTACGGTTGAATCATGAGCTGTTCCCAACAGAATGTGAAGGGAAGTTACCTGTCACCTGGCTGAGACACATCCAAATTTGTGTGCTATCCACAGGCTCTCTTTCTTTCCCTTTCCTGGGTGTCCTATGTTGAAGGTAGCAGAAGTCTTAGAAGCGAGAAACCTGGGTGTCTGAGCTGTTGTTCAGAGGACTAATGCTCAGGAGTAATGATTCCTGACTGGGAATGTCCATAGTGACTTTATGTAAGTTTGGCCACTGATATTTGAGATTATAATGGTGGTCCTTTCTTCATTCTCACTAATTGAAGACTCAGAAGTCCCCTCCTCGGGGAAGTCTTTCCCAACTGCCCCCCAACGCCCAACTGCCAGCCAGGCAACACACACGCATGATTGGTCATGGAATTGCTTAACTTCCTTTCACAATAATTTTCCTGTTTTGCATTTGTACATTTATTTGTGTGATTATGTGGTTAATGTTCATTTCTCCTACTGGACTATACTCTCTGTGAGGGCAAAGCTATGTCTTCTTTTTCCTCACCCTTTATCCATTGTAGGCACTTCATACATATTTTTGAACAGAATAAATGTAAAAAGACTGACCACCTGGAGCTATCATTCTGTCTAAATTTGGACATAGAAGATTCTGATACTCGCTATGCTTACTGTACTGCCCTTCTTCCCTATAAAGAATGATAACACTTGCACTCCACCTGGGCTTCTGGCTCCGTCAGTGATGCCCAGCTATTCTTTGACAGTGTGGTTAGTCTCCAGGTGCTAAATTTCATTCAAATTTCCACTTAATCCTGGCCCACACCTCCTCCCATCGGCAGATATTTTTCTTGTAGGCTGTTTTGAGAACTTTGACCGCATTCTTTTTTTTTTTTTAAAGATTTTATTTATTTATTTGACAGACAGAGATTACAAGCAGGCAGAGAGGCGGGCAGAGAGAGGAGGAAGCAGGCTTCCTGCGGAGCAGAGAGCCCGATGAGGGGCTCGATCCTAGGACCCCGGAACCATGACCTGAGCCGAAGGCTGAGGCTTAACCCACTGAGCCACCCAGGTGACCCGCTTTGACCGCATTCTTATCTGCAAAATTAGAAAGTCTGTAATTCTTGAAATTGTCTGTTTTTGTGCCCTCTGTGTGTGTGTGTGTGTGTGTGTGTGTGTAGGTGCTCTTGTGTATATGAGTGTGTTCATTTAGGTTCCAAGAAACCTTGACTTTGAAGAGAAATAAATAATGTCCTCATGACTTTCTCTCAAGCATGGAAATGTATAACACAATTAATTTGGTTATTTTTCCCATAATTACCATTAGCTAACCCTGAATTCCAATTTCACAATGTCAGCTGCAAACTATTAACCATGTTACAGTGTTTTTCCCTTTAAAATAGTGTGGTAAATTATTTCACACTAAGATATTTATGATATAATATATATGTTTTATTAAGTGCTTTGGCTATGTTAATTTTTTATCTTGGAACATTAACATCTACTTCATTACTAATGTTATAATCTTTTGGTCTAGTGGTATTTTCAGTACCAACTACATTCTATATAAATATTAAACTTTGGCTGAGAAATCGTATAGAACCTTAAGTTTATATTGTGACTTACAGTTTTAGTGTATGTTTCCTGCACATTTTCTTTTTGTCTGTTGCCAAACAAAAACAAGTATCATTATGCCATTTTATGTGTGTGGAACCTGACTTCAGGGAAGTGATGTGTCTTGATCTAGGTCATGAAGCTCGAGAAAAGCGGGGACATAGATTGTCCTTGGATTCCAGCTCCTAGAGGTTTCAGAAGAACTTTTTCCATTTCTTATTTTTCCTGGAAGTCCCAGAGTGCAGATTCTTCACTACCCATACCTAAGTTTCTCTAGGCTCTACAATCCCTATCCTCATTTTTTTTTTTTTTTTTTTTTAATGATGTTGGGACTGACACCTCTAATGCCAGGGCCACCAGTCATTACACTGCCTTCCCCATGAAGCCAAACTAGGTGAGAGTTGCTCTTTTCTTTTCCCCCTTTGCTCAAATAAATCAGCAAGTACTTTTTAAATATCAATCAGCTTAGCATTGTGAAGGACACATTTAAGTAAACATGACCCAGCAACTGACATTTAAGAAGCAGAGAATCAAGAAACCAAATTAGCATGTAGGAAACAATGATGAATAACACCAACACCATGAGACTCGCACGATTTTATACTGTATCAAATGGCAGAGGAAACTAATTGAGACAGAGATATACAGAAAACAGGCTGGACAGGGATCCAAGCATCAATTTTTTCTCACGGATATGCCTCCGCCCATCACTAGAAAATAATGATATGGGATTTCAGGAAAAAAAAAAAAAGAAAGAAAGAAAAAAAGAAAGAAAGAAAGAAAGACAGCTTACCACAAAGTCTCTTCAAGAGAAGGGGTACTATGGGGCGCCTGGGTGGCTCAGTGGGTTAAGCCGCTGCCTTCGGCTCAGGTCATGATCTCAGGGTCCTGGGATCGAGTCCCGCATCGGGCTTTCTGCTCAGCAGGGAGCCTGCTTCCCTCTCTCTCTCTCTGCCTGCCTCTCCATCTACTTGTGATTTCTCTCTGTCAAATAAAATAAATAAATAAATAAATAAATAAATAAAAAAAGAGAAGGGGTACTTTAAAAAGAGGGAATGGTGTTTAGTTCACATGGAAAAATATAAGTACAAGTATCAATGTGGAGATGGGCTTAGAGACTTCTTAAGAGAGGGAAAACTTACCTGTTTATTAAGGGCCTGTGATGTACCAAACACTGAAATTCCCATTTTCCAAACATCATTTCATGTTATCTTCACAACATATGTGAAAACAGAATATTGATGAGAAATATTTCATATCCATGCTTTCTTGTATTTTTATTTTTTAAAATTTTTAAATTTTTAAATTTATTTCTCGTGTCTTTATTTAAAAAAAAAATTTTTTTTAAGATTTTATTTATTTGACAGTGAATGAGAGAGCACAAGTAGGCAGGAGCAGCAGACAGAACAGGAGAAGCAGGATCCCCGATGAACAGGAAGCCTGATGTGGGGTTCTATTCCAGGACTGTGGAATCATGACTGGAGCTGAAGGCACATGCTTAACTGACTGAGGCACTTAGGTCACCCACTCCAACACTTTTTAATATTTTATTTGATAGGGAGAGAGAACACAAGCAGGGGGAACTTCAAATCTTGTACAATAAAGGAAATTGCTTAGTATTAAGAGCCCATTGTCACCTTGTGAATGTTCCTTAGTAGCTGCTGTGAAATCAGAGGATTTTTCCCCTTCCATTTTTTTTTTAAGAGTTTATTTATTTGATGGAGAGAGATCACAAGTAGGCAGAGAGGCAGGCAGAGAGAGAGGAGGAAGCAGGCTCCCTGCTGAGCAAAGAGCCCGATGTGGGGCTTGATCCCAGGACCCTGAGTTCATGACCTGAGCCAAAGGCAGAGGCTTAACCCACTGAGCTACCCAGGTGCCCCCCCACTTCTATTTTCTTTCAATAAATATATACCAGGCGATTTGCATCAAAAAAGAAAAAAAAGATGTTAAAGACATAGTCTTTGCCTGGGAAAACTTAAGAGTCTAGCAGGAAACAGAGAGAACATAAATAACCACTATGGAATAAGAATGGGACTGGAGACGAGTCAATAATTAGCACAAAGTGAGCACCTTCTACATACCATATACTTTTAGACATGCATCATCTGCATGCATTATCTCATTATCTTCCAAGAATCATCCAAGAGGGGCATTACTGTGCCCATGCCAAGAGTAATTAAATGTCAGAGTAATTCAGAAAATTACTCCTAGTCACAGAGCCACACAAACAGTTAATTTTCAAGCTAGATCTGATGGACACAGAGCTCACGTTCTTCACAGACCAGGTGCCCAATAAAAGGTAGCAGTTACTATGGTGTTCTCATTGTTTGGAATCTTTGTTTAGCTATTATACTACACACACGTACACTTCCCTGAGAGCAAATCAGAGAGCACCATCGAACCACATGAATTTAATTAATCTCTGTGATTTTCTTAAATAAAATGATTTTGCATTCCTTCTCAGATTCTGATTTCTTACCAGATACTTAATCTTTTTAATTCTAAGTAAAAGGACAGACCTGGGGTGTCTGGCTGGCTCAGTAGGTAAAACATCTGACTGTTGATTTGGGTGTCATGAGTTCAAACCCCAGGTTGGGTGTAGAGATTACTTAAAAAAGAAAAGAAAGACAGACCTGTTTTAAGTACTGTCTACATTTAGCTGTAGGAGAAGCCAGAGAATAGCAGCACTGACCTAATTCTGCAGGCTGAATCACACAAATCTTTAAGTGCCAGGTTCGCTGGAGGTGGGAACTCAGCCCACACTTGAGTACCTGATGCTTTTTTGCAGCTTTTCTGTGACTTGGGAGTGACTTCCTAGAGTTGAGGTATTCACAGAGCTCTGTTCATTCTGGTTTGCCAAAGATAACCCATTTTTGTTCCAAAAATACATAGGAGTAAAGCTCATGAATGCTGTTTTAAATCAAATCATTATAAAAAACAAAGAATTTGATCTCATGTAAGATATATTTAATTAATCAGAAGAAGGCTTCTGTCTGCACATCAGAACAGTGGCTTGTGGTCAAATGGATTTCTGAATCAGATAATGACAGGTACTTATTTTGTGAATATTAATATTCTGTCACAAGTAGATCTTTCTTTTTGACTAAAAGGCTCATGTGCTTCTTAACTAAGTGGATGATTTGTTGCACTCCTTTTAGCAGGTTTAGATGAGTTCTAATTTAATCTTCTTTTCCGGGGAACATGAGTCAGTACCACACAGTGAGGGAACTTCTGGTAGCTGGCAGCAAGGAGTGGTGAAATAGGAGACGCTTTGTTTTTCAAAAATCTGGGAATAAATACCTTAGCATTGTTCCTCATTATTTTGTGTGACTCAAAACTCTCTGAGTCTCACTTCACTAACAGGTTCAATTACTTAGTTTGAGAATTAAATGATGACCAGTTTATCTATTTTATTATCATTAGCCACTCAAGACACAAGATATGCTTTAATATACACAGATTTTTACAATAAGAACTCTTTATACTTAAATTTTTCAATATAGATTGATACAATTTGAGGAGGAAAGTTAACTGGACAGTAAATATCAACTTGGTCAATCTGTATTTCACTACCCAGAAATTCTGATTTGAAGAACTTAGAATACAGACCCCCATAACCATAGAGTTGTATATTTAAAATTGAAGAATTGGGCACCTTGGTGGCTCAGTGGGTTAAAGCCTCTGCCTTCGGCTTGGGTCATGATCCCAGGGTCCTGGGATCGAGCCCCGCATCGGGCTTTCTGCTCATCAGGGAGCCTGCTTCCTCCTCTCTCTCTGCCTGCCTCTCTGCCTACTTGTGATCTCTCTGTCAAATAAATAAAATCTTTAAAAATAAATAAATAAATAAAAATGAAGAATTATTTATAGAACTGCCCTATGACCCAACAATAGCACTGCTGGGTATTGACCCTAAAGATACAAACATAGTGATCCGAAGGGGCACGTGCACCCGAATGTTTATAGCAGCAATGTCCACAATCGCCAAACTATGGAAAGAACCTAGATTCCCATCAACAGATGAATGGATCAAGAAGATGTGGAATATATACACAATGGAATACTATGCAGCCATCAAAAGAAATGAAATCTTGCCATTTGCCACAACATGGATGGAACTAGAGCGTATCATGCTTAGCGAAATAAGTCAAGCGGAGAAAGACAACTATCATATGATCTCCTTGATATGAGGAAGTGGTGATGCAACATGGGGGCTTAAGTGGGTAGAAGAAGAATCAATGAAACAAGATGGAATTGGGAGGGAGACAAACCATAAGTGACTCTTCATCTCACAAAACAAACTGAGGGTTGCTGGGGGGAGGGGGGTTGGGAGAAGGGGGTGGGATTATGGACATTGGGGAGGGTATGTGCTTTGGTGAGTGCTGTGAAGTGTGTAAACCTGGTGATTCACAGACCTGTACCCCTGGGGATAAAAATATATGTCTATAAAAATTAAAAAATTAAAAAAAAAAGCTGTCAACTAACCCAGTATCTTTGATTTACCTATATCTTAATTATTCTTGTTATTTTGAATAAATTTACATGAATAAATAAAAAAAATAAAAAATTAATAAAAAATAAATAAAATGAGAAATCGGAGAGGCCAAACTGAGAGAATTTATTGTGGGAGGGACTTGGCAATTTATATTATTAATTGAGTTAAATACTTGCCAACCTTAGAAAGAGTCAAATGAAACTATGTAAACTGACTTGGAGAGAAATCTCTGGCCTTTTTATAAGTAAAAAAAAAAACCAAAAAACAATTTATAGGACAATGTTTTATGATGATCCTTAGTACAAAAATCTCAAATTGGGGGACGCCTGGGTGGCTCAGTTGGTTGGGCAGCTGCCTTAGGCTCAGGTCATGATCCCGGCTTCCTGGGATCGAGTCCAACATCGGGATCCTTGCTCTTCAGGGAGCCTACTTCTCCCTCTGACTCTGCCTGCCTGTCTGCCTGTGCTCACTCTCGCTCTCTCTCTGACAAATAAATAAACAAAATCTTTAAAAAAAAATCACAAATTGGTAACAACAGTTTCATCATCATATCGGTCTCATTTTGGGAAAACAGAATTGCAGATTTCTTCATCTTTTTTTACAATTTTTTATTTTTATAATTATGACAAAGATCATTACTTTTATAAGAAATATTAAAGATTAAAAAGCTGTATCCTCCGTAAATCACATTTCAACATATTTATCCAACTGACTTGAAAACCTAAAACTGCCTGCAAATGTTCATAGCAGTTTTATTCATAATCACCAAAAACTGGGGGCAGTCGAGATGTCCTTTAGTCAAATAATGGAGTAACAGTTTATCATATATGCATACAATTGAATATTTTTCAGTTATAAAAGTAAATGAGCTACCAAGCCATGAGAAGACATAAAGGAAAGCAAGAAAGTGCTGGGGGTAAAAATAAATGAAAACAACCAGTAATGAGGGAGGTATGTCAGAGGAACACAGGAGCTAACTAAAAGAGCTCTGAACAAGTTGAGCAACAAAATAAAATAGAAATATATTACAATTCAAAAAGTAGAAATATATTACAGTAAAATAAACATCAGTGAATCCATATTCACATAAATAAATTATTGAATAAATCAACAAATGAGGGAGAAGAGGCAAATCCCCCATGCCAAAAATTCCATAAATTTATTTTGATATTCTGACCTCAAGGAGGTAGACCATATTTTCTTACACCATCAATGTGACTTCCTCATAGTGACCTTCTTCCACAGAGAACAATATGGAAAATGTTTTTTTGTTTGTTTTTTTTTTTATTTCTATTTATTTATTTATTTATTTATTTATTTATTTTTTATTTTTTTAAGATTTTATTTATTTACTTGACAGAGAGAGATCACAAGTAGGCAGAGAGGCAGGCAGAGAGAGAGAGGAGGAAGCAGGCTCCCCGCTGAGCAGAGAGCCTGATGCGGGGCTCGATCCCAGGACCCTGGGATCATGACCTGAGCCGAATGCAGAGGTTTAACCCACTGAGCCACGCAGGCGCCCCTGTTTGTTTTTTTTTAAAGAGTAACTTTATATTGGGAAGTCTGGCAAACACTACCTCAACCAGATGATCAAGGTCAATACGAAGAATGTTAAATCATGTTGATATTATGTATACTTGATATGATGTGCTGAAATGGCACTTTATCTTTGTGATCTTCCTTCGAAAACCTGTTATCCCATTCTAATCATAAGGAACAAAGTTAGAGAAATTCCAGCTGATGGCCATCTTATAAAATACCCGACCGGTACTCTTGTAAACTATGAAGGTATTCAAAAACAAGGAAGGCTGAGGAACTGTACAGCTAAAAGGAGCCCAAAGAAACATGACAAGTAAATGTAATATGGAGTCCTGGATAGAATCCTAAAACAGAAAGAGAATATTAGGCTAGAAAGAAAATCTGAATAAACTATGAACTTTAATTAATAAAAATGTATTAATCATTGAGTATAGCATATGTGAAGAAGTACACATGTGCTTTGATGTTTTCTGTTTCTAAGAACCATTTTCTTTCTTTCTTTAAGATTTTATTTATTTATTTAACAGAGAGAGATCACAAGTGGACAGAGAGGCAGACAGAGAGAGAGGGAGAAACAGACTCCCTGCTGAGCAGAGAGCCTGATGTGGGGCTCGATCCCAGGACCCTGAGATGAAGGCAGAGGCTTACTTAACCCACTGAGCCACCCAGGTGCCCCAAGAACCATTTTCCCCCAACAAAACCTTTCAAAAAGAAATATGGTGTGCAATGTATCTGCAAGTGGATTCTATCAAGTGAATTTATTTTTTTTTAAGATTATTTTTTCTTTTTTCAATTGAGAGAGAGAGAAAGTATGGGTGGGGGGAGGAGCAGAAGGAAAGGGACAAGCAGACTCTGCAGAGTCTAATGTGTTCTTGATCCCATGACACTGAGATCATGACCTGAGCTGAAGTCAAGTGTCGGACACTTAACTAAGCCACTCGGGTGCCCCTATTGGATGAATTTAAAGGAGACTCAAATAAATGGAAACTCTTACATGTTTCTGGATAAGAAGATACACATAATTGAGATTTCACATTTTCCTTTATTTATATATAATATATAATTAAAAATATATATAATATACTTCCATTAGCAATACAAACAGGAATGTATTTTGGAATAAAAGAAGCTAATTCTATATTTTGTAGTAACAAATAATTAAGGAAGGATAAGTAAGATGATTGTATAAAAAAAATAAAGTTGAGAGAAACTGACCTTTCTAGAATTGTAAACAGATTATAAAACCATAATAGTTAAAACAGCGTGCTACAGCACATGCGCTAACAGAATCAAGACAACAATATAGACAATGTAGCATTGCATTTTTATCACATTAACTTTCTTTAAATTTATAAAGAACTTTTCCAAATCAGTATTCAAAATTAAATTGTCCAATTAAAAAAGAGCAAATGATGCATATAAATAGTTCACAAAAGTAGAAATACAAATGGGTTTCTTCTATTAAATTTAAAATCATTTTATATATAGAGTCCTATTAGTTTCAGAGGTAGAATATAATGATTTCTTAGTTGCATATAACAACCAGTTCTCATTACATCAAGTGTCCTCCTTACTGCCCATCACCCAATTACTTCATTGCTCCCCCCACTTCCCTTCCAACAGCCCTCAGTTTCTTTCCTATAGTTAAGAATCTCTAATAGCTTGTCTCCCTTTCTGATTTTGTCTTCTTTTTATTTTCCCTCCACTCCCCTATGATCCTGTGCTTTGTTTCTTAAATTCCACATATGAGTGAAATCATATATCAGACATAGATCAGTCTTTCTCTGACTGAATTATTTAGCTTAGTATTTTACCCTCTAATTCCATCCATGTCGTTGCAAATGGCAAGAATTCATTCTTTTTGATGGCAGAGTAATAATATTCCATGGTGTGTGTGTGAGTGTGTGTGTGTATGTGTATGCACATACCACATTTCTTTATCCATTCATCTGTTGATGGACATCTAAGGCTCTCTCCATATTTTGGCTATTGTGGACGTTGCTGCTCTAATCATTGGGGTGTGTATGCCCATTTAAATCACTATGTTTATATCCTTTGGATAAATACGTAGTAGTGCAATTACTGGGTTGAAGGGTGGTTCTGTTTTTAACATTTTAAGGAACCTCCATACTGTTTTCTAGAGTGGCTGCACCAGCTTGCATTTCCACCAACAGTGTAAGATTATTCACATCCTTGCCAACATCTGTTGTTTCCTGAGTTGTTAATTTTAGCCATTCTGGCTGGTGTAAGGTGGATGGATGTTGCCAATATCCAGCGTAATTTTCTACATCCTTGCCAACATCTGTTCTTTCTGGAGTTGTTAATTTTAGCCATTCTGACTGGAGTAAGGTGGCATCTCATTGTGATTTTGATTTGTATTTCCCCCATGATGAGTGATATTGAGCATTTTTTCATGTGTCTTTTGGGCATTTGTAAGTCTTTGGAGAAATGTCCGTTCATGTCCTCTGCCCATTTCTTGACTGGATTTTTTGTTTTTTGGGTGTTGAGTTTGGTAAATTCTTAATAGATTTTGGATACTAGCCTTTTATCTGATAAGACATTTGCAAATATCTTCTCCCATTCTGTCAGTTGTCTTTTAGTTTTGTCTGTTGTTTCCTTTGCTATGCCAAAGCCTTTTATTTTAGTGAAGTCCTAATAGTTTATTTTTGCTTTTATTCTCTTGCCCTTTGAAGATGTGTTTAGCAAGTTGCTGTGGCCAAGGTAAAGAGGTTATTGCTTGTGTTCTCCTCTAAGATTTTGATGGATTCCTGACTCACATTTAGGTCTTTCATCCATTTTGAGTTTATCTCTGTGTATGGTATAAGGAAATGGTCCAGTTTTATTATTCTTCATGTGATTGTTCAATTTTCCCAGCACCATTTGTTAAAGAGACTTTTTTTTTCATTAGATATTCTTTCCTGCTTTGTCAAAGATTAGTTGACCATAGAGTTGAGGGTCTATTTCTGGGTTCTCTGTTTTGTTCCATTGATCTACATGTCTGTTTTTGTGACAATACCATACTGTCGTGATGACTACAGCTTTGTCATACAGCTTGATCTGGAATTGTGATGCCCTGAGCTTTGGTTTTCTTTTTCAGCATTCCTTGGCTACTTAGAGTCTTTTCTGGTTCCATAAATTTTAGGATTGTTTGTTTCAGCTCTGTGAAAAATGTTGATTGTATTTTAATAGAGATTGCATTGAATGTGTAGATTGCTTTGTATAGCATAGACATTTTAACAATATTTGTTCCATGTCATGGAATGTTTTTCCATTTCTCTGCATCTTCCTCAATTTCTTTCATGAGAGTTTTATAGTTTTCATAGTACAGATCTTTTACCTAATTGGTTAGGTTTTTCCCTAGTTATCTTACAGTTTTGGGTACAATTGTAAAATAGATTGATTCTTTGATTTCTGTTTCTTCTGCCTCATTGTTAGTATGTAGAAATTCAACCGATTTCTGTGCATTGATTCTGTATCCTGCCACTTTGTTGAATTCCTGTATGGGTTCTAGCAATTTTGGAGTGGAGTCCTTTGGGTTTTCAACATAGAGTATCATGTCATCTGTGAAGAGTGAGAGTTTGACTTTTTTGCTGATTTGGATGCCTTTTATTTCTTTTTGTTATCTGATTGCTGAGACTAGGACTTCCAGTACCATATTGAACAGTGGTGAGAGTGGACATTTTTGTCATGTTCCTGACCTGAGAGAAGGAGCTCTCAGTTTTCCTTGTTGATGATGATATTTGCTGTGGGTTTTTCATATAGAGCTTTTATGATACTGAGGTATGTTCTTCTATCAATACACTGCCGGAAGTTTTTATCAAGAAAGGATGCTGTATTTTGTCAAATGCTTTTTCTGCATCTGTTGAGATAGGTCATATGGTTCTTGTCCTTTCTTTTATTAATGTGGTTTATTACACTTATTGATTCACAGCTGTTGAACCACCCTTGCAACACAGAAATAAAACCCATTTGATCTTGGTAAATAATTCTTTTAATATACTGTTGGATTCGATTTGCAAATATTTTGTTGAGAATTTTTCCATCCATGTTTATCAGGGATATTGATCTGTAGTTCTCTTTTTCAGTGGAGTCTTTGTCCAGTTTTGAAATCAGGATAATCCTGTCCTCATAGAATGAGTTTGGAAATTTTCCTTCCATTTCTACTTTTTGGAATAGTTTAAGAAGAATTAGGTATTAACATTCTTTAAATTTTTGTAGATTTCCCCTGTGAAGCCATCCGGTCCTGGACTTTTGTTTGTGGGGAGATTTTCCATTACTGATTCAATTTCTTTGCTAGTTATCAGTCTGTTCACAATTTCTATTTCTTCCCATTTCAGTTTTGGTAGTTTATGTTTCTAGGAACTTATCCATTTCTTCCAGATTGTCCGAATTGTTGGCATATAATTTTTTCATAATATTCTCTGTTGTAAGAATTACAAATTAAATCACATAGATTGAAAAGTCTGCTAACAGACTACATTGGTGTGGGATGGAGAAACAGCTAAGCTTTCTTGTTGAATTGTAGATTAATATGACTTTTCTGGGGGGGCACTTTACTAAATCTATCAAAATTTGTTCTGCACATATACTTTCATCTAGTAAATCTTACTCTAATAACATTCAACAGATACACTTGCTCATGTCTGAAGTTAAATAGAGATGAAAATGAATCATTATTGCATGTTAGAAACAATCTAATTTCCCATCTAGTGACACAGTGCAATGTGATGTGGCTATTACAAAGAGATATCTGTGTATACTGGTTTCCAAAATATATTGTTCAGTAAAACAATGTAAGACACACAGAAGTATTTATAGTATGCTATAATTTGGGGAAAACAAAAACGCACTGTATATATAGAAGATCCATAGAATGAAATATAAAAATGGATAATAGAAATGTTATTTTGGAATGAGAGATATAATGGGGGCTTAAAAGAATGTTTGGGTAGTAGACTGTTTTAAATTTTGTACTTTGTGCATATGTTACATATAAGAAAATAATGAAGAAAAAGTGAGGTCAATTTTTTTTTTTTTAGTCTGTATTTATTTTATCATCTCAGTAAATAAAAGCAAGAAATAAAATGGTGTATTTTATATTGTGTGCTTTATCCAATAATCTTAAATAACCTTAAGGCTATGACTAAAGAAGAGTTAAAATCTAAAAACAAGAGGCAAAATTTAGTCAGTAAATATGAGCTTATCATCGTGAAAACAAATATTAAGAATAGGGTGATGATGTCTTCAACCCAACAGCTAAAGTAATTTCTATGAAGATTTCTAATACTAGTAATAGCGAATTAACACTGCCGAGGTTTGTAAAGCTTGTAGTTGTAGAAACCAGGTTAAGTCCAAAACAGTATCTGTAGTTCATCTGCCTTGGGTTCTTGCTTCTTTATCATCTATACAAGTATGAGCTACTTGCTCAGGCCTTTTTGTTCTGACCAACCTCACTGGCTTCATAGACCCTTGGAGAATATTAGAACTAGAAGGATCTTCTGAGATGATATATGTGGTCACAATCTTTGTAGTTCTGACAGGGCACTTGTTGCTGCAGAAAAGTTAAGTGAGTTTCCTTGGATCATAGAGGCAGTTAATAATGGAGCCAGAACCATTTACCTACTTTACTAACTCCCAGTTCAGTGCTGCATTTGCCTTATAAATCTTCCTTTTACGGGCTGTCCTTGTGTTCAACAGGAGACAAGAATATTTTACCAGGAGGTTGACATAGTCAATCTGCAAGTCCAAAAGCTCTGAGGACTTAGGACATAGATATGGATCCACAGCCTCTACTTTATGACTCTTTCTATCCTGTGAGCATTATCTGATGAGGGTGTCTCATCACAAGGGTTTTGAGGAACACTGCTAAGGTAACCAGAATGTCACATACCAACTGAGAGCAGTGTTACATCACAATTCTTGCTGCTATATCCTTGTAACTTTCCCCCTGGTTGAGCTTCCTGGATGCTTCTAGGAGGTGGAATGTCTTTTAGGATCATTGGCATGTCCTTTAAGAATTCCATTGCAGAGTAATAAGAGGAAAGAAAATTAACACTAATAGGTAGTTTTCATGTGCCATGTTCTATATTTTATGCCTGGAGGTTCAGGGATTTAAAAGATATGATCCCGGGTGCCTGGGTGGCTCAGTGGGTTAAACCGCTGCCTTCAGCTCAGGTCATGATCTCAGGGTCCTGGGATCGAGTTCCACATCGGGCTCTCTGCTCAGCAGGGAGCCTGCTTCCTCCTCTCTCTCTCTCTGCCTGCCTCTCTGCCTACTTGTGATTTCTCTCTGTCAAATAAATAAATAAAATATTTAAAAATAAAAAAAAAATAAAAGATATGATCCCTTCCCTCAAGAAGCCTGGTGCCTATCAGGAGACAAATAAATGAATTGGTAGAAAACAATGCCGTATATACTATGGAAAATGCATCTTCACCATGTATTGTGAATATTGAATGGCAGTTCTAATTGCCTGGGGATAGGAAAGGTGAGTATAGAAATGGACTCAGTGAATGTTTTATAGAGTAAATGATGAGTGACTAAACAAATATTCCAGACCAACCAAGGGCAGGGAGTAGCACACACAATGGCAAGGGCATTGAGGAAGCAAGATCTGTTTTACATTCCCTTTTCATGAGGCTTAAGCTGTTCACTATCAATATTTATTTTTTTCTTACTTTGTGTATAATCTGTTTCTTACAATTTGACAGATCTCAAAGTCCCAGAATAATTCAAAGTTCAGTTGCAAGTCTGTTCGTCATCGAAATCTGAGTTGTGATTGAGGATGCCTTGAAAAAAAAGATGCATTTGTTCTTTTTGCTTCATGTAACTCCATTGTTGTAGTCTCTTCAAAAAAAAAAAAAAAAAGAGGTAAAACACTTTTTATCTGAAAAAAAGTTGAAAAAAGCAGGTGAAACTTTTTACAAAGAATAAACAGCTATATCCATATGTGTGGTTATGATGGTGAGGGTGATGATGGTGGTACTAGTGATGGTCATGATGAAGATGAAGAAAACAAAGGATATCTGTTTTGATTCATGGCAGAGAGAATTACCTTATATCTGATCAATTTATTGGTAAGTAAAGACAGCTTCTCTGTGAGCAAAAGTCCTGAACAGAGCTGCTGTCAAGAGAAAATGACTTCCTTGACATATCAGTAGGAACTGAAGAGTAGATAAATGACTTCCACTGGTATCTGAGAGCTGGCAGAAGAGGGATGAGCTAAATGAGCTAATAACTCCATTTCTTCTAGCAAAATCTTGAATGAATGGTAGCATATTTTGAGGTTCTGCATGTGTATGTCCTCAATTATAAATGGAGTCTGGACTTTTTGAAATAATAGGGGTCAGGAGTCATAAAAACCAATGAGATTTTGCATATGTTTGTGTGTGAGTGTGTATACAAATGTATGCTGCTACATCATGCCTGCATATTCACTGAACCTGCAAAGGTATTCGCATGTATCAATATTTTTTTGTCACTCACAGACTCATATCTACTGTCTTATCTCCAAGTATCTCTCATACATTCTTCCATTGTGTGACTTTTTCTTTCCAAATGACATGGGCATGTTAATTTGGGCCCAGGTATGTTAATATCACTCTGGAAACTGATGTCATTATATTACTGACACTGTTCATAAAGAAACATCAGGAATGATTAACATGTAATGTAGTGGATGCTGTTTTTAAAAGCATGAGTGCATAGCAATTAAACCTGCTGTTTTTGGATGCTCTGACAAAGGACCAAAACTGGAAATAGTTCTCCTCAATTATTTTAATAAAATATTTCAGTGAATGAAATTTAAATAATTTGGCTAATATAAAATATTTCTTGTCAGAAATTGAAATTGATACCAACCATGCTGCATAATTTAATTTTTCTTTGCTTGCTGTTTTCTCCTTCATTAACTATACAGAGATAAGGTATAATAAAGAAGATAGATGGATTAGTGTATTATATATCCAAGAAATATTGTGGATGATTGGACTAGACACCAACCTAAATATCAGAATTATCTGGGAAAATAAGACAGAAAATCTTAAGCCTCAGATTTAATTTTGCACAGAGAGGCATATAAATGAGGGAATTTGAGTTGCAAGGAAAATAAACCCAACAAAATTTTCTCAACTATGGAGGAGGGGAGATTTGGGTCATAATATAAACATGACAAACAATTGCATTGACATTAATAACAAGGAATAAAGTAGAGCTGGGTCTCCTGGGACTGGAACTAGATTGTTAGGAACTAATATGTCTCTACACACACACACATACACACACACACACACACAAACACACACACACACACCCCATATTTTCCCTTCCTTCCTTTTATGACATGAGGAAATTCCCTTCCTTCCTTCCTTCCTTTTCTACCAGTTTGTGTGTTGCATTCTCCTTTCTGGAAAGCAAGTTTTCTGCTTACTCTCTGTACCATTTCCCCCATAACTATGGTTTGAATGTGGTTATGATTTGTCTGGGCATACACTTTGGTCTCAACACTACATGGATCTTTATCTATAGAATAACATACCACCATGTGGAAAATATCTTTGTTTTCTAGTTCAGTTTCTCAGGAAGAATCCCTGTGCCAATGGATTGTCTAGCCTTTGTTAAATTCATATATTGCCAGTTGTGTTCAGTGAGATGATAGCTGTGAGTATGAAAAAAAAAAAAAAAACATGAGTGTATGAAATGTCATGGGATGAATAATTCTTGGGAGCAGACAGTTTGTTTGGGTTCTAGTTCTGGCTCTGCTGTAACCTGATACTGTGTCTATTTGTCTCTTCTAAGACAGCTCATCTTCAAAATAATGTCTTTTTGGAGGAGGTCACCAAGAGGATGGAGCTGCTTGTTGGCTCATTCACTGAACCTGGGCAATCAGAGACTCCTCAGCCCCTTCCTTCTGTCTATGGAATATATATTCTGCTCACCATTCCCATAGCTATGACTGTTTAAGGATCTAACCTTAAGAGAGTAATGTTTTGTTGAGAATGGATAGTACATGTGACTGAAGTAAATTAAGGCCTCTATATAAACTTTGAAGATTCTAGTTGGCTGGGGAGGATATCCACTCATCTTGCAGGCTGCCCAAGATAAGCCTCATCAGTTCCCTTGTTTACCACACCTGCTACCTACCATTCTGGAATGGTCTGTCTCTTTCTTCCATCTCTCACTGGGGACCCATTTCTGTTCTCACCCAGGAAGCTCCTGAGGTTTCGAACCAACATGTCTACATTATAATATTTTCTAAGTTTCTTCTTAGTTTGAGATTGGCCAAATATGTGATACATGTTGAAGAAAGTCCTCACTGTTGGGCTTATGACAGAATGTAGTAGGATAAACAGGGGTGGGGGTGTGGGGTGGGAGGACCAGAAAATACATCAATGTTTCTAGCTCAATTTTATGATTTTAGAATTCCAAATTTGTATGTTAAAAACCAAAACAAAACATAGATTGTGTTGAGGTCAGTGCAATGTGCAATGCTAAAAAATGTTAAGCCTAGAGCTGAGATACATGTTTTTTTTGTTTGTTTAATAGGTAATTGCTTATTAAAAATTTCAGAAGTACCTTATTTATATGAGCCTTTGCAGTAAAGTTGGAGTGCAAAATTTTTTGTTCTTTTGTCATGGGTTAGAAAAAGTGATTATATGTGATTTTTGGTCAAGTAGTTAGTTCTGTTATGTTTTGGAAATTAGTTGTGGAATTCAGCAAACCTGATTCCCTGCTGTGTGAAATGGGAAACCAGGAGAAGAAGGATCTGTGAGGAGAATAAGTGAGCTCAGTGCTTTGATGAACAGGAGGCCAGGTGTTAAATTTAATTGCCTCCAGAAAAAAACCAAAATTTTCCTTTTCAGCATTAGTCTCACACTTTCTAATCATGGTGGACTTTTACAGATGGAAGAAAGGGGAAGGGCGTATGTGGCAAAACATTTTAAAGAAATGTGTTCATCATATCAGGGAGATCATGAGGAAGTGGTGATGCAACATGGAGGCTTAAGTGGGTAGGAGAAGAATAAATGAAGCAAGATGGGATTGGGAGGGAGACAAACCATAAGTGACTCTTAATCTCACAAAACAAACTGAGGGTTGCTGGGGGGAGGGGTTTTGGGAGAAGAGGGTGGGATTATGGACATTGGGGAGGGTATGTGCTTTGGTGAGTGCTGTGAAGTGTGTAAACCTGGTGATTCACAGACCTGTACCCCTGGGGATAAAAATATATGTTTATAAAAAATAAAAATTAAAAAAAAAAAAAAAGAGAGAGAGAGAGAGAGGCAGAAAGTCAGACTTTCAGAGGACACAATTTGATGACTGGATCAGTGAAAGAGGAAGCAAAAGATCTGAAGATGCTACACTGCTGACTGTGAAGGAGGAGGAAGGGGTCATGAACCAAGGAATATAGGCAGCTCCTAAAAGATGGGAAACAAGAAAACAGATTCTCTCTTAGAGCCTCTGGAGGGAGCACAGCTCTGTGCTGACACCTTGGCTTAGGCCAGTGAAGCTGATTTTGGACATCTGATCCCCAAAATTGTAAGATAATAAATGCATGTTATTAAAAAAAAAAAAAAGAAATGTGTTCATTATCTCTTTATTGATAGATTTTTATTATATAAAACAAAGAATTAAAAATAATATATCAAAAACTTACTTCTGTCATTCCATTTTCTCAGATATTAACATTCACCATATTTACTTCAGACTCATTTAAGAAGCAAAATAACTGCAGATCAAAGTGGTATTCCTAAGATACCCTCCTTGATCCTCTTTCCTATTTTTCTCACAAAAATTTAATATCTTAAAATCATTTTATCAATCATGGAAAGGGAGAGACAGTGTTTATGGCCGCATATAATTTCTACATATTCATACATCCATAAACATACACAATATGATATTCCATGTTACATATTCATAGCTATCTTTGAATGAATGTTTGTAAAATTTATAGAACTGGTATCAGCTTTTCATTCTAAATCAAGTTTATGGGGAATTATCTGTACAGATAAATATTAGCCACCATGTATTTATTCATTCTCTTTTAAGGAGTGTTTAAATTGTTTCCATTTTTAAATTATTAACCACATGAATATTCTTATTTACATCTCTGTAGAGATGTGTGCTACTGTTTCTCTGTACCTCCACAGGTATAGGGGCTGGTCTAAGGATACCCCCTTTTCCATTTTACTTCTTACTGACCTACTACTTTCCAAAGAGATTATATTAACTCATAGTCTCACCAGTAATTTATACAATATCCTACTTCTTCATGTCTTTAACATTAATTGAAAAGCTCAAAGTTTTAAATTTTGCCAGTATGTTGAATATTTAAAAATCTTTCACCTTGTCTAGCTTGCGTTTCCTGAAAATCAGTGGAATTAAATATTTTTATGGATTTATTGGCTATCCTTCTTTTTCTATAAACTATCTTTTTGTAGAACTTGTTAATTTTCCACTGAATTGTCTATCCTTTTCATTAAGATTTGTGAAGTATTTAAAAAGCTGTTGATGCATGTTCCTCAAAAGTAATTTTCTTTTACCACTTGATTTTTAAACTTTATAGTGTTTTCTCTGGTTCACAGAAATTGTAATGTATTCACATTTATTAATATTTCCCATTACATAGCCTGCCATTCATGAATCCTTTGAAAAATGTTTTCCTATCCTAAAGTCATAAAAAAAGTTGTCATATTTATTTGGTAAATTTTAAATATAAGCATTTAAATATTAAAGTAAGTACTTAAACCCATCTGAAATACTTCATGTGAAATGTATGGATTTTTTTCCCACAATAACCAAGATAATTTAACAATCTGAAGTTTCCTACTGACTTTTATTTTATTTATTTCTTTAAGAGTATTCATTTATTTATTTGACAGACAGAGATCACAAGTAGGCAGAGGCAGGTAGAGAGAGAGGAGGAAGATCAGGCTCCCTGCTGAGCAGGGAGGGCTCAATCCAAAGACCCTGGGATCATGACCTGAGCCAAAGGCAGAGGTTTTAACCCACTGAGCCACCAGGTGCCCCTCGTACTGATTTTTAATTCTACTACTGTCCTAGATTCATATACAGGTGTTTCTCTCTTTCTGGGTTCATTATTTTAAAATGATAATTAGAAGTTAATCCTACCACCTTGTTGTTATTCTAATTTGCACTCTCTTTTTCTTTTTTCTTTTTACCTTTTCTTTTTTTACTTTCTATATAAATTTGTGACTGGGGCTATACCAAAATGTAGAAAAACCTGTTAAAATACTTATTATAATTATGCTAATTTGGAGACATTTCCATCTTTGTGACATTGAATCCTCTCTTCCATATCCATGGTATATATCTCCATTTGTTCATGTCTTGAATTAAATCTTCACATCTTTCAATCGATTTACTGATGGGTATCTCATAGTAATGTTCTTTGGTAAATAGGAATTATTATTACTATTTTTTTTTAAAGATTTTATTTATTTACTTGACAGAGAGAGATCATAAGTAGGCATAGAGGCAGGCAGAGAGAGAGAGGAGGAAGCAGGCTCCTTGCTGAGCAAAGAGCCCGATGCGGGACTCGATCCCAGGACCCTGAGATCATGACCCGAGCCGAAGGCAGCGGCTTAACCCACTGAGCCACCCAGGCGCCCAGGAATTATTATTATTGCTATTATGAGCTAATAAGAATGCTCTCATTATTTGGAAAGTGAACTTTTATTGGAAAGACTGGGGAAGGGTCTAAATTTTACTAAGTATTACCTTGACATCTTTTGTAGAAATTATTCTTTATGTAAGTAGGGATCACTTTGTTTCTTTATTTGTAAGTAATATAAATCTCATTTCTTTTTGTCTTATGACTCTGGCTAGGATTTATAGTAACGTTTTGTAATTTTATTATATATTACTTGCAGTTTTCTATACAGATATTTATACCACCTGCCCTATAGGGGTGTGTTCTTTCTTTTTTTCTGCTCTGTATGTCTTTTGTTTCCTTCTCATGGCTTATTATGCTGGCTAGTACGTTCATTACTATGTTGAATAGGTGTGGTAAGAGTGGACACCTTTGATTTGTTCTTGATATTAGGGGGTAAGCATTCAGTCTTTTACAAATATGTAAGATGTTAGTTTAAGTATTTTTGAAGATGCTTTTTATCTGTTTGAGGAATAACCCCTATATTTCAAGTATAGAACTACCCCTCTACCCCACTTAGTTTATGCTTCCTTCCAGGTCATGTGAAATTTCAGCTTCTCCAGAGAACTTTTCCTGGTTTTCATAATCTCTGCATTCCTGATGTGCTTATCATTATGCAATTTGACAAATATTGAACTCTAGTTCTTTGCTATCTTATTGTTTTATGGTTTGCCTTCCATTTAGTCTGTACCTGACAAATTAAATTAAAATTTGAATCCAGGATCTATAAAGAACTCCTCAAACTCAACACACACAAAACAGACAATCATATCAAAAAATGGTCAGGAGATATGAACAGACACTTCTCCAAGGAAGACATACAAATGGCTATCAGACACATGAAAAAATGTTTATCATCACTAGCCATCAGGGAGATTCAAATTAAAAAAAAAAAAAAAACACATTGAGATACCACCTAACACCGATTAGAATGGCCAAAATTAGCAAGACAGGAAACAACATGTGTTGGAGAGGATATGGAGAAGGGGATCCCTCTTACACTGTTGGTGGGAATGCAAGTTGGTGCAGCCT